>NC_135660.1:61634683-62006661 GCF_964188315.1 Podarcis muralis | reverse complement strand
ATGCATCATGGCTGTACCCTTGAAGCCGTCATTTTCTCATAATAGCAAGATTCTTTCTTGCCTACCTCAGTTGAAATTTTAATTGGCCTACTAAAACTTTCTCATGGGTAGAGGGAAACATATTTTATTTTTTTTGTATTCTAGTAATCCTATTTAGTCTTAATCACTCACTAAAATATAATGTGGCCCATATAAAAACTTCAGAATGGATACACACACACACACACACACACACACACACACACACACACACACACTTTTTTCCTAAACCCTACACAAGGAAATGCTTAACATTTATATCTTCTTCAATGCCTGTGTGTTAATATCCCAAGGCATATTTTAGCATATTCTTGCTCAGCCAGGATGCACTGTGCATTAAGACAATGGGCGCTGCTCACTGAAAACAAAAGTTGCCAAATCAGATGTTCACATACTGTTGCCAAGCATGTCACCTGGAAGATTTCCTCTGAGCCAGAATTCTATTAAAGATTACCTTGCCCAGTAGGTGAGAGTTTTGTGGGGTATGTTGCTGTGTTTTCAAGACATTAATGTGTATGTTTTCCTTACAGGTCTTAATAAATTCAGAAAGAAACATTACTCTATGGGCTGATGATGTGATTTCCTCCTGTCACAGTACAGTTGCTGGAACAATTCTCTATCATTTCCAAGAGTTTCTAACAATTGCTACACAATAATTCCAGGTAAGCACACTTTTGAGCTGTCCAATTAGTTTCCCCCCCATAGATTTACAATAATTATCAATAAAGTGTTAATTAAAAAAATCTCTCACACAGTGACATAACTGTTCCATATATTCTTTGTCCCCTGAATGGATGTTGTGTTATTTCAGGGAAATGCCGTATGTAAAGCAGACACAATCAAGGATTGGTCTCTTAATTCATACTTAGATTGTTCTCATCTGCAAGTGTCATGGGTTCTGTGGAGACGTCTTGGAGCTGGTAGTCAACTATGGAAGATGACCGGGGGAAGATGGGGCAGTTTGAGCTGGATTACCTGAGGAATGACCTAGCACAGTGGTGGCCAAACTTGGCCCTCCAGCTGTTTTGGGACTACAATTCCTATCATCCCTGACCACTGGTCCTGTTAGCTAGGGATGATGGGAGTTGTAGTCCAAAAACAGCTGGAGGGCCAAGTTTGGCCACCACTGACCTAGCAGGTTGTGGGAGGAAAGACTGGAATCTCAGAAGTTGTCTGGCCCTGAAGAGGGGCCCAGTGGCCTGGGACGTAGAGGTTCAGATCTTGGGCGGGGGGGAGCCTAAAACCACCTGCAGTGGAATTGCCTCTGTTGGCACCTCCTGTCAGTGAAGAGTCCCTTCTGGGTAGGCAAGACTTGGACTGCTTGCCTTGCAAATAGCTGTGCCCACCCTGCACTTTGAAAGGAAGATGCAGGGGAGAGATTACACGTTGGATCAATGTCTTAGCCTCCACTTAGCCACGTATTTTAACCTCTACTGTAGCATGGAACCAAGACATTGTAACCTGACTTATGTACAGCTCATTAAGTGTTCAGCAGTTGATCTTAAAGAGTTCCCATTCTTTGTCCTGTATTGATAGCCAGGGCAGAAGTTTAGAGTATTCATGCAATTTCATAGCAAGCTACTATAGCAGCATATTGATTGCTTTGTGTTGCCATTTTTGCCACGGTAATTTGCTATCTTGCATCTCCACTTCCATATAAAAATGGGGTGTTTCCTTTCCTTCACTATGTGTCCAGTGCCCTATTGCCCTTGTCTACATCACTGCAATTAACTAATTAAAATCCTATTGTGCAATAATAGTAACCTTCGTCAAATTATATGCTTTGCTCTCTGCTTTTCTCCTGTTGTGCATTCATATGTTTATTTGAAATGTTTATTTGAAATACAGCTCAGGAATAAGGTCTCTTTTTTAAAACAAAAAACAAAAACCTCAAACTACTCAACCATCTAAATGTTAGATTATCATGCTGTTAGTGTGTGGGCACAATGCAAACCAAACATAATTGGTTTTTTAAAAAAACCTAGAACTGATACATTAAGAAAAATATTCTTTCTTATTTAAATAAGAATGGTGTGGGGGCGGAATAGGGATTCAGATTCTAAATCCACTTGAATGCAAAGGATTCCGAGAGAAAACTCTCATAGAAATTGGCCCTTCACAATAAATAGTTAAGAAACTGAAAGCATTGCAGAATCTTAGCTCATTCAGTCTCTGACTTAATTATATGATCAGAGGGTGACACTGAGATAGAAGTGAATTAGCAGCATGGAAAAGATAAGACCAATCGCTTTCCAAGGCTCTGTTAAGGTCTCATTCTTTATGCCAGTCGCTCCCCAACTCCCCCCCCCACACACACACACACTTGAAAATTGCTGAAGGTCTTGGAAGACCACTTAATGATGTTTTTGCCTGTTGTAGCAATTGTAATGTTCTGTGCTAATTGATGTAATACAGTGGTACCTCCAGTTGAGCATGCGATCTGTTCCGGAGCTCCAGTTGGATCCTGAGGAATTTGCAACTGGAGTTGCTGCTTCTGCGCATGTGCACAGCATGGTAGAGCGCTTCTGCACATGCACGCGCAGCGAAACCCGGAAAAATACTTCCAGGTTTGCCGCGTTCGCATCCTGAAGGATACGCAACCAGAGGTGTGCATATCCAGAGGTGCCACTGTACAATAAAATGCAATATTTAAAAAATCATACAATATGAATTCCATAAAGCTTTACACTGTTCTTTGCAGAAAGACATACTGTAGACCACCTGAATGAAGCTCACAGATCACTGGTAGTCTGTGGGCCACAGTTTGGGAATCCCTGCTATAAGCTGCACAAGCAGCTTTTATAAATTGATACCTAGGACACCAGAGATCATAGAAGGTGCACAGCAATCATGGAATTAATTGTAGTAACACAGAATTTGATTAACTAAACAGGGTTGCAATCATATATTTTCATATCAGAAGAATCGTAAATAAATAAATTCTTTAGTACTGTAAAGGCATAATCTGGCTTAAACAGTATCTGTGGTGTCATTTGATGGTTGGTTGAAAAATGATCTATTGATGCTTACTGATTTATAGAATATGCAAACATTGCCTCATAAAATATTTTTATTCAGAAAATTCTCGTTCCTTCAATCCTTACAAGTAAGATGTTATATGCAAAGAAGATACTGGTTTTTAATTTAAACAGGACACCCTTTGAAGGCCTTATAAATAACAATTGAATAATTAGTGGTATCCAAAACATATAAATAATTAATGGATGTTAACGCTATAGAAGCGTTGAAACAAAAGGGAACATGGATACACATTTCGTATTTATTGAAGCATAAATTATGAAAAGAAATTCATAAATATGCCCATAATTTTTATAACTTTAACAGTGGTCTAAATTCTGGCAGTTTAAATGCTTCGGAGTATAGGCTAATTGAAATCAAGAACAAAAAAAATTCCTTCCAGTAGCACCTTAAAGACCAACTAAGTTAGTTCTTGGTATGAGCTTTCGTGTGCATGCACACTTCTTCAGATACAGTGTATCTGAAGAAGTGTGCATGCACACGAAAGCTCATACCAAGAACTAACTTAGTTGGTCTTTAAGGTGCTACTGGAAGGAATTTTTTTTGTTTTGACTATGGCAGACCAACACGGCTACCCATCTGTAACTGAAATCAAGAAATTATTTTTCAAAAAGGGTTGATGAAGAGTTATGCAGACATTGTGGGAGAAACAGATAAATAACATTCCTTTATTTCAGTATTTACAAATCAGACATAAATAAGTATGGTTCTTAAGAGTGCGCAGTTTTTGAAGTGGTGATATGATATAACTCAGCTAAGAAAATCTTGATACGGTACATGGTGTAGTGGAAGCATATTTTTTATTTGGAGTAATCTCATCAGCTGCTGTTTATGTTACACTCAAGTTAAGGATACTTAGCATTTTAATTATTGTATGCTGCATGTTTTCCTTTGTACATATACTTATTCTGTATTATTTTTGTTTGTTTATTGTGGAATGGTTGCTCAATAACTAAATATGGCCTTAATACCAGTCTAGGGCATTTTTAAATAAAACATTATCATCATATTACTTAAAAATTAAGTTCTATATTTAAGATGTAAATGATTTAACAGTACTTTCTTCCACATTTGGAAGTATTGCAGCTTTTACAATTGGGAGATAGCATTAAAGATGTTATTTGTAGAAAATACTATTTTAGTTTCTATTTGCTGTAGTGGGCTATCTGAAGGATAATAAATTGAAACTAAACCTTGATAAAGAGATGCAGTGGCTGGACAATTTCTGGGTTTGGAAATTAGGAAACAGCCTGGTCTTTATAGGGTTGCACTATACTTGTAGGAGCTACTGTGTAGTCTGGGATTGCTCATTTACTGAAGGCCAAGGTTCCTGCAATGGTTCAGAGTACTGTTTCCCAGCAATATCTAATTCCAGGCATGGATAGCCTGGCCACAGTAAGGCGCACTCAGATAACTTCCCATTTGGATTACTGTAATGTGCTGTACATAAGGCTTCTCTAAAACAGGAGCTGGCACAAACTGTGGTGGCTCAACATCTAAGTGGCTTCTAGAGCAACATTGCACCACTCAGTCTCCTCCTTACCTGGCCACACATATCCAATTCCCTCAAAAGCTTTGGTTTCTAAACACTTTATCCTCTGCACACATTTCAGCTTGTCAATATCCTCTTAAATTGTGATTTGCAGAACTGGACACAGTACTCCAGGTGTGGTCAGACCAAGGCAGAATAAACCAGTACTATGACTTCCTTTGATCATGACACTATACTTCTGTTGATGCCACCTTAGAATAGCTTTAGCTTTTTTTGCTGCTGCATCACACTGTTGACTCCTGTTAAGTTCATGGTCTGCTAAGACTCTTGGCCCCTTTTCACATGTAATACTGGCAATCCAGGTATCCCCCAACTTATATTTGGGCAGCTGGTTCCTCCTGCCTAGTTCTCCAATATGTTACTGTCATTTTGAATCCTGAATCTGTCTTTTGTGGCATTAGCTATCCTTCCTAGTTTGGTGTCATCTGCAAATTTGATGAGAATCCCATCAATTCCTTCATCCATGTCATTTATAAAGATGTTGAACAACAACAGGCCCAGGACAGAACCCTGCAGGACCCTGCTTGTCATTTCCCCCCCAGGATGTCAAGGATCAGTTAGTGAGCACTCTTTGGGTTTGGTCAGTCAGCCAGTTACAAATCCATCAAACGGATACCTCACCCAGTCCACATTTTACCAGTTTCTTCACAAGACTGTCATGGGGGGGCTTTGTGAAAAGCCTTGCTGAAATCAAGATACATTATGTCCACGGTATTTCCCTGATCCACCAAGCTTGTATATTAAAGAGAGAGAGATTTGTCTGGCATTACTTCAAGTTAGGGGGCCTAAATAAATAAATAAATAAAATTATCAATACATTTCCTTTTCTCTACCTACCATATGTTATTAACATGTGTGTTTAAACACAGAGTTGATACACTGACTACGGTTGACTCTGTGTTTATGTGTACTGCTTTACTATTCTAATTAACTGCATGTATTCAAGGATCTGCTTACCTTACTTTTTTAAAAAAATCCTTTTCCATTTCTTGCAAATTTCAGTGTAAATAAAGGTGCTCGACTCATTATACTCATTAAAACTGAGTATACTCATTAAAACTGAAATGAGAATTTACTAGTTTGTAAAAAGGAAAAAAAATGTAATTGTAACAACTCTTTCTCAGCATAGTTTGCCAATAGCTTATTTTAATATTGTGCAATCAGATTGTCACAGTTGTGGCACAGAATAGATCCAGGACATATTTCTTTAGTGTTCAGAATAACAATCAAAACTGAGATACCACTCTAAACCCTAATTTAAGAACCCAGGTGTTTAGACTAATCCCCTTACTTTATAGATGCTGGTTCCCTCTGTAAAAGCAGGTTTGGAGACAGGCTTCAAGAAATCTGCAATATATAAAAAGGAATTCTGCAGTCAGAACTACAGAAATTGGCATATTTCTGAACTCTTAGCAATAGGAATGTAAGAGGGCAAACTGGAGGACACTTCTCAAGTATTTGACCTAATTGGAATATAAAGAAAGTAGATAGAAAGAAGCTTTTGTCCCAGGCCCATCCATTGAAGATGAACATTGGGAGATTAAGTACAGACAAAAGGAAATATTTCTTCACATAGCACATACCTAGCTAAACTATGGAATTAAATACTACGTGGCCTAGTGATGGCCACCAACTTGGATGACTTTAAAAGAGGACCAGACAAATTCATGGAGGATAACACTATCAATGACTACTAGTTGCAATAAAAAAAAATCCTTCCAGTAGCACCTTAAAGACCAACTAAGTTAGTTCTTGGTATGAGCTTTCGTGTGCATGCACACTTCTTCAGATACCACTGAAGAAGTGTGCATGCACACGAAAGCTCATACCAAGAACTAACTTAGTTGGTCTTTAAGGTGCTACTGGAAGGAATTTTTTTTTGTTTTGACTATGGCAGACCAACACGGCTACCTATCTGTAACTGGTACTAGTTGCAATGACTGTGTACCACTTCCAGTATTAGAGGCAGTACGTCTCTGAATGTCAGTTCTGGGGAGTATGTGTGGGATGTGCTGCTGTCCTTACCTCCTGCTTGTGTGTGGTTGGCCACTCTTGAGAACAGGAAGCTGGACTAGATAGGCATTTTGGTCAGATCCAACAGAGTGATTCTTAGCTTACACACTAGGGACAAGCAAGCATCCCCAGTCATTGGCTGTGCCAACTGGGCTGATGAAACCTGAGAACATCTGGAGTGCCATGAGAAGCATAACCAGGCATTCAGTTGCCCATTATAGCCTGAGCTCCATGCAGAAGTGGCAAAACAGGGAAATGCTTTCTGTCATGCCCCATGGGGATCCCACAGTAGGCTAGCAAACGCTATGTCCGTGGTGGACTGGGTGATCTTTACAAAATATAATTTATAAAGTAGCTCTGCATTACGAAGACCAAGTATGTAAAAGCGGCCAAACCCCACCCCACCCCAGATAAAAAAAAACATACCGGGTTCTTCATTTTCAAGCATTTGTAGTGCTTTTCTTAGAATGGATACCTGCAAATGTAATGGCCCACATTCTCTCATTTATTCTTCACTTTGAATTATGTCATGTATTTATAAAACAGTAGCTTATTTTAAGAAACTACTAAAATTGAGTTAATTAACTTCTTCTCTTTCAGTGCTATCCTTTCATAGGTGACAATTCTGTGTGATAGATAAATGATGAAACAATTTGCAAAGTTCTTCCCAATATTAATTAAAAAGTGACCAAATGCTGAAAATTGCAAACATGTCATGTATATTGTAAGGAATATTAATCAAGGTCTGACAAGTTCAGCAGTGGTGAAGTATCACATTTGGAACAGAGAATTAAAACAGCCTCTTGGTGATTTTGTTGTACAACTGACAATAATATATTGAAATAATTAATATATGTGTCTTTTTTCCCCTTCGAGGAATAGAAACCACTTACTGAAATAAGAAAGATCTGTCCATTTGGTACAGCAGTACTGTGAATTTGAAGAAACCTAACGGCACATTGTGCAATTTATATCTTCAGGTCTTTGTACAATTGCCTGTGTTTTGTTTTTGTTTGTTTTTTAAAAATGTCTGGAGTTTAAATTTAGTATTATACTCAAAAATGTACAGGAACAGCTACATATGATTAGCATACTTATCATTGTAATAAATAATATTGTCAGATGTAATAAGAACTGTAGGGATGCGGGTGGCGCTGTGGGTAAAACCTCAGCGCCTAGGACTTGTCGATCGCATGGTTGGCGGTTCGAATCCCCGCGGCGGGGTGCACTCCCGTCGTTCAGTCCCAGCGCCTGCCAACCTAGCAGTTCGAAAGCACCTCCGGGTGCAAGTAGATAAATAGGGACCGCTTACCAGCGGGAAGGTAAATGGCGTTCCATGTGCTGCGCTGGCTCGCCAGATGCAGCTTGTCACGCTGGCCACGTGACCCGGAAGTGTCTGCGGACAGTGCTGGCCCCCCCTTTCCTGCCTATAGAGTGAGATGAGCGCACAACCCTAGAGTCTGGCAAGACTGGCCCGAACGGGCAGGGGTACCTTTGCCTTTAATAAGAACTGTTGGGTGTATTTAAGAACTATAGAAGCTGATGGAAAAATAAAGCACCATCTATCCCTTCTTTGTGTACGAGAGGGAATCCCCATAACGTCTGAACGTGCTGCTACTGGGTTAGGTTCATTGCAGCTCACCTGCTTAGCTGTGAGAAGCGCATGCTTTTTATGATGGTAGCCTGCAAGCCAATGCTTGAAGATGACTGGGACCTCTGGATACATCTATAAAAGGCTTGGTATACTTGGTATTTGGAAAGGGTTGAATTGTACCCCATATTTGTAAATTATCTTGTATTACTATACGGAGTTGTAAGGTTAAAATACGAGGTGGCCTTAGGAAATAGATTTAAAGGACTGTGTACTGTATACTAATGAAGATGCCTAGATAAAATAATGCAGCATTCTTCATAATTTCAAGATAAAATATTGGGCCAGTAATTTCATTTAGGCTGATCATTTCTCTTCAATCTTCTGTCATGCTTGGCATCATAGTTTTGTACATCAGCCTGTTTTTCCCTGGGGGAGGGTCTTTTTAATTGTTAACCACTTAAAACATACAGATATTTAAAATTGTGCTCAGAAAAAAAAAAGGAAATTAAATTGTGGTGGTGTGTAAGTTGTGTAATTTGGAAAAGATGCTGCCCAAGATTGAAGTTGTTTTGTTGAGCACATTCTCCCCTGTCATGTTCCTTTGTAAAGCAAAAAAACAAAAAACTAGTTTATCACAGTGGCTGGTTCCTGGCTAGGTCTGAAGAACAGACAACATAATTTCAGTAATCATCAACTAATTGGCCCTTGTTCTTTAAACATTTATAATTACAGAAGTATTTTCTTCCTTCAATCCCTGAAGTGGTCTGTTGTCTCCCGCATGGATTATGAACATTTAACTATTATCTTGTAGATTATCAATACATAATTAAAATGCTATTGGAGATAAAGCATCATTCATTTCCCCCCCAAAGGGTAAACACAGTGGGGAAACAGATCATTCTGTTAACTGCAAGTTAAGTTTAAAAAAAGAATATCAAAACAATTTATGCCAGGGAAGGGCGGGGTGGTGGTGGTGGTGATGATGGAACACCTCTGGAAATGATGGGACTATCTAGTTTAATATGCTTGATAATTTTTCATTTCAATTCAATTTGTATATCACCTAGGTGGTTTGCAACAACAGAATATAAGAATCACACACCTTATAATAATCTGATCCAATACAAAAAGTTGTAATATAATAAAAACATAACTTTAAAATAAACAACTCATATGAAATAAAGTAATGTTCAGTAATCCATTTCCTCCATTGCCTCGCTGACAATTCCATTTCCCAGAAGGTGGAAGAAGCAACAAGGAGTTCATCTGTCTTGGACCTGGTCCTCACCAACTGATCAGGAACTCATTGATGAAGTTGAAGAATTGGGAACCTTGGGAGGAAGTGACAGTAAGAGCTGTTAAATAGTGGAACAGACTCTCTTGGATAGGGTTGCCATATTCTGAAGAGCAAAAAAGAAGACACATTTGCCAACTTCTACCTTAAACTATGGATCACTATGACAACTCTACCCATGAAAAAAAGAGGACGTGTCCTAGAAAAAGAGGACATATGGCCACCCTACAGGTGGTAGTGTTAGTGGTTTCATGGCTTTCTGTCATTGATGTTTTAGTTGGGTCTATGATTCTATAATACAATAGTACACAATAAAAGTAAATATAAAAATATTAGCAAATAGTTATACAGTAATTCAGTCTTAACAATTACAATAAATAATTACTAAACTATAATCAATAAAAAACAGCAAGTTGCAATGCATGAAATACCACAATACATACAAAAACCATGTAGAAGAATTAAATTGAGAAACAAAGATACACAACTATTTTTTAAAAAAATGTATCCTGAACTCCTCTTCTCCCTTTCCAGCTTCTGCTGTTCTTAAAGTAATGACTTGGGAGAGGCTATTGCTCAGATAGACTTGATTGAGGGTACAGGAGGTGAGGCTCTCTTGCCCTTCTTTGCCTTTCCTTACTGAGGGAGCAAGGTGGCAGCATACTAGGGCAGAAGTAGATGTTAAAGGTGTCATTTCTCTTAAGTAGCCCTTTCTCCTCCTCATCTCTGTTTCTGCTGCCTATTCACTCATCATGTCAGACTGGTTGAAGCCTCAATATAATGCACAGGGCAGCAACTCTGTTCTGAAGGTTCCTCAGGCTGGGGGTGGGGGCAGCACAGGTGAAACCAGTCACCCCATGAGAATAGACAATGTCTCACACCTCTTACAGTTCTTCCTTTGGAAACCCCCCCCCCCCAAAGGTTCCTGGGGCTGGAGGGTAGGGCAATGGAGGTGGGGGAAACCATGGCCAGCACAAAGTCTCTTGCCCCTCGCAGAATAAATGTTCCATTTCTTCCATTAAGAACCCTCTACAGTGAACCCATTGACACTATTATATTTTAATATATTCTAAAACTCAGTTTGATCTAATTATTGAGCCTGGTCCTGAATACTAAATATAGCTTTACAATACTTTGAACTACACATTAGAAAATGCTGGTTCTCAGCATTCTTCTCACGTGACATTTTGTACTTCAGATTCCCGAGTACAAAATACAGTGCCTTGCATCTATTGTAACTGGTGTACTTGCGGTTAAACATCTGCTTTTATCTGCCAAAAAAACTGGTGACAATTGAAACAGGATCGAGCCTCAGCTGGGATTTTTTTTGCTGAGAACTAGCCTTTTAAGCAAATGTGCACAATTCACGTTGACGCAGGGCATATGTGTTAAACATCATTGGAAGCCCCCTATCTGTCAAGCCTGCTTTGTTCCTGTTTAATTTGATAGACAAAAAGGCACAAGAGAGAACTAATTCTATTTCTCATGCTGGCTGTTCTGTTGCTCATTGGATCAAACTAGGAAAATAGTGCTGAAATAGTCAACTCCACCAAGCACTCATTTAGAAAAAATGTAGGATAATCTGATGATGGAAAAAAAATTACATACCAAGGAAGACAAACTTATGACCAAGGCTTCCCTGCAAATTATCCCATTACTTGTTTACGGTTTTTAAAGAGGCACTTTATAACCATCAAATGTACAGTACATTTTATTCAAGTTCTATAGTTCATTTGAATTATATGATGAGCAGCTAGTACAGCATATTTTAATTAGATTGTTAGATGAAGGAAACAAGTTACTCTTAGAGAACCAAAGAGGAGAGCCAGTGAATTCTGTCTAGGGTACATATATGCAGATTGGAATAATAATACAGAGCCATTGTCCCGAACAACTCCTGCTAATGTGATTCTAATGAGTAAAAGGTTTGGTGGATAAATTTTGGCTAACATTATAGACATGTTACATGAATGTAAGGGAGCAGCTACACATAACTGAAGAGAAAAAGAGGTGCCAGTACTCACCATGAATTTGGTACAGTTAAGTGCCACACTTTTTAACAACAACAAAAAGGTGCCAGCACTGCATACCTTTGCGTACCCCCTGAAGAAGAAGAAAAGTACTGCAGAAGAGCATTCTGGAAAGCTCATGCTTGATCCAGCCAAAACAGGCATATTAGTTTAAGAACTGACTTCTCTTACCTCTTTGTCTGCAGTAGTGAACAGTACAAAGAAAGTTATGAATTGGAAAATAGTTCGCTTGCATTCATGCAAATTGCTGCTCTGGGTCACAACCTTTTTCTCTGTAGGGAACTCTACCACACACAAACATTCCGTATATGATACACTGTTGGGTTTATGATATGGTTCATGATCTAATTTATGCACCCTAAAGGATGCTTTGTTTCCTTTCTTTGGCCCCTAAATATAGCATCAACATTTCTATAGTCTTCTCATAACTAATATTCAGAGAATTGTAATTAATGATTAAGTACAGTCTTTATGGATCTTGCTGCCTACTCAGTCACATAAAGAGACTTGCTCTGAAACCCATAAGCAGCTATATAATATGCAACTGTAATGTGAATAATTATTCCTTTGAAAGTCCTATAATTATGGTTCCTGAAGCAGTCTTATTATTAAGTCATCTTAATAGAAACTCAAAGCAAAATTGCCTTGAGTTTTGTGATGATATAAATATTGTTCACTGAAAACTTGAGTGCTTTGTCTCTCTTTACAGTGCAGCAGAATAAATACGTGGTTGCAGGGATTTCATAGAAAACTTCCAGTGTGGTCTTTTGCCCAGCTTAAACCCACTAAGGCAGGACAGAACTACCACTATGGAGGAGGACAACACCCCAACTAACTGAGGAGTACAAATCTGTCTTGCCCAGAGATTCACTGGTGGAGCACGATCAAGGGTGAGACCTCATTAGCTCAGTGTTACCCTAACCCTTCTTGTTTCCCTTGTTGGTTATGCTCCTAGGACAGGCTGGGTAGCCAGTTGGGATGATGTTTGAAAGAGGACATGCAATGGAAATTTTACTGGAACAATGACCAGAAGACACTGGCTGTTGATCAAATGATTACAGGAGAAGTGTGGCTGGAAAGAGTGAAGGGAGGATGTTGAAGGAAAGGTGCCGTGGAGTATGACTGAGTCGTGAGTCAGCTAATTACCTGCATTGCCCTTTTCATTCATGCACTTTCTGGCTACCTAGATTCAGGGTTATGTTTCTCTTCCTAGTCTTAGTTCCTAATAGCCCATAAAGGCTGGGGTGTTTTCTGTGCTAAATATGTGCTTTCTCACACATCTGCAGCTGCTTATTGACCATGCATGGGACTGAGAGGAGGGATAAAGAAAGGGGTGCTAAAGGAATTTTTGGAAACTTTTAAAGCAGGTTGAACGGTAATGAAAGTAAAGACAGAGTGAAGCATTTTTTAAAGTGTCTTTTGGAAAGGATGGTTCAACCATCAGTTCATTTGCAATTCTAGTGTTAAACAAAAAGGTAGATAATTGGGGCACATTCCTGATCCTTAAAGCGTGGAGGATTAGAAAAGTTAGGTTTGAACTTCCCCAGTAAGTTATGTGTTGTATTTTTATATTATTGTGGGCTTCATACTGATTCCAGGGATTAGCAGGTCTTCACAGGAGCTGGTATGATCATCTACTCTTTCTTTTATATCCTCTTCCAGCTGCTGGGTTTTACAATGTGGGAAAAGAGGTCCATTCTTGACATAGTTATATAGCGGAGTCAAACATTTTTGCCCCATTTGATGGCCTCAAAAGATCACCAAGATGGGGAGGGTAGAGGGTGCACAGGGGTTGAACTTTTCTGCAAGAAACTGTTCCCCATTTTAGTTCGTCTTTACTATTTAGTTTCGAACCACTATGCTTTGCATATTAGCTAATCCTGATACTAGGTTCATGTTAAATGTTACATCTCAGCAAGGGGGATACTCTGATGGTTCCTTTGTCATTCCTCTCTAGCATTCCTGGCCCTTCAGAGATCTTAGGCAATATTTCCTGCGGCTTCCTTAACAAGATAAATCTGCTGGATTTCTGTTGCCCTATGGCTCCCACACATTTGCATGTGCCAGAGGAAAGTGGGAGTACTTACACTTAAAACAGTTCATGGTTCCTGAATTTTAAGTTGATGCAGTTCTTGACAGCAGATAGCTTATTGAACTTGTAAATAAATTGCTTCTCCCAACAAATGTCCTGAAGCAATTTACAAGAATAATTTGCAAAATAAAATAATATACAGTAATAACTTTTTAAAAAATACATAGGCATGAAAGTAAAAAAATCCAATCATCGGTGCTGCCCAGATGCTTGAGAAAACAAATGGATCTTTGCCCATGCCCAAATGATGACAAAGTTGGTGCCAGGCAGGCCTCACTGGAGAGAGCATTCTATAGACAGGAAACTACTACAAAAAAGGCCCATTCTCACCACTTATCAGCAATGAGGTGCAAGAACAAAAATGGTTACTAGTACCCATCCTTAGAAACTAAAATTCATCCATTAACCACAGACCAGATAGCACTCTGGATGCCTCTAGAACCAGGGGCGCCAACTTTAATAAAATGTTAAAGGTAAGCCCTACCCCACATAATTTATTGATCACAAGATGCAGCACACATACACACACACACTATTTGAATGGCAATGTCCATCAACTTTGAGGGGGGACGGCCCCGTCAAATATATTTTTGGGGGGTGAAGGGACCTTGTTGTCCTCTAGGAGTTGGCTCCTATGCCTGGAACATTACCTGCTACAATAGCAGACTCCAAGCCCCTATGAAGCTCCTCTTTATTTTTATTATCATTGTTGACAATGTATCCTTTAGTCGATTTTGCATTTGTTTAATTTAATTACTCTTTCGTATACACACTCTGAATAGCAAGCAGGACCTAACCATGAAACTGGTTTTACTTAGTAAATGTAAATGCTACCACCACAATGTATCTTGCAATGATAATACAGCATTAGAAAGAATAGCACAACATACAAAAGTTAAGGTTTTGAGAGGAAACTGCTCTGTCTTCTTAAATGTATTTTTGGGAAATATCCATATATACACACACTGTATTCAGAAAGAGCTGCCATCATTAACTGATAGCCTGCATTCTTCAATTTCATTGCTTTCTTAGTGAGTTATAAACAGAAATAACTCTTTCTGTTTATTGTATAACTTACAGTTCAATTTCAAATTTGGATTTATTGTCCCCTGTATGTATGTTTCTGAGGCATGGAGATTTCACATTTTATAAATAATTCTGAAAAAGAGAGTTGGTAATGACAAAAATCAACATAGCATCATTTTAAAAGAATGATTACTGGAGAGGGAGATACTAGGATAGACTACAAAATATATAGCAAGTTTTGCTGATCATAAGCACAAAGGGAATAAAAAACACAAAAAGTAAGAGGCAGTCAGATAATATGATCAATGATGATTTCTAAACAGACGTTTTTACCAAAATAGTTTTCACATTTGTCTTTTTAATGTTTAATGATTGCTATAACCCTGGTCTTTTGATCCAAGAAAGATATGAAGAACCTATGGAAACTACAGTATTTGAACATATATTTAGCTGACCACTAAGCCTTTAATCCCTACATTTTTATGTTCAGATAAAGAGGCACAAAAAAGCAATTTTAGCCCTGAAAGGAATACTGAAAATAAGTGTTGAAAGGAATAGTATGGTAAATCAATCAGCACTGAATCAGTTCTGAAGGCATTGGATTAAAAGGAGTGTCTGTATGGCCTGTTAAGTGAAGGACAGCATGTTACCTTCTTGAATGACCACAAGGGCACTTCATGATAATAGTTAAGTTATCATTCACTGCAACACTTTTCATTAATCTCATAAAATGAAATATAGTAGTGAAAAGGCCAGTGGTCATCAACAAAGAGAGCCAAGCACGAGCATTTGCAGATCAGCCCTAAAGATCTATGGAGAGACAGATGTCATAGCCAGATTTCATTCACTTTTATAAACCTAAAACAGTATACTATCAAGGTGGGTTTAAAAAAATAAAAATCCAAATTACATTACAGTATTAAAGTTTAGATAATTTGCAGTTCTAAAAATCAATATGTTTTTAACTTGCTCTTGGATTGGATTGTTTGTTTTTTATTGTTTATATTGTAAAGACCTTTGACTACAAACAACAAAGCTCAGACAGAGATGTGCTCTTGCATTTAAACTCCCTTGAAGCCTTTAGCTTTTCTTGCCTCTTCCTTCCTTTTGCAATTGTCATTATATGGGAAGAAAGGCTAATTTTACTTTTTTTTATTTATTAGCAACCAGTGTGGTGTGGCGCTGTGAGGCCATACTCATTATATTGGGATAAGACAAGGCCATGGCCCAAGCAGCTTGGGTGTATCATTCCAGATATAAACCCCAGGTTCCCTTGAAATGTTTTGGATGATACTGGGATGCAGCTTTTGAAGCAAGCATAGTCATGTGAAACCTGGGAAGGATGCTCAGTCACCTGGGGTATATCTAGGAAATTCTGGGGTATATCTTCCATATTGCATACTGCTTCACTGGTGCCCTTAACTGTATTCAAAAAACACAGAAGCTAGGACCAATTAAAATGTCACCAACTAATAGGCAAGTGATTGATTTCTGCTAAGCGGGAATGTTAAGCAGAACAACAGTGGCTGGGGAGCTAGGCATGATGTCGAAGCCCCTAAGTCAGCAGATTATTTTAAATCTTATAATGGAGCACAGGAGGTGTTATGCAGACTTAACAGCACAGTTCCATGCAAGTCTGCTCAGAAATAGTTCTTAACTGAGTTCAATGGGACTTACTCCCGGGCAAGTGTTCACATAAACTGCAGCCTTAATTAGAACAGACCCTGCTAGGTGCTAAAGTGAGACATACTGGGAGAAGGAAAATATAAACACTAATAAGTGCTTTGATCCGTCTCCAGCACTCAGCAGAACCCACAAGCTATGACCTTTGCTAAGGCAGAAAAAAAGAAATATGGCATCAGCAAAGCTGGATACTAATTTTAGGTGGTACAGTAAGTTAAGAATTAATAAAAGACAAATTAGGTGCATTTTTGTGTGTGTCCACTGCCAATGCTTAGCCTTTTCTTTTCTCCCACCCATATCATTTTACTGAACTTCATGTCAGAAGAAGAGTTCTGGAGAACCTGAAAGCTCGCTAGTTTGTGGTTTTCACTTGGTCCTAGTAAAGGTATCATGCTACTGGGGATATTCTGGATTTTTTTTGTTCCTAATAGACCAACACAGCCACCTACAATTTATGTGTTCTTTGCTATTGGGCTGCCTGTGGCAAGGTAGAGATTTTAAGTCATTTTGACTTGCTCTCTTTTATAAATGTATGGTTGTTCCAGTTTACTCAGTTGTACATGGCTGCCAAGTTGATTTTACTGTTAGACTGTTACCTGTTTAAGCACTGGTGCATATGAACAGGTAGCTACACAGAGACCATTGAAAATGCAACAGTTTGTGTGACACAACTTGAAAAGCAAAGAAATGTTCTGTCTCTTCATCATCATTAAACCATGCTTTGGTTCATACAGTTGTAAATAGATGCTAGCATGAAGGATGCCAGCTGCTATTTCAGTACAGCTACAATAATGGAATTTAATGCCAGCTCCTTCGGTATGCATTCCTATATGTCAAGTATTTACAGCAGCCTTCTCTGTCTGATCCTCAAGACTCTCCCAAAGTTGTATCTCCTCCTTAGCCATGCCCATTATCCCTAGGCCACACCCTCAATGAACCTCCCTTGTATTGGACCCTGATTATGTCTCTTGTCTGCCTGGGTGAAGGATTGTATGTGCAAATCTATTCTGATGTATGGAGGTAAAATTTACATTCCTTGCTCTGCCCACATTTTCCTCTGGCCCTGCCCACTACTGGGATACAGCTCCTAAAAGGCTGCCCACAAAGGTATGCATCCCTCAGGCTGAAAGGTTTTCTCCATTCCTGGTTTACATGATTGTGTATTTGTGTGTGTGGTGGAATTTGTCAGTCCAAGGATAAAATAGCTCCTATGTCCTCCAGATGGCTTGTCGAAGACTTTGTTAAGGGGTACATCAAGTAGTAACACATTCTGAATTAATCTTTATTGCTTCCGTTTCCTATGTTCACATGAAGAATGTAAGCCCATTGCTCTACATTCTGTTCCTTGTGTATCTGATTGAGCTGGTGCCATGTAATTTTTGTTAATGAAAATGTATTTCTGATCTCAGCCTGTTGCCTTTCAGCGTCAGCATTAACTTCTGTGTTTTCTTTCCAGAAAGGCAGTAGTCAGTTTGTATCAGAGCATCTATGGCATGTGCTTTTGTTTGACTTGGCTGCTTTTCATCCACTTGTCATCTTTCCTGCAGCTTCTAGATTAAATCGTCTTATATCACATGTATCACTTTCCTTAGCAAAACAAAAAACCCTGAGTGCATGTTAGTTGAGGTGGATTACAATCTAGATTGTTCTTTTCCTGATGTGTTGCACACAAGAAAATAAATTAAATGACTCTAAATGATTTGTTGTTTTCCTGTTTGCTGGCCTAAATTATGAGATCAGAGGCATTTTATGACAAAGTTTCAGTGTAACCAACCTAATTAATCGAAATGAAATAATCTTAAACATTTCTTCATGCATGTACACAGGTTCTTTTTTAGTGTTTACAATTGAGTTCCTAGCCTGGAATTGCCATTTGAAGGTTTGGCAATTGTCGTGAATTGTTGGTTTCATACTTCAATGTAGTAAATGAGCAGTTCACATTTATTTTTTATTAATACTGTTACCCATTTCTCACTATGAGGTCCCTGGGTGGGTTACAACAATTTAAAAAACAAACAAAAATGAAATCAGTTAAAACATGTCACAGATGAAAGAATTTGAGTGAGCCCTAAAATATTTACCTCAGGTGTCAAGGGTCTTTAATTCCCCAAATTATGAACTAACCATATTATAGCCAGGGCAAAAATGTGAATTCGAAGACTAAAGAAGTCAGTTCCAAGTGCTAGACATGTTACCTCATGCAAACTAGGTTCCCAGTGCAGTGTTTCTAGAATAGAAGGCATGGGAACATTTTCAGGAAGGACAAAAGTGGGAGTGGCTTTCCTTCACCTCCATCCAAGACCAATTGCCAACTGTGGGAGCCTAACTAGGGGAAACTGGGAGTAAAATGGATGGGGAGGAAAGAATGCAGAAGAAAAGGAAGAGCTGTAGCTCAGTGGTGTGCATGTTCTGCATACCAAATGTCCCAGTTTTGGTCCCTGGCATCTCCAATTACAACTGGCTAAATTGTCACAGGGCCACTGCCAATTGGAGCAAACTTCAGATTACAGCCCATTTGTTCTTCTTGTTGTTGTGTTTGCTGAAGTAAAGTACTGCTCTGCCCTAAAGTGCCACCACAACCATGATTGTGATAAAAATGTAACTTAAACTTTTTAAAATGGACAATTGGATATTTAGGACTATTGATATGACATATATGATTCCAAATTCACAACACTTGAAATCATTAGTCAAATGTTCTACGGAACCAGATCTACACTTTGTTTAAAAGTATAAATGTCTCAGGACAGACCTGCCTTTGTTTCAAACTACACTAAGGTCATCTGACTCCAAAAAGAAACCACTGACCCATGTATCTTCAAGGAGATCAAACGTCTAAATACAAATAGAATAGTTACATACAAATGGATAATGACTGTTGTGACATTTCTGTGTCCATAGTTTTTAGGAGCACTAATCTGTCTCCTTAACTGAAATGTCACATTGAAGGCTTTCTAGGCAATCGGGCAGAAAATTCCTATTTTTCATGACTTACCCTTGCTTCATAGGAGAGGCATGGCAGATAAACTTTCAGCTATCCTTTTTATATAATGTCAATGAAAAACTAAGGCCCTTCCATAATGGAGACTTGTACCCTTTTAAATGCCCATTTGTGAGGATGAATTGAGATTTAAAAAATTGTAAATCCCTTTGCATCCTAGAAGTCCTTAAACACATACCCAAAATGTTGCTGGGTGAAAGGAGCCTTTTCTGCATGGCAAGTCACTGTAGATAAATAGTTCTCCACAGGAGGGCAGTCCTACAGTGTAGACAATAGTTAGCTAGATGGACCTTTGTCTAAGTTGGTACAAGACATCTTCCTTCCAAACATAAATAAATAAATGGTGCATTAAGAAAAAAAGACCAAAAAAATTTATGGCAATGGATCTCAGGGACCAGATGCAGGCAGGGAAGTAGACAGAAAAATACTGAAAGGGGAACAAAGAGACACTGGGTAGAGGAGAGAAAGGAATTGTCTCAGGTCCAGAATGTCTAAGTACAATCGCATACATGTTTCTCCCATGATAGTACATATTTGATTTACATGTGGTTATCAGTGAAGCTCCTTTCTACTGATAACTACATCAAATTATACTTCTTGTAACTATTTATTTACTACATCCATTTAGAGAAGCATTCCTTAAGTGGATACATGCCATTAAGTTTCTAGGCACATTCAAAGTAATGTTTGCTATTTTAAATATGATGAATGTGGATTTCCTCCTATTGGTTCTTGAGATTAGGGTGCAATCCTACTTGCATTATTGTAACAGAGTGGGATTGCATGCAACCCAACGTGTCTACAAGAGTGCTTTTCTTCCCTTTCCCCAAAACTTTAGTTAAAATCTAAGAGTTTGAACATCAACAATCCTAATGTAGTCCATTGCTAATCTGCAGAAACATTGTAGTAAAATGTTACTGGAATGTATTGATTCTTAGGTTGGTTTCTACCAATATGATTTTAGCTACAAGAAAAGCAGCTACACAGCTGTGGAAAGTTACTAAAGTATTACTGCTGCTTTGTCCAGCTCCCAATTTCACTCCAGATTCTCCTACCTCAATGTTAAGATGTATCAGTGTCAGCAGAATTATTTGTCACAGCTAAAACTTTTCCAAGCTCTAATTATATTGCACCCCATGGATTTCATGCAGCTGGAGGCCTTTCTTAACATTTTATAAACTCAATTTCTGAATAGTTTTAAAATTCCACCATATTAATTCAGATTGAACTGAAATTCAGCACTGAAAGTAGTACAGCTGACAGTGTTGTAAAGTGAGAGAAAACTCCTGTAAATAATACAGGTGTCATTGTTATATGCAAGGCCTTAATTACAATATAAATCTGAAGTGGGCAGTTGATCTTGGGATGATATGCAGAAGATCACCAAGGGTTTCTGATTCCCAGTTTTAAAAATGTCAACAACCTTTTTCCAAATTAAGTTGCTGGAACACATGGCTTGGGGTTTTGGGGGGGTGGGGTGAGGGGCAGGATCAAGAATGCATTTTGAGTGAAAGAGTTGTGACCTCAGTACCAAAATGAAATCCTGTACTAAGATTCACTCAGACGCCCTCTTCCTTAATTTTAAGTGGCTGTCTGCCCCTTGTCCTAAGCCACTATTTTGTCTTCAGCTGGTGGATCTTGGGGTCTAGCAAAATGCAAAATAGATCTCTCAAGCTTGAAGTTCATCTGCCTCTGTTCTAGAGTGCTTGTATTTTTGTTTTTTTAGCGGTGGCTTCTGAACCAGGGTGCCCCATAGCATTTCAGGGCTTGTCCCAGGTGAGACAAGGTCCCATAAGTTGAAGTGGGGAATCCCAAAAGCTTTGTTCTATTCTGATGACTTGGTTGCAACCCACCACCTACCTATTGCTATCATTTTTTTGTGACAAAGGAAACCAAGTTTACAAGAAATGCCTTGAATGAGTGGGAAAGTGTGGGCAGAGAGGGAAGGAGGGATAGGCCATTTTGACTGAGAGGTTTAGAATTTAACAGGGATGTCCAATCACAATGCTTCATGGGAGAGAAGTTGAGAGAAACATATATGTATTTGTCTCAAATGCTCATTGTTCTTTAGCAAGTTTTCTCTCCTGAGCAGACATAGAAGAGTTCTGCTGGATTAGGTGGTATCCCTCTTCCTACTGACTATACTTCTGAATCATTTTCAGTCTACTAGAAATAACGCATTACATCTACCACCTTTATTTTCATTCTGTTTTTTTCTGTTCCAGTACTTCTGCACAGTTTTTTTTATTAGTGTGCAGTCTTATTCCTCTTTTCTCCTACTTTCAGTTTTAGGGCTAGTATTCATGTGTGGTGTTCAGTTTGTTCTTCCTGTATTTTCCTTTTTAGTAGAGTTTTTATCCTTGCCCCACTCTAGATCTGGGACTTCACATGTGAATCTTTTTCAATTAAACTGAGCTATTTTATCTTATTTTTCACTTCGCTTGTTTCTCTTGTGCACTCAGGCCCAGCCCCCAGTTGCGTGTGTGCCTTTCTCTGACTCTGCCAGAGTGAACTGGTTAATTTTAGCCCCTTTTAAGCACTACACACACACACACACACACACCACTCTTATTCATGAGAGGCACATGCACCTGGCAAGTCATCGGGTGCCCTGGCCCCCAACCCTACTGATAGGTTTAGACAAATGACTGGTGGGTCTGGTAATGGCAGTAGTAAAAGTATTAGCATCAGCAGCACTGCCTGTTCTGAATTCTCTCAAACTCAAACACTGATGTAAGCAAGAGGAGCAATACTCAGCTTCTTTCTGAAGCTGGCATGAACAGTAGTGGGAGCAAGAGGCAGAGTATATTCTAGCATTGCTTTGAATTGGCAGTGGATCTGAAGGCATGCCGTCTGCTTGTGTTACAGGAAACAGCTTGCAGGAAGCTAATGGTTTAATATGTCACGAATATACTATAGATAGTAGCCATAGGACAAAAGCCCCAGGTAAAAGGGACTGTTGAATTGAAAAAGTTTGGCATAGAAGAAATCACATAATGATCTCGATGCAGTAAAGGTTTCAGCTGGTGCAGGCGTAGCAGAGGCTTGTGAAAGTACAAAGGAAGACAGTTGAGAGGAAGTACATAAACAGGAACCCAAGACTGTACAACTACAGCACATGAATCAAACTTGTGGTTAGAGCAAGTGGTGTGCTGAAATTTCTCAGAAGTTTTCCTATCCTGCAAAAGAGGCTTCAACAATAGAGATGGTAAAAGTTGGTTCTTCCTGAGGCAGAGTGGGATCCGGACCCTGAGTCAAACCAGGAAGACTATGAAGCACCTCAGGATGATACGAGCTGCTTCTCAAAGTGCCATATCTGTATCTGAACTGAATCTTGATGATGGTGCTCCCCCCTGGCAACTGTTGATTTGAGGGCTAAATATGCTCAGTGCAAATACTTCCATATTGGACGTGCCTGCCAGCCTTCAAGCTAGAAAGACCTAGAGTTTTCTAAAATTACTATTAAAGATATACTGAAAACTGTATATTCAATGTGATACTTTTTTATTTTCAGTACATCAGACACTTGGCATAGATATGTTCTTATACTGTGATTGGAATATAGACTTTTCTTATTAAAACAACAACAATAACCAAAAAGCCTAATTATATTTAAGATTCATTATGCATTTTAGCACAAAGTACTTAAAAGTACACTAAGATCCTGAGGTGTTCAGTGTGTGGTTTTTTTTGTTTTTTGCTCAGTACTTTCATTAACCCTTCTTGTTTCATGCAGTCGAAAGATTTCAGGGATGCAACACAGTTTTAGAAATATTGATTTCAGACTTCTGAAATAAAGTCCTGTGTATTCTCTTGTCCATTTCCTTGCACTCTCTGTGGTACATATCAGCAACTACTTAATCTTAGTCAGTTAAAGCTGACAGTTGACTGATAGGCAAGAGCTCTGTTCAGAGAAAAATCCAATCAGAAAAGCCTCTGTGGAGGCATCAAGTCTAGTTTAGGAGCCAAATGTTATTCTACAGCAATTCCATGGAGCACAAATGTAAAGGTTTGCCAATAGTCCATGGATCTGATTAGAGAAAGAAGTGAGGCATCCATCAATTGCCTTGTACTAAAGATGGGTCAAGACAAGAGTATTATGCTAGTCCAACCTTTTATGCTCAAAGAAATCTCAAACTTAGGAAACATGTTGAGAAGGAAAGTACTAAGAGCACTAAGGCCAGTCAAATAAAATTTCATTTTGAGGAGGAGAGCCTTATCTAAAGGAAGTATGCAAGCCACAGCTCATCTTGGCAGAACTGGACTGTCTGCAAACAAATGTAAGCCACAGTGCAGGCAATATATTTGATTCCTTTGTAAATGTGATAGGAAAACATTAATAAAGAATTGCGGGAGGGTCAGGCAAAAATGAATCTGTGCAGTGTACTATCCTCACCATTCCAAATTAGGCTGGAATACATGTGATTTCTCTACCTTATATTGGTACTCTACTTATACAATGGGTATTGTGAGCTGAGCTAGTGTTAGGTAATAGTTGAAATAACTTTCCCATCACATATACACCTGTGAACTGGAGGTCATAGTTAATTACACCATAGATGTCACCCAGGAGGCAGAAAAATGGCACCCCCTCTGGGATCTGCAACCTGAATTGAAGAACTTGAAAGCTTGCCACATACTTCTCCTAATAAAGGTATTGCCCAACTGCAGATTTGGAAGTTGTTGTTTTCCCTTATGGAGCAACACAGTTTTCTTCCTTTTTCATATGCCTGAAATGAGCTGTTCCACATTTGCTTGATGCGCTAAGGTGCTAGCCCTTACTGTGAGAAAAAGCCGAATGTATTAATATAGTGATATTAGCAAGATGTTTTGTTATTTTATCTATTTAACCATCTGTTCATTTCTTGCATTCAGTACTGAAAATATGCAACGTGCTTGGCCAAAAAGACCAAGAATAGATGGCATCAACATGGATTTAACTACTTGTTAAATTATTGGCTCTTTGGCTTTTTTTCTCTTTCTTGACATTCCCCCCCCCCCCCTTTGCTAATGGAAAATGATTCATAATCATTTCACAGATGACAGGATTTCTATCTTTTAAGTGCAGAATGCTCAGCAGTATCTGCCAGAGTTGAAGGTGTTTTTTATTTCTGAGGACTTGAGGACCACGCTTTCAAGAATGTGTTGAATTGTCTAACGGCCCAGTCTGTGAAACCCTTAAAGAACCCAGCACTTTTATTGCAGGAAAGACAGCTTGAGCCTGCTTAAATATGGGAAACTGCATTAGCAGAATGTGAGAATTAGCAGCAGAGCACCTGAGTCTCCTGGCAGCAGCTTTCCTGGCTATACCTTCCTTTTGCTAGAAAAGCCCATTAGTCACTGGGTGAACCAGGACAACTCCCAACACTCACATTCCAATTGGTTGGGCCAACATAGTATGAAGATCTGGATCAGGCCGTGTAGGAAAAGCCATGCAAATGTTGCTGGTCTTTCTTCCCTTGAAGTACAGTAGGGTTTTAAAGACTCCTACTTCATCTTAAATAAAAAAAAATTTTAAGTTGAAAAGGGTGGGAAATAGTGTGTCTATCTTTCACCAAATCCCTTCAGTTACAGAACCTGTTGCAGATCTGTATAATTTACAGCTACCATATATAGCCTTTATTGCAATAATATACGACATATTTTGAAACTGGCGTCATTTAGAGGACTGAATCTCATTAAACCAATTTAGCTTTTCTAGAATGTGACCTGTACAGGGGAAAGTTCCCTTTCAAATGGCTTCAATTATCATTTGTTCTTTATTGATTGCTTGGAAACCACAAATCAATATTGAAAGAATGATTGATGTACAACCATCACACTTGGTCTTTTGAATTTGATACACAACTCTGTGGGCGTATACATGCATTTATTTTGTGACAAGGTGGCAGAGAAAATGAAGATAATTTCCTCAAAGCTATACTTTTTCATCAGAGAATTTTACACCTAAAGTTATCAGGAATAGGGAGGGGGGGAATAATTCTAGCCTTGGGGAAAATAAATCTTTCTAAAATGCCTATCTGAAAACATCACCTGCTAACCATTTAATGTACTTATAGTTTATGCCTTCCATAGCATTACTTTTTAATCTATTCTAGTCTGTGTACCTGGTAAGAAGGAAGCCTGGAGCCAATTGCAATTGCTTTGCAAGTCATATCTTTAGCCACCAAGTTGTTGGCTTTTTTCCCTTCCCTTTATTCCTCAAGGTTCCTGACTCTTGAGCTTTTAATGGAAATGATGCCTCATTAACACAAGTACCAACCATGTAGCTTCACTGCAGACTTTGGGTGCTTGAGTTTACCACTTCACTATCCTTTATTGTATCTGTAATGCTCTCTGGCAATGTCTAAATAAAAGGGGAAAGCCTTTAAAAGAAAAATAAAATAAGGAATTGAAATGTACATTAAGAGACCTTAGCAATGTTCCAAAGAGCCATGCACATGCGGTATCTGAACTTCTTTCTTTGAGCAGCAGATATGTATGTATGCAAACACGCCTTATTATTATCATATTATTATTATTATTGTCATCATTATACCTCTTTTCTGAGCAGGAACTTATCCAAAGTGGGTTACAAAATGGGGGGGGGGGGGCAGAAGAAAAAAATAAAACAATTTTTAAATGATGATGTGGCATTGCTCTATTTAAAAATGCATTAACATAGCCAGAAAGAGCACAATTCAAACTGACCATCTCCCACCTAATAAACATGCTTGGAAGGCCAGTTGGGAGTGGAGGGAGTTTTCTGGGCCGTCTGAAAACCCTGTAAAGTATTGATTTGCCATATATCCAGTCAGGGATGCCAACTTGAATAAAATATTTGGGGATCGCATGTAAGTCCCACCCCACATAATCAATCACATGATGTGACACAGACACACCATTTGAATTACCTTTGGGAGGCAGGCCCTTCAAATACATTATTGAGGAAGCCAAAGAGACTCCCATAGCATGTTTGCAGAATCACAGAATTGTAGTGTTGGAAGGGACTCCGAGGGTCATCTAGCCCAACCCCGAGTAAAACAGAAATCTCAACTAAAGCATCCATGACAGATGGCCATGCAACCTCTGCTTAAAAACCTCCAATGAAGAAGAGTCCACAAACTCCCAAGGAAGTCTGTTCCACTGCTGAACTGTCAGGAAATTCTTCTTGATGTTTTATCAGAATTTCCCTTCTTGTAATTTGAAGCCATTGGTTCGAGTCATATCCTCCAGAGCAGGAGAAAGCAAGCTTGCTCCGTCTTCCATGTCACAGCCCTTTAGATATTTGAAGATGGCTAGCATATTTCCTCTCAGTTTAGCCTCTTTCACAGGCTAAACATACCAAACTACCTCAACAGTTCCTCATAAGGCTGGGTTAACAGACCCTTGATCATCTTAGTTGCCCTCCTCTGCTCATGGGTTGTCAATATCCTTCTTAAATTGTGGCACCCAGAAGTGGACACAGTACTCCAGGTGTGATCTGACCAAGGCAGAATAGAGTGGCACTATGACTTCCCTTGATCATGACACAATACTTTTGTCAATGCCACCAGAATAGCATTAGCTTTTTTTGCTGCTGCATCACTGCTTGTGGTCTTCTAAGACATCTAGATCCTTTTCACATGTACTATTAGTAAGCCAGGTGTCCTCCACCTTATATTTGTGCAACTGGTTCTTCCTGCCTCAGTTCAGAACCTGACATTTGTCCCTACTGAAATTCATTTTCTTAGTTTGAGATGAGTTCTCCAATCTGTTAAGGTCATATTGAATCCTGATTCTGTCTTCTACAGCATTAGCTACCCCTCCTAGTTTGGTGTCATCTGCAAATTTGATGAGCATTTATAAAGATGCTAAACAACAACAGGCCTTGGTAAGATTTGAAGAAAGTGTTTTAAGCACTTATTAGCTATTGCAGCTTCAAGGTTCAGTGAATTTATCAGAATACAATTCTGGTTTCCAGACTGAAAACTCACCGGCAGTGCGTCTTTGCCTTAGAGCAGATTATAACACATAGATTAACATGTGTGCTGAGAACAAATATATTTAAATGAATTATGCCAAAACAAATGAATTATGTTTTATGTTTATGGGGCAATATATTGGTACATTCCTGAAGACACACTTTGATGTAACTTTTCTATCAGCATTAGCTAATGTTAGCCATACTAACTACATGGGTTAGTCAGTGTTAGTCATGCTCAGTGCAGACCCATCTAAATAGCAGTTCTATTCATTCCAATGTGTTTATTCTAGAACATTGGGAAATCCATTATACTGAGTCAAGTTATTGGTCCATCTAGCTCAATATTATCTTTACAGACTGGCAGTAGCCTGCTCTTTATATAGAGACTGAAGAGATCATTTTCTGAAATCTGTGTTCACACAAGCAACCAGGGACAGTCCAGTAGAAATAGCTCAATTTCTTTTGAGTGACAATAATAGTTTCATAAAACACAGAGTGACCCTCTATGCACTGGCTGCAAAAAAAGGGGGGGGGTGAGAATCAGAAAATAAGAAATTAAATAAAATTGCTATAAATTGTTGTGCTGATTCAGAGGTTTAATCTGAAATTAAACTGGATTTGGGTTTGTTGGTGTCTCTGGTAACATTTCTCTTACATCATGGTTGTTCTTCCATTGGGGATGTTGGTTCATATTATGGATGTATGATCTGTATTTTATTCATACTGTTGCTGTGGGTTTGTCATGAACATGGCTAGAACAAAAAACTTACATTGAATGGTGGAATGGATATTTGAATATTTTCAAACAGCAATGGCTGCCTATTGCACCCTTGTGCAAAAGGCAGATAACATTCGGCATTTATTTATGAAAGCAAAGTAAGTTCTAGTAACTTCAATTCTTTCCTCCACAATTTCTGTTTTCTGTGCTCAGTTTTGTTTGGCCTTCTATGTGAATATTCATTTACCTCATGATACCATTGCAAGGAAATAGGGTTTGGCACAGCAATAAAAAAAAAGCGTCAGCATATAAACACTTATTAGAGGCCCACAAACTTCGACGCAGCAAAATCTAAACTATGAGATCTACCAAACTAAAGGGTTCCACAATGCATTTAAATTGATTCAGCTTCTGTTGTCTATGTAGTTAAGATCATTTGTTAGGCCTCATTCTTACAAACATTGTGATTAAAATTTCCTGCAGTTCAAAATATCTTGCCATCTTTCATTCATGAGCCTTGGTTTCTTAATATGTGTTACTTTTTCTTTTTGCCTAATGTACACAATATCATTTTGTATCTAAGCAACAACATTACCAAATAATAGAAAAACATAACATGTAATAAGGTGCTATAATTCTGATGCTGTACTAGGGAGCTGGGGGGTGGGAGAGACAGAACTAATTTTTTAATTATGCACCATGGAGCTATTGCAAATGTACTGTGAGATAGGGAGAATGTGCAGTGCTGCAATTTCAAATCCATTGTTTTTATTATACAAACTCATTCATTTTGCCTTCTGAAACTGTGCATTTAATTCCACCAAGATGATAAAATACAGATATTATTTAGATAACACATTTCAATTAGCTGCTCTAACAGCACAGTCCTACACATGTCTACTCAGAAGTAAGCCCCATTGAGTTCAATGGGACTTACTCCTAAGTAATAGGATTGTAATCTAAATCTAGTTTAAACCGTCTTTATAGTCACATATCAATTATAACATAACCACAGGAACTAACATCTCTGAGCTTCATCAAAATCAATCAATTCTCTTAGGCTGAATCTGGAATGTTGTTTCAATGGAATTGCTCCCACAGGCAGTTTTGATCCATTTAGACTTCAGCTTTATAATGCATTCTGAATCAGATTATCCCTCATAATATATCCCTACGTAATGTTTTATTTCAGCAGCAACTTTTGCCATATAGAATAATAAATGAATCTGCAAACTTGCTAGAGCTGTCTGTGACAAGGGTGGAATCTACACACATATAAAAACTGCTGTGAAAATACTATTTTTTTTTTAAAAAAAAAGGTTTGAAAAATACACTGAATTTGGCATAGCTCACTGTCACCGTCTATTGTCACATTTGTATATTGCACCTTACAAAACATTTAAAATGTTTTATTTATTGCTGTATAGCTGAGTCCAAGGACTGAATGTATTTCATACTTCCATGGTTAGCCTATGGAAGCACAAATCATACTGGGAATCACAGTTTTCATTTACAAAGAAATTGCAAGTGGGTCATGGTCTGAGGACCATCTTGTTGGTCTGGGTCTGGTCAGAGCCTGGATGGGAACCCCATGCATTCTGCCTTAAATTTCATTATGGAAGAAAGGCAGGCTATAAATAAAGTCATCCTTTATTTATTTGCATTACTGTACTGCTCTTTGACCTTTTTACTGCTCTTTCAGAAAATGTTATCTGGACAATGCAGATAGAAGTGAAAATCTGGAAGTATAAAAATAAAGCATGGACATAAAATACCATATAAACAGTATGTGTGTGTGTTTAATTACAATAAAAGAACATCAAAATAAACAAAAAAAATAGTGCAGAAAAATTTAAAACAACTAAAAATGATAAAAACATGTAAAAAAATATTGAATAGTAAAACACCACTATATGACTCCCAGGGACGCGGGTGGCGCTGTGGGTAAAACCTCAGCGCCTAGGACTTGCCGATCGTCAGGTCGGCGGTTCGAATCCCCGTGGCGGGGTGCGCTCCCGCTGCTCGGTCCCAGCGCCTGCCAACCTAGCAGTTCGAAAGCACCCCCGGGTGCAAGTAGATAAATAGGGACCGCTTACTAGCGGGAAGGTAAACGGCGTTTCCGTGTGCTGCGCTGGCTCGCCAGATGCAGCTTGTCACGCTGGCCACGTGACCCGGAAGTGTCTGCGGACAGCGCTGGCCCCCGGCCTCTAGAGTGAGATGGGCGCACAACCCTAGAGTCTGTCAAGACTGGCCCGTACGGGCAGGGGTACCTTTACCTTTACCTTATATGACTCCCAGTGCTTTTCTGAGCACAATTCAAAGTGTTGGTGCTGACCTTTAGCCCTAAATGGCCTCAGCCCAGTATACCTGAAGGTGCGTCTCCACCCCCATCGTTCTACCTGGACACTGAGGTCCTTCTCCAGGGGTCTTCTGCTAGTTCCCTCAATGTGAGAAGCAGAGTTACAGGGAACCAGGCAGAGGGCCTTCTCAGTAGTGGCGCCGTCCCTGTGGAACACCCTCCCTTCAGATGTCAAAGAAACAAACAACTATTTGACTTCTAGAAGACATCTGAATGCAGCCCTGTTTAGGGAAGTTTTTAATGTTTGATGTTTTATTGTGTTTTTTATTATTCTGCAAGGAGCCGCCCAGATTAGCTGGGGAAACCCAGCAAGATGGATAGGGTATAAATTATAAAATTATTATTTTTATTCCTGTCCAGATAGGGGTGCAACTGGGCCCATTGGTGTTTGTGTGAGAGGGGGTGCAGAGGCAGCTGCTTCAGGCACAAAAATTATTAGGGGCGTAACCCAAGCTACGGTTACTGCACTGCAGCGGTCCCAAAGGTGCTGCAAAACTGGGAGGGAGGTGTATCCCTTTCCTAGTGCAGCAACACAGTATGAGCGTCTCTCAGGCAGCCAGGTATCTCACTGCCCACTCCTTTCAGCACCTTAGTTCCGCATCCTTTGCTCAGAGGCACCATGCACCACATGCTTCTCACATGCTATGGCTGCCACCACTGCCATGCACCCTGGGTTGCTTCTGTGCCAATTGGCCCCCTTGGCTCTCTCATGCTCCCACTTTGGGACAAAGGCAAACAGGACCCCTGTGGCATCACAGAGCCCCCAGTCCAGGCCTCCACATGGGAGCAGGCAGTTGCAGGGATGTCGGGACACTGCCAGAGTGTCAGCTGTGTGAACCTTGACTGACAGTGCACCAGCTCTTAGGCTGCACTGGTGAAGCTTCCTGTGAATATCCTATAGAGAGTTGAAATGGCTGGTGCAGGGTGAGCCACAGCGATGGATTGGCTCCAGTTGGGCAGTTGTAGTCTGCATCCAGCACCACCTGGGAGAGCCCACATCTCAGAGGTTGTGCTAAAATTTGGTGGAGGAGGATCCACCGCGATGTGCTAGCCCCTTTCCCATGGGGATGCTGCCCCCTTTTGCGTCTTGTCCTAAGCACTGGCAACTCATGCTTTGCCACTTTTGGGCCACCAGCCAAAACTGATGAAAGGCATATCATAGCTGTGTGTGTGCTCAGTACTGTAAGGTGTGTGTGCGAGAGAGAGGAATTTCAGATAAGACGCAAAGCTGTTCTCAATCACAGTGTGTTTACAGATGACACTTGCAGTCAATATTTTGTATCAGTACCCATATGATTGTGAGTAAACATTTTGTGTTAACATTCATGATGATGTTCAATAAATAATAATTTGCGTTTTCTAAAATGTGTGTTACAGCCTGTGGAGTGGAAGTAAAATATTCCTTATTACAGCAGGAATACTTGCTTAGTCTGACTAAGAATCATTTCATTTCCATAGTGCTAGATACTGAAAGGGAACTGTTTTCCCATGTGTAATGATTTGCCTTTCCATAGACTTAATTAGGACATTGTGAATCAATATGAAACCAGATCTTGTTTACACTTAAAGTCAATGATTGAACATTGTTTTCAATGGCATTTCCATCTTCCTTTGGAAAATTGTCATTATTTTTTTAAAACATGGCATTTATTTCCATTTCAAAGAAGTGCCTTTCATTTTGCATAAATATACAAATTTTCAAGCTGCACAGACAAAAGATTCACTGCTTGACAGCTGGCATTATCTTTGGACTATTGTTCAGGTAGTTGGAACCAAGTTAGCTTTTACCTATTGCTATTTTATCATTTGCTTCACACCTTCAACAGAGCTACAGTCTCAACCTGACCTGCTGAAATTGAAAATGTAACCTTCCCAAAATAACAGATGAGGGATTCTTTGTGTTGACATTTTGTGTGGGTCTTATTCTCTGAGCCTGTGACCTACCACATGGAGAAACTTCTAAAAACTACCAACTTGCAATGCCAAAGACAGTTATATCCTCCTGGGGGCCTAGATCCATTGAACTTCTATTGCAATGTTAACTCTAATGATCATAGAGGTTGAAAATAATAGGAGAAATGAACAATAGAATACAGCCAACTCTCCTAAAGAGTATTGTCTTGACAGTTCAAGGTGCTCATAACTTTGTTCATACACTGCAAGTCTAAATTTCAATAAGGAGTAGAAATAATTCCCCAGGGATTTCTAGCATAGTAGGGAACAAAAAACTGGTGAACGGATTAACTGTACAAAACAATAGAACACAAAACAAATATGTCTATAACTTTCATATGTTGAACATATTTAGTAGGAAACACGTGAATATATGAAAGGACTCAGTTGCTGAACATCAAACTGGATGATAAACTTTGTAATTACAAACCCTGGATGGGAACTGCACAACTAGTTCAACACATCCAAGGGAGCTTGAGCTTGTTTCTTAAATGGCAGCCTCCCTCATTCCACAGAGCAAATGAATTTTAATATTTTGGACATGATTGAAAGCTGCTTGTGATATGATATGGAGGTCGCCCATTAGATCCAAAAGGAAAAAAATAATTACTCTGGTCTCTTTTTTGGGAGGAAGTTTTTTGGGGAGGAAGACTAAGTAAGACTTGCTGAACAGCCCCGCTTCAACATGTTTACAGGGTTCTTGATTTCCCAATAAATGAATAATTTTATTTTTCACCTTTTTTCCTTTTGTCAGCTGCTCAGGGCCCAGGGACCAAACTTGGCCCTCAGGTTCTCTCTATCTGGCCTCAGAACTCTCTCTATAGGCCACACAAACCCTGTTTCACATCCCAAATACTTTTGCCCAACTGGCCTGTGTCCTTGAACATTAATAACGCCTCTTGCGTGTTTCGATGTAGCCAAGAAAGTGGTTTGTGAGTGTGTGTAGAAACTAGCTTACTGTAGAATGGTACAAATTTACATTTATTGCTGTAGCCCTGACTTCTGGCCCTCAGAAAGTTGCCCAGAAGGGAATGTGGCACTTGGGCTGAGAAGGTCTCCCCATCCCTGGTCTGTGAAGTGGTGCTATTTATAACAAAGTGACCAAGCCTCACTTGCCTTCAAAACTTGCAGGTGAAAGCACAAACCTCACTATTTCTAAATGTATGTATGTATGTATGTATGTATGTATGGGTTTTTTCCCCTGTCATGGCTTTTTAGAGGTGCCGTGTTCCATATGCAAGTCTTTTGCTATAGAGTTCAGGTAAACAAGATGCTGATTGCTGTCCTGTTCTTTCTGACCCACAGATGCTTGAGAAATTTGTTGCTGCTTTGGCCCCAGTTCCATCAGCTGCCTCCTTGCGGAGACACGTGCTCATTGTTTCATCAGACCAGCACAACTGCATTTTGCACTGAGAGTTCCTTCTTCTCCACATGGCCTTTCTACTGGTGTCAGCATACCTTCTGCTGACTCATGCCCATGGCGCTCCAGTTGAGAACGGGGCTCTCATGGAGACGCTGAAGTCCCAAGTGATGCTGTTCAGCAATAAGAGTGAACACTATTCAGCACAAGTGAGACCTCCCGGAACGAGCAGACGAATACCTCACACAATCATCATCGGAGTTCGCAAAGGAGGGACCAGGGCCTTGCTTGAAATGTTGGATGTTCACCCAAACATTGTGGTAGCGGCTACTGAAGTTCACTTCTTCGACTGGGATGAGAATTACGTGAAAGGAATTGACTGGTACAGGGGCCTGATGCCATTTTCATATGAAAATCAAATAACTATTGAGAAAACACCAGGCTATTTTACCTCGCCACAGGCTCCCGAAAGGATTCATGATATGAATAGTTCCATTAAACTGCTGCTTATTCTAAGAGACCCCACAGAGAGAGTTATCTCTGATTATACCCAAGTCTATTACAACAGGCTGGAAAGCCACAAGCCTGTTCAGCTCTTTGAAGACATTGTTATTAAAAATGGAGCACTTAATACCAAATACAAGGCTATCCAGAGAAGTCTGTATGACATCCACATGGAGAGGTGGCTTAAACATTTCCATTTGAATCAGATTCACATAGTAGATGGAAATACCTTGATCAAGGACCCTCTTCCTGAATTACAAAAAGTGGAAAGATTTCTGAACCTGCCGTCCAGAATTATGTCTTCAAATTTTTATTTTAACCAGACCAAGGGGTTCTATTGCATTAGGAGTGATGGAAGAGAGAGATGTTTACATGAATCAAAAGGACGGCCACATCCTGTTGTCAACAGTACTGTTTTAGAGCAACTTTACTCCTACTTCAGAGAGCACAATGCAAATTTTTACAGAATGATTAATCATTCCTTTGACTGGCATTAGTAACTTGCGGGGGGAGGCAGTTTGTTTGTTTTCTAATGTCCTGCAGTAATTTATTTTCGAGCACTTCTCATAAACTCTGAGTTGTATCCAACTTGATATGAAGACCAGAGTTTTCTTCCCTGGGGTTTAACACTAGAAGTCCATTGCATTAATGGCGGACACTCTTTAGTGTACTTGGGGGCAATAAGCTTAGTGTTGGCTTTTAACTACAATAATGAACTTGATTGCACCAGTCCAAGTCCACTGACTTCAATGGAGTTATTTCAGATTTACACTTGTATAGCCGAGATGACTCATTTGTTTCTCTTTATTCAAAGTTATAAGCAAATGGAGTTTCACAGAAAACCATTCCTTAACCGATGTATAACAAAAAAAAAAAAGGGTTGTGTAACTGAAATGGTATTATTCTAACCTTCAGGTTTTGTTGACTGCTTTTATTTTTCTATCTAGCTCCATGACAGTGGGATTGATTTCTATAACTTTTCATACAGTGAAATAATTATATATTAGAAGAAAAGATGACTTGAAGTGGTCCCATTATATAATTTAAAATCTTTTTTGTGAAATAATGATTGTAAAAAGTATATCTCACTTAAATGAGCCTCAAGGCTGCTCCCTGTTATGGCTCCCTCTATGTAGGGTCTTTATATTAAGTAAGACATTCATCATGTGCATGGGTATAAAGCCGTTTAACCTGTTCATACAAGTGTTAAGCGTTTCATATCTCCAATGCAAACAAATGAGGGCTCTAAAATAATCCCATTTTACACAGTAGACATCAAAAAGTAAACAAGTGTCCATTTAATCACAAAAACCATGAGCCACTTACTTTTTTATTAAAAAAAATACCCTTCATCAATACACAATTATTGGTCTTGTTTGTATTTTGTAACCATTTGTTCCAATAGTTTATATAACTAATTTGGCACAAAGTTTATTGCAAAAAAAAAAGTTTAATTGCCTGCTCTCCAAAGTGTGGAGTAACTTTTGTAATATCTATTTGCAAATCATAAGATGTACTCAGAGTGCAAAGTAACTTCATGTGGTATTGTATACTATACACACAATATTCAAAATATCAAGTATGGGTTTCTGGTTTATCTATAAAACTATACATCTACATGAATGCATTAGAATTTGTTTGTTTATAATATATTTTTACTTGATAAAGTAATGGTTGTCTCTCTTTTTAAATACGCTACTTTTCACACCCATCCATCCACCAAAATGAAGATTAATATGCTCTGGACTTTATAGAACTGCAAGCATGGCTCCATATTAGGGCTGCCATATGTCCAGATTTTCCTGGACATTACCAGGATTTCAAAGGCGGAATTGACATTGGGGGGAATTTCTGTTCTTTTGGTGTCCTGGTTTTTACTATTTGAAATATGGCAACCCTACTCAAGATGGAGCAGACTAATGTAAATAACAACTTACATGCTCACTTGCTTGGTCTCCCACCACAGGGCCCAAGCAAGAAAACCTTACAAAAGTTGGTTCTCTTTAAATGGCTGACACAAATAGGTGTAAAGGAAGCTGGCTAGTAAAATTTAGTTGGTTACTTTAGTTGATTTGATAGGTGCATATAAATGCCACTTGTTGCAAGGGAATTGGTGATAGCTTCAACTAAGACACATGCATTGTTATGCCATCCGAATATGAATATGGTTGCCTAGCCTCTGGGCAGAGCATCAGACAGAAATCTTAAGATATGTTTTAGTTAAAAAAGAAATGTTTGAAGTATGATTGTTACCACCAGTGGTGAAAGAGTTGTTTAATAACTTGTCGAAATATGTCAAAACTATGAACATGAATAAGATTGCCAAGAATGGGTAATGCAAGGTGCCAAAGGAAAGATGAGAAAGAGAGAAGTCCGGACAAAGACATGGAAAGGAGGCTCCATACTGCAGACTCACTACATCAGCTATACCAAGATGGAATCTACACACAATTAAAAAAACGCTGTGAAAATGCTTTTTTTAAACGTTTTGAAAAATACATTGAATTTTGCATAGCCCACTGTCACCATCTGGTGTCACATTTGTATATTGCACTTTACAACACTTAAAACGTTCTATTTGCAGCTGTGTAGATGAGTCCAAGCATAATGTATACATAATGTCAATTGATCCTGTGCACTGCCAGCAGCTAGGCAAACCAGTCAAACAATACCAGTGGAAACAAGTGATAATGCAGCAACATTGGCAGGTATGCATGGAAGGAACCAATCAATGAATGCATGGTGACAAAAGAACAAACTCAGGCCATCACCCTACACACCACATATGCAAAACAGAATGCAACTGTTAAAAGACACCATAATACTCCTTAGGATAGACCTCCGTGGTATAGCAAACAGGAGCTATGCAACTAACAGACTTTAGGGCTATGTGCATACAGGGGTTCAAATCACCTGGCTGCAAAAACACAGTCAGAAAATAGCCATCGTTCACCCAGGCAAACAAGTGGCTTTTTCTAATCTCCTTCCACACACATGCTCCAGATTTGTATTTTTTATTTTTTGGACTCCACATTATTTGTGATCATTGCCCTGATGGCTGGAGCTGATGAGGGTGGTACTCTAAGATCTCTGGGGTGCTTCAGTTTGAGGAAGGCTGATATTGAAAAACTTGCATGCCTTTGCTCTGTCAGGAAGAAGCATGATTGTAAACCCCCTTGGTGCTGCAGAGAATGGCTGGAGTCCTGTTGTAGAAGTGAGGCTGTCAGGGAAGCACTTCAAACAATAGCATTGCACTGGGGAGCAAGCTTCTGCCAGATGACAATAGCAAAGCTAAGCAGGGTTTGGTATGGTTTCAAATTGGATGTGGGGCTATGTGTTGAGATTCCTGCATTGGGGGGGTTGGGGGGACTAGATGAAACTCAAATTCCCTTCCAACTCTACAATTCTATGATTCTGTGATGTACTAGGAAGAGCAGAACTATGCTAAAAAGCTGCGGGACATACCTGCCATGGGAAAACACTGAACTGACCACCTTTTGGCTGCCTAGCAATAATAACCCACAGTGCTACTGGATACAAAAAAATGATGAAGGTTGGAGGCAAAGGCTAATGCCTATACAGTATAGTGAAACCTTGGTTTCCTAACGTAATCCATTCGACTTCCGAAACGTTTGAAAACCGAGGATCAAAGGGAAGCCGGCAAATCTAATTTTTTAAAAATGAGAAATGCACCTCACGTTCAAAAACGGAAGCAGTCACTTCCAGGTTGTCGGCGTTCAGCTGCCGAGACGTTCAACACCTGAGGTTTGAGTGTACTTGATTCACTACACATCAATGGCCTGCTACAGGAACAAGCAAGTAAAAGACATATGTACAGACTTTATAATCCCCCAAATCACAATTCAGCTGCATAGACCAGGACTCAATGGCTTTGTATGGAGCAGTAGCCAGCAGTGTTGTGATAAACCAACTTGTCCTGGTTGTCCTCACTCTTGCTTTGAATAAAAAGAAGCAGCTGGGAATTGTACTTCCTCCTTCCTGTTCCACAGCACCAACTTGTGTCCTGAGTGTCTGGGAACTTTTAACTGTTCCCTGAAGGGAGTTCTGATGGGTACCATATATCCTAATGACTGAACTACAGCATCAGTTATGCACTGGACTCTTCCTGGCAGCAAGTAGAAGGGGCATAGAATGGCTCAAGGGGCATCATCATGGCGTTGCTGCATATTGCTGCAGATTGATTAGTGGCTTCTGTGCATCAGGAGCAACATCATGGCATGTAGGTGGTGGCAGAATTGATAGAAACCCTATCAAGTCTATCATGGGCTGATCTGTTAGCTCTGTTTTCTACTTCTCTTATCATGCTTTTGATAAGGGGTGGGAAGCTTGTGGTTCTCTGAATGTTGTTGGACTCATCAGCCCCAGCCAGCATAGTTAGTGGTCAGGGTTGATGGGAGTTGTAGTTCAGCACAACATCTGGAGGAACCCAGGTTCCCCATCCATGCTTTTGACAGTGCCACTAGGAACACATAGGATCCAAACCAGATATTTAAGCTGCAAAGAAAGCAACAGCCATATTAGCTGAACCCTAGATTTGCACTGCCTGATGCAGCAACACCAGTTGCCAAAAAAACCTTGTGTGCAACTGTGAATATGTTAAGTGTCTGATTTTTCTTTTTAAAAACCCCATTTCAAGGAATGCTGATCTGGATGGTTTACTAATACATAAATCTACCAGACTTGTCAGCCGAGCCTTCATCCATTATTTGCTCAGCAGTTCTGGGGAAACTGCTGAGAGAATGAACTCAATTAAATAACAGACTAATACTGGAGACTGCTCTATTGGGCTTAGTATAACTGCACCAGCCACCTTTTAAAAACAACAACCTGTTCCTTGGGCTGCATTTCTGAATCCAATTCCACAGCAGCATAAGAACATTAGAAGATGGCTGCTAGATTAAGGGCAAAGGCCCTTCAAGCCCAGCAGCCCTATTCCTACAGTGGCCAACCAAGCTCTAAATTGGGAAAGTTACACTGGGTTAGGTGTATTGGGAAAGTTACACTGGGTTAGGGTATTGTTGTAGGAATGAGAATCAGTTTCTACATGTAAATGTTATCCTCATTTTCCCTGGATTTTTGTCCCGGATGTGTGTCCATTAGGGATGTCAGAGAATTCTGATGGAAACGGGAGTGGAAAATCCAGGTACTTGCTTATTCGTTTCATGTACAGAACAGAAACCGATCCAGAAAATATGCAAACAATGCGTAATTTATTATATCCCCCCCCCCAGTTGCTTTGTGTTTCCTTTGCAATGAAGTGGGAGAATTTGAAGTTTTCTATGGCTGAGACAATTTTAATCATTTCTGAATTGGAACTTTTCAGCCATTTCCCTATAATTCATTTCACAATAAAGACATCCGAGCAGCAAAATGGAGAGCTGACGTTTTTGCTAACACTACAAGCCTATATAATCCCTCCGGTATTGTGGTATGTCCCCCCACCCCACCCCACCAAGCAGGACTAGAATTCGCCTCCCTTCTCTTTTGGATTGTTGACAAGATTGTTTCCCCTTTGATCTGATCCGATTTTATTCATTATTCTTGACAGTGACATACACACTTTTGGGCCTGAGGCCCAAGCTACACCCAAACAATCTTCACAAATGATGCTCTGAAATATCTGAAACAGGATGCCAGTGGAAGAGGAACCACTCCATGCCACATGCAGCCAGCCAGCAGTAGCAAAATTAATTTTGAAACTGTACCAGAGATGCCAACTGCATGGGAGTCAAAAGCATGGAGCTACTGCAGAGGGAAAGTGAACCTGTAGCCTTCCACATGTTACTAGTTACTGAAGGTTCACCATCTCTGCTCTAGCACAACAAGACAATTCAATTTGGGTTTTATGAACTGAAGTCTACTGAAAACTTTTATCAAAGAATGTTTTAGGTAGGGGAGAATTACTACACACAAACACACACACACACACAAAAAGAAAACACAGTTTTGAATTAGTGTACAGTTCTAAAAGAGTGTTTGACCATAAGACATTGCTGAACATATAGACTGGCCCTAAGAATCAGGTATGTAAAGTGAGGATATGCTCTTGAGATCAGAGAGAGGGGAATGGTTCACCATACTGTATTCATTCTTAGGACACAAAGGAGTGGTTTAAAATAGAAGGTGGCAAAATGAGGTTAAGTATCGTGGACAAGCTTCCCTCCTGCAAGAATAAATCAGCACCATAATTACCTGCCTGTGGGAAGCATGTGCAGAACCACCTTCCTTGGAGGGGGATAAAGAAAAGCTGGTAGAAGGCACCTGTCCAGGAATGATGCAGGTGTAGATTTTTTTCTGATCAGGAGAGAAGTTCTCACCTAATCACCCTTGGGCTCCCTTTCAGCTTAAGCTTCCACAAAGAAGAAATGTATTTCTAAGCTTCTGCCTTCAAGAAGTCTCTGGCACACTGAAAATTTAAGCTGTTGCTTATTAAAAATTAATTTGATCCCCTTTCTCGTTGCTAAGATACAGCCATCAAGATGCTGCTTGCCTTTTTCACTCAGTTTGCAGAAAACTGGCCGTGGCGATAATAAAATGATCTCTTTTCCCTTGTGCGCCTGTGTTCCCTGAAGACAGACTTGAGGAGCAGCCTAATTTAACACTCAAGGGGCCATTCTCACAACTTCCAAGTAGCTTTCATTCCCATCGGTTGCTGCAAAAAGCAGTTGGTTAATTTTCCCTTGGAATGCAACCGTCTTGGCTACTATTGATTAGCGCTTCTGAATATTTTATTGGGAGTCTTGTGCTATTTGCCTTTCTTAAAAAATTAAGGTTGCAATCCTATACATCCACACACTTACCTGGAAGTAAGCTGCACTAGAAACAATGAGATTTCCCTACAGATTGCACTGTAAAACTCCTTTTTAAGCCTTTGTAATTAAATACGGGGTCAAAACCAATACAAACCTCTAGATTCTACAGCACGTAAGAATGGTACTTTCACTAGGAACTCGGCAGACATGATCTACCTGATGAAGTAGATCCACAAATGTGCCAAATTTCAAAATGGTTAAATAAAAATTGCCACACAAGTTTTAAAATGCTATCACAAGTTTTAAAATTCCCAACATTGATGTTTTTTATTCCAATATGAGTCCAATAACCTTTGGGCACCCACAGGCTCCCCATCTCTGCCATACACCAAAGATATTTGCAGTTGTGCACTGCCATGTGGAAAGTCCCCAGGGATGCTTTTCACAGAGGACATGGAGATGGGACCTGCTGCAGTCCTGTTCTGTGCTGTTGCAGCAATATGGGATGCCCTGACACTGACTCCTTATAGCACTGCTGTCCTAGCTTCTTAACAGGCTAGCCTAGGGAGAAGCTACAGAATTGTTTTTCCCACATGACAGCCACTCCTGCAGGTCTGTTGCAGGGTATTAAAATTGCTACAGTAACAGTCTTATAGTTGGATCATGAGAGACAATGGGGTGCAGTGTTTAGGGTGCTGGATTTCAACCTGGGAGACCAGGGTTCAAAGTCCCACTCAGTCATGAAGTCCACAGACTGGGTGACTTTGGGCCAGTCACTGTCTCTCAGTCTAATCTACCTCACAGGGTTGTTGAGAGGATAAAACTGAACTTTCTTTGGACAAAAGGTGGGATATAATTACTAGGATAACATAAGAAAGAGGCTTAAGTCTTTTTTGAGGGGGTAGAATTTTGTCACTGAAGCTTGGACTGTATTTTTCCTTCACTGAACACAGCCCCAAAGAATTTTATTTCCATCAGGTGAAAAAAACACACACCACAGCCACTTTCAAATTAATTCCAGTAAGTAATCCATTAAATAAATTACTCCCAGTGGCTAACATCTGAATGATTGGCCAAACACTTTTATCTCTTAGTTATTTGGAACAGTAAATGCACTTGATTTTCATTTTACTCTTCTATAGTCCAATTCCAAGAGTAATTTTTTTTTTGGTGCATAAAAAAGGGAGCATAATTGTCGATTTTGAATTGTTTCATTTCAGGGCTGTGAATGATATTATTTCATACCACCTTCTGTTATGCCAACCCATTAATTTTTTTAAAAAAAAGTAAGTTAAGTATAAATTATAGAAATAGTGGCAGATTTTAAGCGATCTTACAATTTGTATTAGGCTTGCAGAAAGTAAGCTTTGTCAGATATCTACTTCTTAAGCAAGCCGCCTTCATGCATTCATGATATAAAGTGAGTTCCATAAAAGTAAGAGGTAATACACCTTTGCCAGTGGCTCAGCTTCCCACTGCTTCCATACATTGAGGATCAACGTTTGTGAAAAGGAAGCTCACATGCATATATCTCTACAAGATCAGGAACCATGCGTGATTGAGGTTCCATATCTTGGGGAAGCCTACCCATTTGGAGGTTGACCACACGCAGCCTTTCCTTTTGCCAATGTCCATGTATTCAACACATGGTCAAGGCAGGAAGGGGGCTAGAAGCTGAACATCGGAAGATTCAGGACAGCTAAAAGAAAGTTTATCATCACACAGCACATAGTTAAACTATGGCACTTTCTCCCACAGGAGGCAGCAATGACCACCAACTTGGATCACATTAGAAGAGGAGTAGACAAATTCATGGCGGGGAAGACCCTCAATGCCAATACTAGCCAATGCCAATCCATGATCTAGACAGCATCTTAAAAAGCAGAGACATCACCTTGCCAACAAAAGTCCATATAGTTAAAGCTATGGTTTCCCAAGTAGTGATGTATGGAAGTGAGAGCTGGACCATAAAGAAGGCTGATGGCCGAAGAATTGACGCTTTTGAATTATGGTGCTGGAGGAGACTCTTGAGAGTCCCATGGACTGCAAGAAAATCAAACCTATCCATTCTTAAGGAAATCAGCCCTGAGTGGTCACTGGAAGGACAGATCGTGAAGCTGAGGCTCCAATACTTTGGCCACCTCATGAGAAGAGAAGACTCCCTGGAAAAGACCCTGATGTTGGGAAAGATGGAGAGCACAAGGAGAAGGGGACAACAGAGGACGAGATGGTTGGACAGTGTTCTCGAAGCTACCAGCATGAGTTTGACCAAACTGCGGGAGGCAGTGGAAGACAGGAGTGCCTGGCGTGCTCTGGACCATGGGGTCACGAAGGGTCAGACACAACTAAACGACTAAACAACAACATGCTCTGCCCCCCACAACTTGACGCAACAGTGCTTCTGGGCACCAGTTGCTGGAAACCACAGGAGGGGAAAGTGCTCTTGTGTTTGAATCCTGCTTGGGTTGGGTTGGCCACTGTGAGAACAGGATGCTAGGACATTGGCAAGATCCAGCTGGCTCTTAGGTTCTTAGTAGTGCAGCACTGCTGCCTCTTGTACTCACAAAACTCCTTTCATATGAAGAACACAGGAAGTGCATCCTCAAGCAGTGGGCTGAACAGAAGAAAACTGTTTGTGAGAGCAGAAACCAAACAAATAAAATGGCCTTATACCAAGTCAAGGCCATTGGTCAATCTAGCTCAGTATTCTCCACTCTGACATTTCTTCTTTGTAGGATTTTGGGGTAATGGTGTTGTTCTGAGCAGCAGAAACATAGACTAACAGCTTTAAGCAATTCTTTTCTTTACTCCACATGCAAGTAAAGATGGAATGAGAACCGTACTTTGTAGACAAAGTATATATATATATATGAACATCAAACGGTTAACTTCCATGTGCAGTTTCCCTTCGAATAAAGGGGCTGAGTGGTGTGTGAGGGGCTTTCCCATAATACCCTCTGATGGGACTGCCCTGCATTGCTGCCCCCTAGGGATCTTGGCAGGCTTAGCCTGTGGTAGGCAGTGCCAGCAACAAGGGTACCAATACACAGGCCATGTTTCGGTGTGCACTTTGGTAGATTGGAAAAACTATTTGAATTTTCTACTGCGTGCTGGAGCATCTCCAACATTTGATGCAAAGTGAAAAGCAGGCTCCCACTGGCCACAGTCATTGAAGCATCAGAACCGAAGGCTACCATGCAGGTGTAAAGGGGGTAGGGGGTTCTTGGTGGTTGCCCAATGATGCCAGATGCTAACAGCAGCCCTGCCTGTGAGGGCCTGTCTTCAGAAAAATATCCCAGCCCCATTATGTCAGGGGTAATTAAATAGCACCTGACATTTATATAACATGTTACAAGAAAGGAGATTCTGACTAAACATCAGGAAAGCTTTCTGACAGTAAGAGCTGTTCAACATTGAAACGATCTCCCTCAGAAGGTAGGGGACTCTCTTCCTTGGAGGTTTTTAAGCAGAAGTTGTATGGCCATCTGTCATGGACAGTGGCGTAGCGTGGGGGGTGCAGGGGGGGCCGGCCGCACCGGGCGCAACATCTCGGGTTAGGGCAAAACCACAGGTGAGGGGGCGCAAATCCACGGGTTAGGGGGTGCAAATTACTTGCCTTGCCCTGGGTGCTGACAACCCACGCTACGCCACTGGTCATGGATGCTTTATTTGAGATTCCCGCTTTGCAGGTGGTTGGACTAGATGATCCTCGGGGTCCCTTCCAACTCTACAGTTCTGCAATTCATAGAAGTAAGTTTGCAATTTGGTACACTGGTTTGCTTTTATTATTTTATTTTATATATATATATAAAATTGAATTTTGCAGTTTCTTCCTTTTCTTTTTTTTAAGGGAAAAATAAGTCTCTAGCACTACCTGGGGAGATAAAAGGGAAATCATGCAGGCAGTATTCTACTCAGCTGTTCCTTCTGAAGAAACACACTTAAAACCTATTAGGCTACTGTGTTTAAAATAACTGAAGATGTATTAATTTGCATATATTTATGTTAGGACTCTTTGGCAGTGTTTCTGCATCCCACCCACTCCCCGGAGGCCCTCCTGCCAAAGGATATCTGGCTATCAGCTTGCCTGAGATGCTCTTTGGGAAACTCTCTTAATCAGGTCTCTTTTAGAGCACAAGGCCCTGCTGGCCCGTAATGGATTCCTTTATTCAGAACCCAGCTGTGCAGCACAGACACCTCTGCTCCGAGACGGCTCCTTATTTTTGAAATTTTGATCTGGTAACCCTTCTGCGCATTCTGATCAAAGGAAGCAGGATTCCTCTCCTCAGCTTTAATACTGGAGCCCAAGGTGTTTATTTTACATAAACACATCTTCACTGTCACTCAATGCTTGGCTTTGATTTGTCTCCCTTTACAGGGTCTTTTTGAAATTTTGAATTAATTCTGACTTTACTAATTCATGAAATGGAGAGAATTGACCTTAAAATGCTTCTCCCAAAGCTGAGAGGATGAAAACAAAAACAAGCCCCCATTAACCACACCACTTCTGCTCTCAGTTGTAACTGAAAGTCCCCCCCCCCCTAGCTGCCTTGTTGTATTAACGTTGCTGGCAGTCAGACTTCACAGTTTCCTCCCCAAAATTAAAAGTCTCCTGATATCACAGCAGCAGTGTCCCTCTAAATGCTTGGCCCTCCAGATGCTGCTGGACTACAACTCCCATCATCCCTAACGTTTGGCTGGAGCCAATGGGAGTTGGAGTACCACAATGCCCAGAGAGCCTCAGGTTTGCCCGCTCTAAGTGGGACCTGTAACAAAATGTGGCAGTGTTATCCTCACCTTCCATCAGGAGCATTCCCTTTCAGAAATCCAGCTAGCTACACCCTACTCTGAGGATGGGGAACCTCTGGCCCAGGAGGGCAAATTTGGCCCTCCAAACTTCTCTGTCTGGCCCTTTGGAATCTCCCAGTGATGCACATAGAGACCTATTAGCTCAGCTAACTAGCCAGTCTAGAGGCCTTCTGCCTTGTCTTGTGCTAGGAGCAGCTTTAGTCCCAAGGTTGTAAACAACATTCCTAAGTGTCTACATAGGAGGACATGCGTGGCGCTATGGGTTAAACCACAAAGCCTAGGATTTGCTGATCAGAAGGTCGGCGGTTTGAATCCCCGCAACGGGGTGAGCTCCCGTTGCTCGGTCCTTGCTCCTGCCAACCTAGCAGTTCGAAAGCACATCAAAGTGCAAGTAGATAAATAGGTACCGCTCCAGCGTAAATGGCGTTTCCGTGCGCTGCTCTGGTTTGCCAGAAGCCGCTTAGTCATGCTGGCCACATGACCCGGAAGCTGTACGCCGGCTCCCTCGGCCAATAAAGCGAGATGAGTGCCACAACCCCAGAGTCGGCCATGACTGGACCTAATGGTCAGGGGTCCCTTTACCTTTACAAGTGTCTACATTTGACAATGAGATGTGCTGTGCTCAAATGTGCTAACCCCCTTAGGTAGAAAGGAATGCAAAGAGACCACATGCAGCGGGGGCTGCTTAGAGAGAGAGTCCTTTGTTTCCTTGCCTAATAAATAGGTAATGAAGGAAAGACCATACATGGCATAATTAGTATTGTGTTGTAACTTTAGATTGGAGGAAGTTTATGCATATGTATTGCTTTAACAGACAACAGCTATGTATATTAAGCAGGCCCCACCCTTTTGGGCTGGCTCAGCTTTTGGAGAGTGATCCCACTGAGCCTTTATTGCTAGCAATAAACACCCTTTGTTTTCTCACCGCTGCGTGGAGATTTCCTTCCTCCTCAAATGTCGATTTTTGCTACACCAGGGGACACTTACAAACCTTCCTAAGCCACAACCCTCAGCACCCACTTTCCTTGCGTGGCTTTGCCTGGTTGGAATGTATTCTTGTTCGCCTGGATGGAGGATAGGAAGGGTCCTGTAAGTGTGAAGAATTTAGCCAACTGTACAATAGTAAAAAAATCACATTTGTTGTTCTGTCCACCTTTGCCTCTAACAAAGCATTGTTTGTCTCTGGCCCATTCACCACTAGCATGTAGCCCTTGGAAGGCCACCCAGAAACGAATTTGCCCCCCCCCCCCAAGACAAAAGAGCTTTCTCACCCCTGCAGTACTCCATACCCACCCCATCCTTTTTCTTCCCCAACTTAGCACTCCATGACTGCTTAGCATGTTCACCCAAGCACAAGGGACTCCTATTGTGGTTCCCCTCCTTGGTCTTGTTTGACCTAGTATCTGTTAGAAGAGGAGCACTGCCGGCATAGGGAGGAACCACCATGTGGGTTCCTGACATTATCTTCACAGCATGGGGGGGGGGGGGAGTCACACAAAAGACATGTGAGAAGGGGACTGCAGACAGCCTACTTAGGAAACAATGATATGCATAGCAGACCCTCCAAGTGTCCCCACTTTCCAGGATTTACAGAAGCCATACTGGTTTTTGATTTGATCCCAGAATGGCCCACTTTTCCTTAGGACGTCCCTATTTTCATCAGAGCAATGTTGGAGGGTATGGAGTTATCCAACCCACAAGCCAAGGAGATAAATAACTCTACAACCTTTAGAAGACCTATGAAGGCAGCCCTGTATAGGGATTTTTTAAATAATGTTTTATTTTGTTTTTATATATGTTATATATAGAAATTATTATTATTATTAAATAGTATGTCCCTATTTTCATTGGAGAATGGCATAGCATAGTGGCAGAGGATCCAATTTGCCTTCAGAAGATCCTAGGAAGATCCTAGGTTCTCGCACCTCTACATATGGTAGAGACACTTTTCTGAAACCCTAGAGAGCTGTTGCTGGTCAGCATAGTTGGTTCTGAGCTAGATGCACCAGTAGTCTTGACTTTGCATAAGGCAATGTCTGAAGTTACCCTTCACCCCAAGTAGCCCCCACTCTGAAAGCTACTTTCCTTTCTTTCGTCGAAGAGAGAGAATTGCACATTGCAGTCCATGATTATTCACAATCAGTCGCCAGCAAGAGCGTCTTGGCTTTCCATAACAAGCACGGTTTTTAGCATTCACGTATGAATTAAACATCTGATAGTAATGTTCCTAATAATGGGTAATCGGTTTTTCTCTCAATTAGGTCTTCAGCAGAAATCAGAGTTCAGTGAGTTAGCAAATGACAAGCGAGGAAGTTGCGGTTGTTGTTGTTTTTTAAACTTGGAATATAAATGACAACATTTACTGCGAGGAGGAAAGAGTTGCTGTTATTTGCTTCTCTGTCCTTGTTCTGTCAACATCTCACACAGATTTCTGGATACACACAGTGATGCATTCTGGCAGGGTAAGGAAGGGCTTTCCATTTCCTGCTGTCTGTTTTAACTTAATAATCATAGGCTGATGCTTCTGGCATATCTAAAATAAATTAATATTGAATTAATTTGAGTCATATTTTTTTAACACACACACACACACACACGGAAGGAACCATTAAGGCTATCTTGAAAATTTACTTTTAAAAAAGCCATTATGCTTAAATATAATTGCCTAAAGCCGAACTAAATATTACAAATGATTCTTGTGCTCTGTCCTCCCAACCACTGGTAAAATGCTTCTTCACCCATTTTGACAATACTGCAAGATTCACAGCTGTCGAGCTAATTTGTTTTATTGATACATATAAAATGATCTTTTTTTATTTAAAAAAGATCCATTTTTACTGGCAGTTTAAAACATAAAATGCAATAAAAACCAACTGATCTAAAGAAATTAATAGAAGAGAAGCAAGAGATGAGAATAAAGAAATAGAAAAGGAAGCAAAGAAGAAAAAATATCTTGATCTGTTTGACAAAATAATTTATTGCACCTTTGTGTTTAAAATCTTGCTACTATGAATTCATTTTGGGCTGTTTAATGTAGATCATGTTTAAACCGTTTTTTAAAAAAAGGGAATGTCAATTTCAAAGTTGTCACATCTGCAAAAGTGACAGCAGTTGGTCTTATGATAAAGACGGTTTGCTAAACAACATTATTCCCAGAACATGAGCTCTTTGCTTTTCTTCTTTTCTCCTCAATTTATAGTCCACTTCCGAACATGACAAATGAAAATGTACTTCTTAACACAATGTGTAATTAACTTGCAGAAAACACAAAAACGTCATGTGGTGAGGGCCGCTATTTTATATGGCTTTCCAAAAGATTTGACAAAGTCATGCAGGATGACTTGGGAAGCAGTCTTAAACATGACAGTTAAACTGAACAGTGACAGTTTAACTCTCATTTGCAGAGGCTGGCGAGGATAGGGGGGTGGTATATGAAATAAGGGGTGGCTATCACCATTGCAATATGCTTGTGAGCTCTGGAAGGAATCTGGCTAGTCACTTTTGGAGACTGAATGCTAGACTACTTCCAGCCAGCTGAAACATTTAGACTAGCCTTTCTCAACCTTGGATCCCCAGATGTTGTTGGACTACAACTCCCATCATCCCTGACCACTGGTCCTGCTGGCTAGGGGTGATGGGAGTTGTAGTCCAACAACGTCTGGTGACCCAAAGTTGAGAAAGGCTGTCAGTGAGGGGCTCAATAAACTTTCTTGTTTTCACTCTCTGTCTGGAACTATAAACACATGAGTCTGTCGAGCATCTAAGGTAAAGGTACCCCTGACCATTAGGTTCAGTCGCAGATGACTCTGGGGTTGCGGCGCTCATCTCGCTTTACTGGCTGAGGGAGCCGGCGTACAGCTTCCGGATCATGTGGCCAGCATGACTAAACCGCTTCTGGCGAACCAGAGCAGTGCACAGAAACGCCGTTTACCTTCCTGCCGAGTGGTACCTATTTATCTACTTGCATTTGATGTGCTTTCGAACTGCTAGGTTGGCAGGCGCAGGGACTGAGCAACGGGAGCTCACCCCGTCACGGGGATTCGAACTGCTGACCTTCTGATCGGCAAGCCCTAGGCTCTGTGGTTTAGACCACAGCACCACCTGCGTCGAGCATCTAGCAGGGCACAATAAGGACTGCTTTATCCCCTATGTCCCAGGGTGATCACTAAGATCATCTGGGGGAGTACTATTAGTTGTTCCCCATGGACCAGAAGCACAACTCGGGTCAGCAAGGAGCCATGCCTTTGGTGTAGTGGACCCCAAACTACAGCACTCCCTCCCACTAGAAATCAGGTACACACACAACTAAGTTTCGGGTGCCAGGGAGGGGCAGATGGCATACAGCTGGTTTCCACATGTCGCCTCCAAAGGAAGCTGACAGCAACAAAAGACTAATGTCAGGGAAGGCAATGATGGTCAGTCTCTCCCCCCAGCTTCCTGGAAGTACCGTCTGCTGGTATAGGTCTTATTGCATTTCAAAAACACCTCAGCAACTTGGTTTAAATGCAGTTCAGAGGGGAGGGGTCCTCTCACCAGGCTAGATGGCATACAGTGTGGGATGGCTGCCTGCAACAGGATGAGGAGGAAGGCCTAGGACTCTCTGCCTGCAGCAGCTGTCTCACTTCCAGCCCCAGCACAGAGGTAAGCTATGGGTTGGGGAGGGCTTGGCAGCCCCACCACCTTCCTGCTTTTTGATCTTTTAGATCAGCCCACCCCACCCCTTTTTTATATCTGATTGAGGCAGTCCCGCCTTTCACAGGGTTTCCAGCCCTCACTTCTTAGTTTGAACCTTGATCTCAGGTGTTCAGTCGAGAGGCCTTTGAACACAGTGATTAAGTGCCAAAAGTAATGTGCACCTGTATGTAAATCTTATGTCAGAGCTGCTCCATTTCTCGGTTAGGAGGGAAGCAGGTGCCAGGTACAACTGCTATTTATAGAGCACTCTGGAGACAACTGTGCAAGATAAAGGGAACATTTCCCACCAGCAATTTCTGCTGGAATAACTGAGAAAATGGTAGGATCTCTTCAGGTTATCCCTTAGACGCAACACAATCCTGAACTTTATCTTGATATTTCAGATTTTCTTTATTTAGATATCATGTCACACAGACTCTCTCCAAAGCATAAAGACTCTTGTTGTTAACTTTGCAAGTCTGCTGCTGTAATTGATCCTGTATGTTTGGCATTTATAGATGTATTCTTTCCAAAAGTAATGGTGACTCACGCTTCACTTATCTATTCTTTACCCCCTCAATGTGATCTTTGGAATGTTTTGATTGCTTTACAGTGTTACCTCAGGTTAAGTACTTAATTCGTTCCGGAGGGCCGTTCTTAACCTGAAACTGTTCTTAACCTGAAGCACCACTTTAGCTAATGGAGCCTCCTGCTGCTGTCACGCCGCCAGAGCACAATTTCTGTTCTCATCCTGAAGCAAAGTTCTTAACCTGAAGCAATATTTCTGGGTTAGCAGAGTCTGTAATCTGAAGCGTATGTAACCCGAGGTACCACTGTATATCGGTTTGCTTGTTTCAATCATTTGTCTGTAATAAAAATGGTGTGGTTGGGGTTTGTTTGTTTTTAATAAAAAAGAACCCTGTTAACTTTAACTACTTTAATAAGCAGAAGGTCCTTCCTTAGACTAGGAGATTGGTAATGCCTTCTGCTTTTAAGGGTATTTCAGACATGATGAGAACAGTGAAAGAGAGGAAGCACAGAGGACTTGCACATCCTCTCCCATCAGAAATTGATCCTGCATGTTTTTCTCAATGTGGCCTGTACATTCTTCCAAAGGGAGAAGTTTGCATATGTCAGGAGTGAGGATTCTTCTCTGTCTTCAGGTGTTGTTGGACTACAACTCCCTAAGCTTTGGAGATGCCATCTAAGACTGATGGAACTTGGAGTACAACAGCCACAACCGCTACCAGCAGGGCAGAGGTTCGCCATCACGGATGTACACAATTCTCCTTTCATTTTCCCACATCTGAGATGTTTCCTAGTCCAAATTCACTCTTCACATTAATGCTTCGGTCCTCCTCCTAAGCAAAGCGGCTTAAACCTTGTCTTGCCCAGGCATCCACAAAAATCTATTTGCAAGGGCCAAGTGCCTCAGGCCAAAAGGTGAGAAGTCTGCACAGTGGTGGCCATTCCTTCTCCCAAGCTCTCCCTTCACATACTTTGCAGAAGAGGCAGCTTGAGCATAGGCGAGAGACTCATGCTGTTCCCTACCTTGTACAAATCTCAAAGGAAATGAGAGGTATCTTTGGCTTTCCCTCAATCCTCCTATCCATGCTAGAGGGCTTGAAACAGAAGCCAGATCTCATCTCACTTTCACAGAGGTCTGGATAAAATAAAATAACAGCAGGAATCTCTCCAGAAATCCCTGCATTTTCCCCTGAGCCTTCTGCACATGCCCAGAAAAGTTAGGAAGAGAGCCAGTGACGAGCACAGAGGCTAACTATATAAATTTGATCTGATTCACATTTAAAGGCAAATTTGCCTAATTTGCACTTTCAGGAACAACAGGCAAACTGAAACCCAGCTATCCTTTGAAATGCACACTTCTTAAAAATCTGCAGTGCAGTTATGCAGCCAAATAATGTGTACAGAAATGCATACACCAGGGTAAAGTGTGCTTATAAATGTATGTATTAGTGAAAATAACAGACAATAATGCATTATGTTAGGGAATGTTGCTTTGCATGTGTTGTATATTCACAAAGTTGCATACCAAAAAATACTGTACAGTACATCAAGATAAATTCATACTAAAATGTTGGTGGATATTCAGGTGGACTTTAAAAACTCCCAAATTGATGTCGAGAACAGAACATCACCCATATCTACTAGGATCTAAGCAAATATTTATCAACCCTCAAAACCACCAGAAACTGGGATCCAAGAAACTGCCCTCCAGCTCTGAGTGGACCTAAACTGATTCAGAAATGTGACTAAGGGACCTTAAAACCAGAAAAATGAGACACTGAAATTGATAGATTTGTCCATCACTATTTTGGACTGGGCTACAAAAAACAGTCAAACAATAACCGAGCCACATTCTTTCCAAATAGGCTGCAGATATCTCTAGCTGAAAGTGTCACAAGTCCGTCTTCTCAAATATATGACACTTCTCATTTTGGAAGAGGACAGAGAGTTCTTGAAGCCGGTGTTTGTCCTCAGAAAGCCTTCAGGGCCTGCTCTCCGTGTCGGACACAATGTCTCAAATGCAGATGATGTAACACTCGGGCACCCAAAATAGGAACGAGTCCCCGCAACCAGATGCTATTCTTCGGGAAGCTGAAAGGATTTCCGAAACAGAGCGCTTGTGGCAAATTTGCACTCCAGAGCATCCTTTGACCTCTGCTGAATTGGGATGAAGGCAACCATGTATAACAATTAAACCTAATTAGGCCGGAGCACATTAGCTGTGTGAAATGTAAAATGCTTTATGTTGCTGAGTGCGGGCATCATCCGCCGGTCACTGCTGGTATCAAAGACCCGTGGAAACAAACGGGGAAATTGCACAAAAGGCATCGTTTGGAGGGTAGGCAGTGAAAGCTTCCATTGAAGTTATTCCAATCTGTCCCAGCTAGCGACTGCCAGTGAAGGCTTGTATAATTAATAAAAGGATTAAAATTAGCATAAGTTCAGGAAAGGATGTCACACGAAAGCTGATTTTCAGCATGCCACCCCAACCTCACTAACTGTCTGTTCCATTCTAGGTTGTGAAGGGATACAGGGTGCCCCTTTTATTTCCCCCCATATGAATGAATGGCTATTGGGGAACCTGTAGCTGGGGAACAATACTGCACTGGGAACAAAATATGTCTACCACTCCAATGCCAAAAGGGACCACATGGACTACCATGCCTCTCCTACACACACACACACACACACACACACACACACACACATTGTGACAGCTCCAGGAATCTTCACTGTCACTCAATGCTTGCCTTTGATTTGTCTCCCTTTACAGGGCCTTTTTGAAATTTTGAATTAATTCTGACTTTACTAATTCATGAAATGGAGAGAAATGACCTTAAACTGTTTATCCCAAAGCTGAGAGGATGAAAATGAAAACAAGCCCCCAGCTATCTTTTCTACGTCCCTTGACAGACCACCTCAGAGGTCCAGTGAGGCCAAGTCCACTTCCAGCTTTCGAGGCTGCTAACACCAAGTAAAATTTAAAATGACCACACCTCTGAAACAAATGAAAGCACAAAAAATAGAGTGAGGCATAATTTGAATTTTGTGTTTCTTTAACAAATGCTTTTCTGGACTTTCCTGAGAGCCTGTGACACATTTTGGTGCGGTGCCTAAAGCTGCAAGACTTTATCAACTGCAGATTTCTTGCACACACACACACACACACACACACACACACACACACCCGGATGTAGTGCAGGACAAGAGGGAGTCCTACTTTATTGAGAGGACTTGCGGCTCCTTCTGCCTCTCAGCTGCAAGTCTGGGTGTAGCTGGACTGCTGTGGCCACAGGTACGTGTTCTGAGTTGGATGGTGCTGAGCGTTTCTGAAGTGTGAGAAATAAAAGCGGGTGTGGCGATCACACACAGGGCCCCCGGACGTTTGACGGTCTATTGACCCTGTGCTGCCACTGCAATTGCTTTTTCCGCTGCCACCACCCCGTATCTCACGGGGACACACGGAGTCCAGTCAGTTGTTAACATAAACAAATAATCAAGTTTATTTTTAAATGCAGGAACAAGCTTATGGTTTCAGTTAATTTTTCTCTTGTCAGTTTCTTATTCTTAGTTCATAACAACTCCAAACTGATTATTCCAACTATCTATCTGACTCCACCTAACAATTGCTCTCACCCTCTCACAATACAACTCTACCAACCCACACCTAAACCTCCCTTTTCCTTCTTCAACTCCCAAACCTCAACTCAACTCCCAAACCTCAACTTTTATCCCCCCCCTTGCATTCTCACTGGCCAATCACATCACACCTATTTTAACCCTTTCCTTATGACCCATCCTAGGAGGCAAACGCCACAGCGGGTTTTGTGCGTTTTTAGCACACTCATAAGTTTTATACATTGTATGTACCGGCTTCTTGAGTTTTGTATGTGTGTGAGGGTGAATGTTCAGGGTGCTGAGTACACCTGCATGTACTGCAGCTTGCGATCTTAAGCAAAGCAGAGCAGCATGTGACAGGAACCGGTTCTCTTCCTCCTCAGGCTGCAGAGCTGGCCCTTGGATTTGTTCTGCAGCAGGTGGGTCTGGGCCTAAGAGCGAAGTAAGATGCCCAGTCCCTGTAGTCCTCCAATAGCAGAGCTCAGCTGGGTTAACCCAAGCCTTTGAACTGATCGTCACATGCATCCGAGCCTCCTTTTGAGCTTGAGGCCCGTCTGAGCCCTCTCTGACAGGCCCTGCTCCTTACTCCCTGGATTCAAGAGGAAAGAGAAAATATACAGGGTTGCAGCTTTACCTACTGTTATCCTGAATAGGCAGTTGAAACCTGCAAGTGGGATCCGCAACAAAATGTTGCAGTACAGAGCGTTTCTGTTCAGTGCCATCCTCCAAGCTATTCCATTCCCCCATTCACCTGCTTTTGTATCTATCCCTCTCAAACAACAGCCAGTGCCCACCTATTCATTTTTCAGATTCCCCTACGGCAAGCCTGCTGAAATCCAATTCTTGTGTAATAATAATAATAATAATTAATTATAATTGTCTTATTATTTCACCCTGACCATCTGGATGGCTGCAGCTGCTTTAGAGGAAATGATCCCTTGCCCTGTCAGATCTTCTCTCAGGGAACTGAAGCAAGACCAAATGTGGGGGGAAAGAGGCATAGTTGAATTCCTCTGCCTTTGGCAATACACTTAATGATGAATGAGAGGAGTGAGAGGAGACAGGGCTGAATTTCTGACTAGTTGGGACTCTCATATTTGCAGGCAGAGCTCCAAAGAAATGAATGGGAAAATCAGTGTACAGCCTTTCCATTGTACTTGATTGTCCTTACAGTACAGTGGTACCTCAGGTTACAGATGCTTCAGGTTACAGACTCCGCTAACCCAAAAATACCGGTAGTACCTTGGGTTAAGAACTTTGCTTCAGGATGAGAACAGAAATCATGCGGTGCTGGCGTGGCGGCAGTGGGAGGCCCCATTAGCTAAAGTGGTACCTCAGGTTAGGAACAGTTTCAGGTTAAGAACGGACCTCCAGAACAAATTAAGTTCTTAACCTGAGGTACCACTGTAATAGATTTTTTAAAGCAGTTTTGATTCTTTTACTAGTTTTTCATCTGATTACTGCAAGCTTGTATGAAAAGAATAATAGAAAAATATATAAAATAAATATATGCATTCTAAAATATAAAATAACCTGAAATACTCTCTTGGGGAAAAAAATCAAGTTTCCATTCTTTAACAGGAAACTGTCATGCCGCAAGATTTAAAATAGTTAGGTATGGCACTGTACTCATTCAGAAAGCCTCCTATGACAACTAAACTGGCTGCAATCCTATGTACAGTTATTTGTGCTCCTTTTTCTTTAAAGCAATTTTAAAAACCCTATTACAGTGGTACCTCGGGTTAAGTACCTAATTCGTTCCGGAGGTCCATTCTTAACCTGAAACTGTTCTTAACCTGAAGCACCACTTTAGCTAATGGGGCCTCCTGCTGCCGCCACGCCGCCAGAGCACGATTTCTGTTCTTATCCTGAAGCAAAGTTCTTAACCTGAAGCACTATTTCTGGGTTAGCGGAGTGTGTAACCTGAAGCGTATGTAACCTGAAGCGTATGTAACCTGAGGTACCACTGTATATTGCTCATTAGTCTCCCATATGTTGCTGAACTGCAACTCCCATCAGCTCTAACAAGCATGGCCAATGGCCAGGAATGATGGGAATTGTAGTTCAGCAGTATCTGGAGAGACAAACGTTTCCCATGCCTGATATAGCATGTACTTTGGTCGAAGATTTTTTCAAACAGAGAAACAGAAGAAATGAGATTGCAATGCGTCAATCTATTAGCCAATATATTCAATTTGCCAATTAGTGTAAGTTTAGATTATTAAATTATTATCTGGCAACAGTTTATACGGCAGTATAGTGTTATATTAGGACTCAATTGTCCACCTCTTTTCTTTTTATCACTGAGTACCAACATTTTCATTCTAGTTCTGTCTCCCACCCCCAATTCCTGATCAATTTCAGAAAGAGTTGCTGCCATCTGTTAAGCTACTGGACCAAAAATTTAATAGTGAGAAACTGAAATGAAAAGTTTGTCTTAGGCATCAGTGTCATTTAAACTAGAGTAATTCTCTGTCAAAGAGTGATGGATACACCGGTAATTTTCCTACTACTTAATTAATAACACGCATTATTTAACTAATGAATCATAATTATTCCTATATATTTCTGTATAGAGCATTCAGCTTCCGTGTTGGATTTGTCCCTAAATGTCTTGTTGGTTTGTCTTCCCAAGTATATTTAAGTTTTTCATTATTAAAAATAGATTCTTTGTTGTATTGATTCCTATAGTAATTGCTGTGGGTTTTTTCTTTAATTCATTTGAATCATAAAATTCACTGAATCGTAGACTTGTAGAGTTGGAAGGGGTCCTGGGAAGAGGTTCCCAAACCTATTTGGCCTGCTCACCCCTTTTCAGAAAAAAAGAAAACTGAGTTCTCCCCTGGAAATCTACCTTCTTTAAGAGAACAAGTGAAGTCTGCTGGCTCAGTCAGATCTTCCCCAGGGGCGGGCCCAGCGCTGCAGCCGGCCTGCCATTGGTCATATAGGCAGGCAAGTTGCGATGCACTTCCCAGGCCCAGGTGAAGCCAAAAAGGGTCGACCCAAGCTTGGGGGAAACCCCTCACCTTCAGCACACCTGCCAGATCCAGGGAAGGCATTGTCACCATCTCGCCGTGGTGCCTTACCTGGCGGTAAGTGTCATTACGCAACAGATGAAACATGTACAAACGTGTTTCCCCCCAAAAAAATTCTCTTCTTTCTTAATGCTTCCAACACCCTCTTATTTTTTATTCAACGCCCACCAGTTGCACTCTAGGCTACTACCCCCCCCCCCCAGATCATTCCAGCACCGCCCAGGGGGCAGTATCACCCACTTTGGGAAACACTGATCTAGTGCAACTGAAACTGAAACTGGAATAACTGCTGCTCTGCCAATGAAGAGGAAGGTCAACCTGAGGGATGGCACTTATGGCACCAGAGTACACACAACACCAGTATGCCCAGAGAGCTTTGCAGCCATAGAAGTCCCACCAGCAGTGGGGGCCAGAATTAGGCAAGGAGGGCTTTCTGTGTCCCCTGCCATCTCCCAAAAAGAGATTCCCTTCTGTCTACAGTAAGCCAGAAGGGCTTTGGTTATGGCAATTGCTCCATTATGGAATCTCACCAACAATATGGATTCATCTCATGGTCTTTCACAATTACATCAATGGGACTTCCAAGTACTTTACTTTTCCTGGATGCTGCAATATGATAATGTACTAGTTAGCTGATAGGTATCTACTTCAAATGGTGAGTCAGTCTCATAAGCCAGTTCCTGGTGGAATTCATCCTACTGCCATAATTATTCAAATTTCTTATAAAGATTCACAATTAATAAATAAAAAGGAAGAACAGGGGCAAACAGAATGCTTGCTGGTTTCCTCAAACCATTTTGCATGAATTAACATGTTCTCTTGGCAAAATATAAGAGCAAATGGTGTGGCCGGCCTGCCATGGAATGTGCCGCCATTGGTTAATTTGCTGTGATGTCACAAAGACCACAATAAGTGCTAAGAGACAAGCAAAGTTGGGAATTCAAGAGAGGGAGCAAGAACTGAAAGCTGTTCCAGATTCACTGGAAGGCATTTTTGAATTCATGCATTGTGTATTTTATTTTGAAAAACTCATTTGTGTATTGCATTTTAGATGCCCCGCAGTATTTTTATTCCATACTTGATATACTTTAATGTAGCTTTTCTGCATGTTTATGAGAGTGACTCAAACATATGCATTAAATAAAAATAAAAAAAACAGTTGGAAAATTAAAGGAAGTTCTTGGACCTAGCATCTGAGAGCTCTTTCTCACATGTAATATTTGAGATCATTGGGAATCTGAGAGGCAATTCAAAACAAAAAATTATGGAAAAGTGGGATAGATATAAAACATATGTTCAAAAATACAGTAAAGGTTCGCTACCTATGCTAGCATTTAATTGACGTTGGAGTGAGACTGAGTTGAGAAATAAGACTAAGAGCACATATTGATATAGGAATGTATTAGATAATATGTAAAGAAATATACAATAATAAGACTACATTCATTTGTAAAAAAGGAATATACAACGGGAAAGACAGAAAGTCTAGTGTGTTGGCATGTATATGATTTTTTGGGGAAAATGTTTTTGTGTTTTTTTCTTTGTTCTTTTTCTTTCTTTGTTTCATTTTCTTTTTAGGTATATAAAATTTGTATATAATTTTTGTATACATGTTGGAAATTATATTATAGTAAGTCCCGTAATGTAATATGACAATGTTTACCGATGTAATAGAAGAATGTTAATAAATAAATAAAATGCAAAAAAGGGGGGGGGGAGGGAATCTGTTTTCATGCGACCAAGAACAAATATTAGCAGCCTTCTTTCTGATAAACTTTCTTGCTTCCTTTCATCATGAATACTTCTCGTATTTGCTCAGTTGCAGAGTAACAGCAACAGAAGACTACTACTCCATATGCACTCAGAAGACATATTTTCTTCTTGAACTGTTTTGTTGCCTGGCCTTCGGGACTGGGTCCCATAACAACAATCTCCTTTCGCCAAAATGGATTTGCATGTGTGAATTGTATTTAATTTCTCCAGCACAGGCACCCTTGACCTAAAGGAAATAGGTGCTATCAAATCCAATGGAACCAGTATCATCTTATACAGCAGAAAGTCCTGTTGTACTTTCATTTCTTTGGACTAGTCCATTATCTCTTCAAAATGTCTGATGGGGCTGGAATCTAGAAATGAGAGTGGGAAACATAATGTAAGGAAATGCTGGCCAAGCATTTGAATATCAGTTGCTGGGGGATGACAGTGGAACCCATGGGCATCTGTAGAGGCACTGTAAGAAACAGAAAACTAGAATAGGTGGGCCTTTGATCTGATCCAGCTGGGCTCTTCTTGTGATTTCCATAAATGCATTGACCATTAATTAAGCTGCTTGGTTTTGGTTTCATTATAAAAGCTCACAAAAACTTCACAGAGGATTTTTTTTTTTTACAATTTAATACAGAATATTTTAATCAGTTAAAATATTCAGATAAGAACTTTTATCTAATATTCAGTTTAGCTCTAAACTGTGTGTGTGTGTAATATATATATTAATCTCTTTTAATAAAGAATTAATCAAATATGTAGATTTCAAATCATACAGACTTTGTTTTTCATTCTGTTTGTTAGAAATTTATGTTAATAAAACCTTTTAAAAACTTTTAATTAGTCAAATGAAGTAAGCGTGGTATGCATATTTGAAAGGCTTGGAAAATTACCGTAGCGTTTCTTTTTCCTGGATATAGAAAATTAAAGGATATAAACTTTCTTTCAAATGTTATCCATCTGCCTCTCCCACTACAGAGGAATTTGTTCATTCATACCATTTCATTTCATTTCTTTAATTATTTTTTAAAATCTTAATAAATCTTCTCTTGCCAACTTCTTTAACTGAAACTCATTAACATATTAGAAGATAATTTATCAGCCGTGTCACATATATTGTTCCTCATATATCAATTTGTCATTCTTTTGCTCCCGTTCCCTTTTTAGAATATTAGGAATTATTTGAAATATGTATTAATGAGTATCTCCATGTGAATGTTAACTGTTGAGATTCATTCAAGTCCTTAAGATTAACTAAGGGGCAATTCTGCTTCTTTATCCTTTGGGGGAATAAGGCAATCAGGATAAGGTAACTACTATGTTGATGATTATGCTCTACTCTATCTCAATGGTCAGAACCAGAAATGCTTCTGAATACCAGTTGTCAGAAACTGCAGGAAGGAAGAGTGCTCTTGTTCTCAGGTCCTAAAGGTAATGGAGCCCTGGAAGGTTAAGTCCAGTCAAAGGCGACTATGGGGTTGTGGCACTCATTTCGCTTTCAGGCCGAGGGAACTGGCATTTGTCCACAGACAGCTTTTCAGGTCATGTGGCCAGCATGACAAAACCACTTCTGATGCAACAGGACGCTATGATGGAAGCCAGAGCACATGGAAACACCATTTACCTTCCCACCGCAGCAGTACCTATTTATCTACTTGCGCTGGTATGCTTTCAAACTGCTAGGTTGGCAGGAGCTGGCACAGAGCTCACCCCATTGCACGGATTCGAACCGCCGACCTTCTGATCAGCAAGCCCAAGAGGTTCAGTGGTTTAGACCATAGCGCCACCCGCTCCCATGCTCAGGTCCTGCTTGTGAGTTTCCCACTAGTATCTGGCTGGCCACTGTGATTCAGGGTGCTGGACTAGATGGGCCATTGTCCTGATCCAGCAGGCTCTTCTTATGTTCTTACCATCTGGTGCTCAGCAGACGCCATTGTGCTGGTACCAGCAACAGACCCCAGACTCAACACACTAGCAAAGTAGTCTCTCGAAGCTGAACTACTGTTGTGCAGTGGAAGGGAAAAGCAGGGGAGCACAGCTCTGGGGCTTCTTTTTTCAGAGCAGCAGCAATGATAGCTGCTGGAACACCAAGGTAATTGATGGATCTTCCTTACTCTGGCAAGGGAATGATGAGATAAAGAGTCATTCAGGGTCTGCTAATTTTTTGGGGGGTAAGAGATTAGCATAGAGGAAGCCAGACAATGAGGGAATCAACTAAGCAGAGACTGGATATTTCTTTGATAGGGTTCTTCATACTAGCAGTTTAAATGGCAACATTTCTTTGCAATATTGTTTGTATTTTTAGCATAGGATTGCATCCACTCTGATGCAGTGGTACCTTGGTTCTCAAAATTAATCTGTTCCGGAAGTCCATTCCAAAACCAAAGCGTTCCAAAACCAAGGTGCGCTTTCCCATAGAAAGTAATGCAGAATGGATTAATCCATTCCAGACTTTTAAAAACAACCCCTAAAACAGCAATTTAACATGAATTTTACTATCTAATGAGACCACTGATCCATAAAATGAAAGCAATATTCAATGTACTGCAGTCACACAATCAGTCAATCGGTAGCTGAACTGGGTTCTGCACAGTTACAAAAACGAAAGAAAAAAGAGCTGCAAAAAACGCAAAATAAATAGCAAAAACAGACAGACCTCAGCGTAACACTCAAAACGGAAGTGTGGCACTCAAATCGGAAGTGTAACACTGAAAGTGGAGCATGTTCGGCTTCCGAAACAAGTTTACAAACTGGAGGACTTACTTCCCTGTTTGCAGTGTTTGGGTTCCAAGTTGTCTGAGTACCAAGGCGTTTGAGAACCAAGGTACCACTGGACTAATAAAGTGGAAATTATGTTATATAATGCTGTTATTGGGGAGGCCAAAGAGACTCTCCCTGAGGGTGCTGCTACTGGAGATGCCATTGGTATCCTTTTGCTAATAGCAGTCTAAGGCGCAGGGGTGGGAAGAGAACATAATCCCCTTTCATGTGTTCATCATGTGAAGGAAGAAGGTGCTCAGATGCCAGCACTTTTAACAGAATATAGTTCCCAAGATGCTTTGGGGGAAATCATGGCTCTTTAAAGTGGTATGTTTAAAGTGGGATGCGGGTGGCGCTGTGGTCTAAACCACTGAGCCTCTTGGGCTTGCTGATTGGAAGGTTGGCGGTTTGAATCCCCGCAATGGAGTGAGCTCCCGTTGCTCTGTCCCAGCTCCTGCCAACATAGCAGTTTGAAAGCATGCCAGTGCAAGTAGATAAATAGGTACCACTGCAGTGGGAAGGTAAACGGAGTTTCTGTGCACTCTGGCACTTGTTACAGCCCTCTGTGCACCAGTAATGGTTTAGTCATGAAGGCCACATGACCCAGAAAACTGTCTGTGGACAAACGCCGGCTCCCTCAGCCTGAAAGCGAGATGAGTGCCACACCCCAGAGTCACCTTTGACTGGACTTAACCGTCCAGGGGTCCTCTTACCTTTTTAAAAGGTTAAAAAGGTGGTATGATAATGCTTTATTAGATGAATAGTGCAGATGAGGCCCAACGTCTTGGTTCACAGCTCTGTGCTTCAGCTCAATCCTATGCATGTTTCCTCAGAAGTAAGGCTCATAGGCCCAGGAATGCATGCACAGGAAAACTGCAGCAGCCATCACAATGCTGTTCTCCCTCCCTACCTCCCTCCCTCCCTCTCCCTTCACTTCCTCATGCACTGAGGCATAATGTGAAAAGGTAAATCAGCTCTTCCTAAGCGCTTCACAACCTTCTTCACCTCAATCAATCCCTACTTTCCCCCCTTTACACTCAATTATCCTGGGCTTGTGTCTCTTAGTTTTTCTTATGGTAATACAGTCACATTTCTCCTTTCCGTTCTCCCCCCACCCCCACCCCCATTCCTGGAGGCTTTCACTGTTTTCTCTATCTGTCTTCCGCAGCTGTTAAAAACTCATTGGAATCATATATGCTTGACAAAATTGCTCATAAAGACAGCAATGTGAGTGACAGCCGCTCGCTGTGGGCTCCCAGCCACACATGTGAGATGGCGCACTCAGTCATGCCATAAACCATTTCAACAAAAGCCAGTATGTTCTTGTATTAACTTAGATGCTCACGGAGCGCTCAGCCCGTCACAGATTTTCATGCAAGCCTGAGTCTGTGAAAGTTTCAAATGACAAAGCAACCGGGCCTTGCCATCTTTTTAGAAACGCAGAGCAATTCGAGGATAAAGGTCTGCAAGCACAGGAGGGATAATATTATCCATAGAAAATGCTTTCCCACTTCATAGAGGTGCTGTGCATGTAGCAGGAGCAGCTGTAATAGGTCAGATAGAGCTGTGGGTTGAATCCAGAAAGTCATTGCATAAGTGGAATAACAGCTGCTCGTTCCCATTCCTTATTCTCCCAGCATGCACTTCTTGCCCCCATATCTGCTGTTGGGGGGCAGGTTGGGAAAACCTTCAGAGAATATTGCAGAGGGCTAGGGGCATGAAGGAAGAGGAGATGAATTTGACTGTGCAAGCTGAAATCAAACCTGTTAGAGGCAACTTTCTGTTTTGGGACAGCCAGGCCGAAAGTCTGAAACCAATACAGACTTGGATGTGCTCCAAAGGCCAAATTTAAAAGAACATGAGACTGTGGAAATTAAAAAAAATAAATAGTTGAAACTTTTTTATTCCCCATTTCAAAATAAGGAAGATTTGGTTCAGCACATGACTAGATGCTAGTCTGCCATCTTCTTGTGGGGTTACATAAACCCCACAATGAGTATCATGTAGCAGATTGGCCTCTATAGCTATGGTACAAGACAAGAGTGGTTTGCCCATGTGTGTCTCCTAAGTAATGGCTTATGTGTGAGATAAAACCTTGATAGCGTCACATGGCATTTATCAGGTTTTTTCTTGAGCTGCTAGTCAACAATACCTTGAGGAAAATCAAAGTATACATTTGTGGAATCAGTCCATGGGCTGCCACCATATCTAATTTCAGATACCATAAGGAGTGTCCACCTTGTTTGGTCCAGCCCAGCCCCTGTGGTCAGCTGGAGAGTCTTACTACGGTCTGAGGGAGGGGAATTTGTTTGGCAGCACCCAGATTAAGGAAACCCAAGAGTGCTGGCTAGGATAGCCATGCGTTCTGTTTTTCCTCCGTTTAAGGGACTGTTTAAGGTGCTGCCCACTCCAAAACCAGTTTAAAAATAAAGTAAGAAGGGAGAGCTGGAGCCCCTCACTCACTAGCACCTGGAAAGCTGGCTGAGCAGGGACACCAGGTTACCTGATCAGTGTGTTCTCCACTATGGTGAGATGCACTGTATTGCTACTGATAGAGAGCCAGTGTGGTGTAGTGGTTAAGAGTGGTAGATTCGTAATCTGGGGAACCGGGTTCGTGTCTCCGCTCCTCCACATGCAGCTGCTGGGTGACCTTGGCCTGGTCACACTTCTCTGAAGTCTCTCAGCCCCACTCACCTCACAGAGTGTTTGTTGTGGGGGAGGAAGGGAAAGGAGAATGTTGGCCGCTTTGAGACTCCTTTGGGTAGTGATAAAGCAGGATATCAAATCCAAACTCTTCTTCTTCTTCTGATATTTTAAAAATAATTATTTCTAAATTTACATATTTTAATTTGCAAATTTCATGCAAATCTGAATCCTCTTGAGCTTTTGGGGTGTGTGAGGCATCTCTTCCTTTCTTGTGATACATAAGTACCTCCTGAAACATGATCCTTGACTTTCATTATTATTATTATTATTATTATTATTAGTAGTAGTAGTAGTAGTAGTAGTAGTATTTAGTCACTTTGCCCATAATTCCCCCCCCCCAATTATTGCAATTTTCAGCATCAAATGAATACGTTTCTTGTTGCTGTTTCTTAGGTAACTATTTGGGCTTTATCCCCCCCCCCTTCTCCCTTTTCAGACAGTTTGTTATGCTTTTGGCTGAATTTGCTCTGTTCTGTCCTAATTTATTTCATTGATTGTTTCAGTCTGAGTGTGTTGCTTTGGAATATTGCAAGTCATTGCAATCATACCTCTGGGAGAAGAAAAGCAGGGTTAAAACCCCATAAATAAAAATAAAGATAGTTTGGTCCTTATATGTGAGGTTCATTACACAGGTATTATTAGAATTCACTCAAACAACCATTAAAAATAGTCTTCCCTCCCTCTGAAGGAAATTGTAAGATTTAGGACACAGCGAACAGATAATGTACTCAGAAGTATTTCCCCCCTTACTGTGGCTTTATAAAGTCAGTTTCTGGATTGAAAGGTCAGAATGTTGGTGACTCTGTTTCTCATACCTTGGAGAGAGTTTAAGGAACCTCAATCTTGAGTCGCTTGAGGTCTGATTCAAATACAGATTGCACCCTGTTAGGTATTTGACCATTCCAGGGATTGAAGTTTAAAAAAGCTCTTTTCCTTTAACATGGTGTTAGCCCTGATTTAACCTGAACCAGTGCTTCAATTCTAAATATAGTTAGAAGTTAATTGGTGCCAGGGTTCAGGCCAGATTGGATGCTGAACTGTCTCTCGACAAGGTGCTTACCTCTTCAGTCACAAATGTGGATTGAGCAGGCAAGGGCTATTCAACTGTAAAGTGAAAACATTCTGCACATGGTCAGGGGCCACCTGTTCACCGTGATTCCTTCATGGGGCCCAGGGTTCTATTCTGAAACTGAAAGAGATTTTCAGACTTAAAACTGGTAAAGATTTAGAGTTGTGTCACAGAAGAGTTTCTACACAGAAATCAAAAACTTTGAACCTATTTGCATTTAATGCTAGGCCAAACCATTGCTTAGTGCAAATGAATGAGTTGCTGGAGAGCAGCTTGCTCTTTCCCCAATCCTGCTGCTGCTGTAAACTAAGCTATGGTTTGTCTTAGCATGCCATTCAAACCTGGGCTTGTGGATTATCCCACTTTGCTCTGGCTTCACAGCTCATGGTGCACCATGAGACCAGGTTGGGATGACGCACAGAGCCGAACTATGGGTTTAAATCTCAGCAGCAAAACCACCAGATGACCAGAGGAGCAAAGTGACCACAATCTCCTATCTGGAGCTGACACACCTACACATTTGTGCTATGCCATATTTCATTTTAGCATTACAGATGGACTGTGCCAGCGTGTATGTAGATAGATAGATCACAATAGGATTAGAATTTGGAGAGGGCAAAAAGCAAAAAATGTCAGCCCCTGTTGTATAAATGGGTGCAGGATGTATGGTCATTCCCCATGGAGAAATACACTTATGTGCACACAAGATGTAGAGAACAGCTTATTGGTTTATTATTGTGCTCTTGAGATATTGGTGCTGATACTGTTTCTTGACTTATATTGATTGAAATAGTTACAGGTAGGTAGTCGTGTTGGTCTGCCGTAGTCGAAACAAAATAAAAAATAATCCTTCCAGTAGCACCTTAGAGACCAACTAAGTTTGTTATTGATATGAGCTTTCGTATGCATGCACACGTCTTCAGATACTGATATGCTACTGGAAGGAATTTTTTTATTTTGTATTGATTGAAATGTTATTTATATGCTGTTAGAACTACAGACCCTCCAAATGCCCCTATTTTCCAGGGATGTCACTGATTTAGATAAGCTGTCCCTGTTTCTGATTTGATCCTGGAATGTACCTCTTTTCTTTAGGATGTCCCTATTTTCATTGGAGAAATGTTGGAGGGTATGAAGTTATCTGACCCTCGAGCCATCTGAAAGCAATACTGTAGAGGGAAGGGTTTTTTAAAATTTTTTTAATGTTTTATTATGTTTTTATATGTGTTGAAAGCTGCCCAGAGTGGCTGGGGCAAGATGAGCAGAGTCTAAATAGTAAAATAGTGAATAGTAAAATTATCATTATGGAATGTGACGTCTCTATTTTCATCAGAAAAATGTTGGAGGTTATGCAACTACAGCTTTGAAGCACAACCTGACTGTGGAAAAATGGAATGCAAATATGAAATGAAATCTAAGGATACAGGCACTCAATTTAAAATAATTCAGATTGGCTTGTTCTTGATACGGCATGAATGCTTTGTACATTTGGCATCTTGTGACTATGGGGATTGTATAGATAGTTTGATTTAAAGTAATCCTGGCTCCTTCAGCGAAGAGTGATTAAAGCCCATCTTTTGCCTTTATCACTGTGGTAGCTGAAAATAACAAAGTGTCATTTGATGAAGTGTGATGAAAACCGTTACTAAAAGATATCAACAGGAGAAAGCGAAATCTCTTCAGTTTTCAGTAACCACGGTAATGATGATGCATGGATTGTAGCAGCTGGAAAGAATGGTGAGCTTTTGAGATGCAAAAAGTTATAGCCCTGGACACATTATTTCCTGTTCCTGTTATTCTCTGGACAGAATGTGAAGTACAGCTGATTCCACCCCCCATCACAACTTTCATCTGGCTTCCCAACTAAATTCCCAACCCCCTGTTCCTTCCCCCCACTACAAGCTTACTTTAACTCCTTCCAATGCAATCCCTTTGCAGCCATACCCAACCTGGAGCCCCCCCCCCAATGTTTTGAATTATTATGTATTATCAATATTTATTAAATTTGTATATCGCCCTTCATCTGAAGATCAGAGGGCAGTTCACAACATAAAAATACAAAATGAGAACACAACATGCATAATAAAAAGAAGAAAAAGAACAAAAACAAACTAATAACTCCCTTCCCACAAAGGATAGAATGTTAACCAGCCAAAGGTCTAGTTAAAGAGAAGCATTTACACCCAGCATCCTCTTCTGACAGTGGCCAACTAGATGCATATGAGAGTACTAGTCACGCCCTCTGGGGTAACCGGGAAGGAATCTGTTCCATCTTCGACAATGTGAAATCTACATGACAGCTTTCAGAGGTTTGAAGCCAGCTATTATGTTGCCCTGATTGTCTCTTCTCCAGGCTAAACATGCCCAGCTATTTCATCAGCTCTGCATTCCAGACCCCTCACCATCTTGGAAGTCCTCCTATGGAGGCATTCTGGTTTTCCATTGTCCATAAAATATGGTGCCTGTGACTAGGTATAGTACTTCAGATGTCATCTGATCAGGACAAAATAGAGTGGAACTTTTTTCCTGATCTAGACACTGTGCTTCTGTTCATGCATATTCCATTAGCTTTCTCAGCAGGTTCAACACGCTCTTACTAGCTCACGTTCAGCTTGTGATAAATTAAGACACTAAGATTCTTTTCACGTATATTTCTGCCAAGCCAGGCCTCCCCCACCATATTTTTGTGCCTTTGGGGGGGGGGTTAATGCAGGATTTTGTATGTATTTTTTGTTGAATTTCATTTTGCAGCTTTTGTCATTGTGTTCAAGCATGCCAAGACTATTTGAATCTTGACCATGAATCTTACCATGAAGTGAGGCCATCCCCCTGATTTGTTTATGTCTATTTCTTTTTTAAAAAATAAACTCTTGTGGGTTGAAATAAATGCCGCTAGGAAAATGGGCATAGGATATAGGAAAGTTAGCACCAGCATGGCCAGCATTTCTGTGCATTGTGTTACTACATCAACAATTGTGCCAAGCAGCACTGGGTGTCCATTGAACCAGTTGTGCATCATTGCAAAATTGGTAAACAGATCTAATATGCAAAAGTATGTACAAAAGTGTCCCTTATTTTGATCATCTAGTACTTTTCCAGGTCACTGAGTGCAGGCATTGATGGACTGCAATATGAAAATGTTTCCCAGATTTAAAGGTTTGCATCTAATATTAATCATGCTCTGAGCAGATTCAATGAAAATCATTTCAGTGGGTCTGTTCTGAGTGAAATTGGGTTGGATACAACCCAAAATAGACAATACTTGGGAATTCCAAAGGTTTGGAATTTGGAATTGAAGCTTTGGATTTCATATTTAGCATTGAATATATTTTTTTATTAAAAAGAAACCTGAACACTCATGACACTCAATAGTTTTAAAAGCAATACCTACCCACCCAGTCTTTAAATTTAACAACATTCACAATTGGGAAGGTTGAAATGAAAACTTATTTGATTTTTTGCAAATATATTTGAACTAGAACTAGCTAGAGAATTTCCCTCTATCACCACCCAGATTTCTTTTAGTTCTACCATTCACCAAAAATAGTAACTGCCCAAAGAAAGAGAATTATAGTCAAATCAATAACAATGCCTGACCAAAAGGGCGGGGAGACATTAAAACTTGCTTGGGTATCTATGCTTTGATTGTGAGGTTGAGGTTGAGGTTGCCAGTATGGCTGAGGCAGTTTCCAGTTACAAATGGATTGTTAGTGCCATGGAATTCAGAAGCACCTTAACCTTTTGCTACCATATTTTCTGAAGTATCTCACACTTCCTACCTTTCTCTGCAGACTAATGCCAAAGTTCTGCAAATACTTAGAGCTGACTTTAAGCCAAAGGAAGAATCTCTCAGCAGAATGCTATCTTCACCCACATTATATTCTTTCAGACGAGGGAAAGCCTTGAGTATTTCTCCACCGTCTGAATCTGTGCCTGAAAAATAGACTTGCATTCCCATTAAGCTGTCTTCAGTAAAGTTTTGAGACTGACAGCAAAGTTCCTCTGAGAGCTAAAGAAAAAAACCCTTAAGACAAGAAATATGCCAAGCTGCCTGCAACAGCCATGCCCAGCATGCTTTCTGCACAAGTCAGGGTTTGGCAAATGCCTTTCAGCTGCTTTCTGTAGTGCCAGGATGACATCAAGTGGTAACTCGAGCCAATTACTCTACTTCACAATAACATCCTTCATTGTTTTCAGTCATGTTTCTCCCCCCCCTCCCCCAAGAGGAAAAATCAATAATGCACATGGTACCCTTCAGTTTGAAATGTAGCTTTTCATCTTTCTTTCCCGATTTTGAATGCCAGCCTTAGATATATAGGAAGCTGGTTCACACAGAGTCAGACCAATAGTCCAACCAGCTCAGTATTGCCAACAATGATTAGCAGAAGCTCTTTCAGAGCTCAGACTGGAAACCTTCCCAGCCCAACCTGGGGATGCTGGGAATTGAACCTGAGACCTTCTACATGCAAACCATGTCACCTAGCTGTGTTCTACAGCCCTTGCCCTGTTGTCCTCTGCTTCCCCTTGCTGCATAGATATGCTACAGACACAGATTCTCCTTAGCTTCTTCTCTCTTCCACCTCCCAAAATGCTGAGAACTACATTTTTGCTTATAGAGCAGGGATCTCTAACAGGGAATCTTCCAGAAACATTAAACTAACACCTGCACAATCTCTTTGAAGACGAGGCAGAGCCAGTTAAAAAGCAAATTGAAACTTGCTATAGTTTAGTATATTTTTATCTTATCCTTTCCTTCCTCCAAGATGCTCACATTCCCTGTTCTTCCAAGGAAAGCCCGCAAGGCAAGGCAGCAGGGCAACAAGGAAGCAAAGTCTTGGGCTACATCCACACAATACTTTAAGCACATGTGAGGGTGATCTGGCTGTCACCCCATTGATCCCCAGGGTTGATTCAGCTGATCTGCCTGGCAAGGCGGGTGTCCCCTTCCTTCCTCCCTCACCGCTCCATGTGTGTCCCTCCTGAAGCTGCGCGCTCGGTGGAAGAGGATGACCATCCCAGATAGAAAGAGTGTACCGTTCTTTGGTCAAGGGTATACAATAGCTGCACTCCCCTGCTAGAACCTCCAAACAAGCTCAAGGGAACTGTAATTTTCTAAGGGTATCATAACCATTCTTAGTTCTCTTAAGAAACTACAGTTCCCAGCATTCTTTGGAAGGAGCTGAGTGGTATAAGAGTGCCTTAAACATATACTATGGCATGGCAGCTCCCTAGGAGCTCTCCATGGTACTTCCTTCCTGCACATCCAGGTGTATAAGCACAATGAGAGCCAGTGTGGTGTAGTGGTTAAGAGCGGTAGACTCGTAATCTGGTGAACCGGGTTCGCGTCTCCGCTCCTCCACATGCAGCTGCTGGGTGACCTTGGGCTAGTCACAAGTCTCTCAGCCTCACTCACCTCACATGGTGTTTGTTGTGGGGGAGGAAGGGAAAGGAGAATGTTAGCCACTTTGAGACTCCTTCGGGTAGTGATAAAGCGGAATATCAAATCCAAACTCTTCTTCTTCACAAGTGTCTTGTAGGGAGGAGGCATTTTGTTGTCCAGTGGTATTTCACTTTCCATTCTTAAGTTTGGAAATGAGTAGTTGCTTTGGAAAACAATAATCAGATGTCCAAACAACATGGCCAGCTGATGTTGAAGAATCATTGTTTTGACACTGGTGATCTTTGCTTCTTCCAGTACACTGACATTAGTTTGCCTGCCTTCCCAAGTGATATGTACAATTTTTCAGAGACACTGTTGACTGAACCTTTCGAGGAGTTGAAGATGGCGTTTATAAGTGGTCCATGTTTCACAAGCGTACAGTAAAGTTGGTAGTACGATAGCTTTGTAAACAAGCATTTTGGTCTTCCTGTGAATATCCTGGTCCTCAAACACTCTGCACTTCAATTAGGAGAAAGCCACACTCGCAGAGCTCAGACAATGCTGGATTTCAGCATCGATGTCAGCCCTTGTGGAAAGATAACTGCCCAGGTAGGAGAAGTGATTCACATTTTCCAACGTTACACCATTAAGTTAGATTTGTGGCACAGCAGAAGGGTTGATTTGTGCTTGTTGGTGCAGCACTTTGGTTTACAAAAGCCCACATGTGCAAACATTGGGTATGCAGCATCAGGTGGGGTTGATGGAAGTTGAAGTCCAAGAACACCTGGAGGGCCACAAGTTTTCTGTTTCTGCCCTGCTCATTTGTAGTCACATGGACCTTCAAATGATTTTGCTTCCCCTCATTTTACAGACTCACATATTGCATCCCTGCCTTGGTGACACGGAGGCTCCAGTCCTGAACGCAGCTGCTTGTTGAGACAAATATGACCTACTTGCATGTGATTCTGGCAGTATGAGAGGAGTTGAAAGTTTAAATTAACCTAGTGAAGGTTAACCAGCCCAGAGGTGCTTTATAAAATCTACTTGCACGCTCTTCCCTGGTAGCAGATTCTATCCTGTGTAATTGTCAGATAACATCTTCTGTAGATACACGCTTGACACAAAGCTGTCTATGTCTGACAGGAATTCCACCAAGATAGCCTGTCATGTTTTTATTTAAAGCTCAGATCAACTTTGGGAAGCATGTTTACATCTGCTGCAAACCTCGCAACAACACATCAACATTAATTCCAAGAGATACTTGGAAAATCCTACTGCCCCTGAGCTTGACACTCCCTCAAAATTTTGAAATAACTAGCTTACCCTTCAAAGGCTGATAATCATCGTGGCTCCTTCAGGGATCTTTCTAACAAGGCAGTCACCTTGGTTCATTTGAGCTCTGGGGTTTTTCCAATGACTTTGATTAGAAATGACAAGTCCTAGTCAAGCAATGGATGTAGAATAAATCAAATTCTTCTGTGCAATAAGCATGAAACTACACTTCATTTTAAGGCTCACGATTTCTAGGGTGCAAACACCACAGGAATGATCCAGCCATAGTGAAGCATCCCCCCACCCCCAAGTCCTGTTAATTTCAGTTAGGGGTGGCAACAAATTTCAGAATTGGGAAGTGGAGCTGGAAATCTCAGTTCTGAAAACAATAGACAAACTCTCCTACATTAGCTCATCTCAGCACCAGCCTTCCCTAGCCTTTCCTCCTCTCAGTTTCTCTCTAAACCATCCTTTCCCAAATGTATTTGTGGAGAGGAGAAGGCAAATATGGGGCAGGAAAGGCTGAGGCCCTGTCTTTAAGTGACACAATGGAGGCCAATCAGGCTCTGAGGTCTCGATTGTGTCACCCTGGAATGCTGAAGTGCTTAACCCCTCTTGGGTGAATGGGTTGAGCCAAGAAAAAAATCCACACTACAAACCAGGAACAATCTATCCTGCCCACAAGTTTCAATATTGATAGCAGACTTGTGCTGATATAAATTCTTGCATAGTGGCCAAAATGTCTTCAAAGGCCATAAATTTCCCCTGGTCACGCACTTCCTCTGACATATGATATGTATTGTTTCAAGCACATGTATGCTAGTTTTTTTTACAAAAGCATTGCAACCGTTAGCAATAGTTGCTGTCTCCGGTATAATAATGCCGACAAGACTTGTTGTATCAGCATACCATTCCTGGTTAGTTCACACAATCACCAGGACATTGCAGTGATTTTGTCATCCAATCCCAGCTGCTGCTTTCTGGTGCAAAGCTTCAGTGACTGACAGAACAACTTTATACGTGTGCACTCAGAAGTAAGTCTTGTGACGTTCAATGGGACTTATGGCTAGGTAAGTGGGAATAGGCATGCAAGCTCATTTACTCTCTCCTAGACCCAGTGCTCTCTCACACAGGGGTGGGTCCCCTGCCCTTGACGTAATTTCGAAAGCCCTCTGCAAGCAAGCAATTCAGACGTCTGGCAAGAGCGACTTGTCACTCCCCTGGCAGCCAGCCCTCCGGATTGGGTAGTGAGGAGTGGTGTCCCACCCACACGTGGTTCTGGCCCCACCCACTGCTGACATGAAGTTCCTGACATATTACTGTTGAGGAACCACGGCCCTCAACAGAAATAAATCCTCTTAAACTTGTCTGTGAATTTTAAAACCTAACAGACCTCTTTGTCAACTAGAACAAGGCCCAAGCCTGGCTTGAAAGTTGATGTTCATCGCCTTTCACTCTTGTTTCTCCCTTTCTCAGATTGTGAGCTCTGTGGGGCAGGGACCTGCTTTCTTTTTTCCTACTTTTCTTTTCTTTTTTGCTTTTGCTTCTCTGTGAAGTATGCACATTAGTGTTCATAAATGAGCAGTGGTTTAGAACACTGTAAGATCAGGCTTTCCGTGGAATCCTCGTTCATAAAATATCCAATAATTTTGTCTGCTCTGAGCTGCCATGTGTGGTGTCCTACCTCCTGACTGACTATAACACTTCAGGAAGAGGAGGGAATTTCTTAAGGAAATGGAATTCCTACTGGCTGGTTTAATGTATGGTTACCAGACTTCCCCGTTTCCCGGGGACAGTCCCCGGATTTGCAAATCTGTCCCCAGACAAAATCCATCCCTGGAATGTCCCCGGATTTCATTTAATGTCCCCGGATTTATGTTTTAAGTGTTGTAGATTTATTAGTAGAGAATGAATGTTGTGTGATTGGTTCAACGGCACAAGAGACATCATATGGGGACTTCCGGTGAGGCAAAATGGCAAGCGCCACGTCAGCGAGCAGCTCCTGAAGCCAGCCAGAACCAACTGCTCTACCAGTCTGGCTCTGGGCTGCTGAGACTGCTGCTGCCGCCACCACTGCCGAAGGGGAACCCGGGATGCCTGGCGCATCAACAGGGGGAATCACTGACACACATACACCCGCAACCCAAATTTAGCTGGGAGCAAGAGCACCTGGCCAACTGCCCAGCAGCACTCTGGGGCCAGTAAAAACCCTGGAGCTGATGCAGGGAGAAGGAGAAGGAGAAGGAAGAGAGAGAAAGAGGAAGGAGAAAAAAGAGGGGAGCCCCAACCTTGCCGCGCTGCTGCTGCCGCCGCTGAGGAAGAGAGGTAGGAGAGCACCAGGAAGGCAAGGACACGTGGCCGAGCCCAGGCCCAACCCAAGCCTACTCCACGGTGGCTAACGCTCCAAGAGAGCAGGCCTGGGCCACGCGACAGAGGAGACCACAGAAGAGAAGATATTACTTCTTTTTAAAAAAATAATAATAATTTTTTAAATAACTTTTTTTCTCTCTTTAAAAAGAAAAAGGTGTCCCCAGATTCTTTGAAAAAAGTCTGGTAACCTTAGATTAATGAAAGGGGAATTCTTCCACTAGGCATTGAAACCTTGTCCAATGTTAAACTTCTTCCCAGTAACCATCTCTTTGTCAGCATCATTTTAGGAATGGTGGTGGCAACTCCATGGCAAGTCATAAGTGGGTGGGATCATGTTCATTTTAATAAGATGTCTTAGGGTGCTGAAGGAAGTGTGATGTTAAATGTGTCTTTGCATTTAATGTGCATTATTAAATTAACCGCTGGCAAGTAGGGAGCCTAATTATGATCAGAACTGCAACAGGTGGCAAAGGCCAGTTTAACCCTTTCCTCCCCTTCTGTACTCTCTTGAATAGGCTACTTGCATTGACAAAAATGGGGGATTTCCTCTCAATGCAAGTAGCAGCCTCAGAAAGGGGATTTTCCTCAGGAGTGCATCATGGAGGAAAGGGTTAAACTTATCATTCCCCACTATGTTCCTGGCAATTATCAGCCTCCACCCTACCCTACTCCTGTCCCCAGCTGATGCACTATGCACTTTTTTAAAACAACAACAACAACAAAGACCCTGCACATTAAATGCAAAGACGGTAAATGTAATTGGTTTGGTCCTATGTTAATGGGATATTGCAGTCTAAAAAAGTGTATCAGAAAATTTGGAGAATTTTTTTGTTAAGCATAAGGATAAGTCCCACAGTTCTTTTCACAAAAAGAAAAATGTAGGGATTTAATGAATCTCTTTATTTTAATCAAGGAGAATTCAGTGCAAGGAGAATTCAAATATAATGTGATAATGGAAACCAATAAGCAATTTTACATCACACTGTTTCCATTACTGATGAATTTAGCTTTGAACAGTTTCCTGGTTTTCACAAATGGCTGTTGGAATTACGAACCAAAAGGGAGGGGGGAATCATATTTCAGACATTGACATGTGCGTCAGACTAAGTTCACATATATTCCAGAATTCAAGTTAATTGGTTGAAAGCAGGGTGGAATTTTGTTTTCGTTTTTTGAATTTTGTCAGTCTGGCTCCAATATCCTGTCTCCTTGCTAGGGAATAAGATGCAATCTGTGAAAGAGAGCACGTTGCTCTTCACCCCCCCCCCCGCCCCATCAGCCTTGTAGTTGCAATGCCCAAAGCGATCTTGCATATTGTCTACTTTTAATGGACTTTCCTAAGATCAGGGTGATTTATTCGTTCTTTCCTTCTTTCCATCCCTCTCTCTCTCTTAAGCAAACAAAAATGAGGGTTCGCTGAGTAGGCAGTTTATCTTGAGCTCTCACAGTTTTAATTTTAGCACTGAAAAGCTAATCAAGGTGCAGTTGGAAAAGCTGTGAGATGTTAACTTCCCTGCTGCTGGGTTCAACGGTGTAATTACTACCTCTGCTTTTCTTTAGGATGGGAGAATTGGAGGGAACAGTTTGGGGGAGGAGAGTATCTTGACAGCTTATAGCTGCCTTATCTAAACTTGGCAGAATGCTTTAAAGAAAAAACCCTATAGAACTGCCCTCTCAAAGGTTTGCTTTGCTGCACTTTCATTTTTCTTTAGGTCGTTTGACTAGGGTCATGCCACATTCCTTGTCTTAGCTTCCACCCCCACCCCGTTCTTGCTCTCTCTCTCTCTCTTTTAAAATTAGGTTGAGTTCAAGAGACATCCATAGGAGATGTTCACATGAAACTCTTTTAAATAAAACAAACGGATTGAATTCATTTCCTGGTGGCTTGTAGTTAAGAGCAGAACCTGGGTGAGTGTGGCATGAGTCTGAAGTGTAATAATTGTATGCAACAATCAGAGAGAGAAGGAGAGAAAGAGAGAGAGAGAGAGCTCCATTCGCTGGAAGCTTCACTTTGGAGCCAAATTAAATGCAGGGCTATGGTGATGAGATATTTATACAGACAATTCCAATAAATGGATCCCTTGGCTGGCATAATGTGAACGACTCCAGCAAGAGAGGGATTTGCTCTTCTCCTGCTTTAATTTCTCAGACGCTTTGCAGGGTAGCTCAAATGCAAGCAAGCACAAGCCTTGCTGTGCTCCTCTGGAAATCCTTTTGAAAGAGGGGCTTTGGATGGTATTAGAAGTCCACATTCCCTTCTGGGGGCCACATGTCAATGCTGAGCAGGGCCAGAGGCAAAAGTGGATGGAGGAATGAAAGTGCATTTTACCTGTACAGGGTAGGCAGTTTTGACACACACACCTCTCTGTCATCCATTCATCCAGGCACTAATAATAATAATAGTAATAATATTTTTTATTTATACCCCGCCCGCCCCAGCCAAAACCAGGCACAGGGCGGCTAACGTCAAATGTATAACACATTAACATAAAATCAGGCATCCTAAAATCAGATCAGGATTAGAACAAAATCCAATCAGATGGCAATCCACAGATTAGGGACGGGGACCATAAATGCTCACCAGGCCCAACTGTTTGTGCTGAAATTATATGGGCCAGTGGTACCTCGGGTTAAGAACTTAATTCGTTCTGGAGGTCCGTTCTTAACCTGAAACTGTTCTTAACCTGAGGTACCACTTTAGCCAATGGGGCCTCCCGCTGCCGCTGTGCCACCGCCACGCAATTTCTGTTCTCATCCTGAAGCAAAGTTCTTAACCTGAGGTACTATTTCTGGGTTAGCAGAGTCTGTAACCCAAAGCGTCTGTAACCTGAAGGGTATGTAACCCAAAGTACCACTGCTGCTCCTTTAGTTGCAGCTTCCAAACCATTCAGTCCCTGGCATTTCCAAGTTGGAGGTTAATATTCTGCTGGCTGGAGGGAAGACCAGAAGGAGTGATACTTTCACTGTATCTAACACTCCTTCCCTGCCCTCCATTGCCATGCCTCCCCCTACCTATCCCAGCTGAGATCGCAGCTCCCATGACTTTGCCCCCCCTCCTCCAGGGATGGGGCACCCTCCTCTTGCCAAATCCACCAGCATAACAGCAATTAACAGACTGCATCCCTAACGGATATTTTATAGCAGCCAATTGCTGTTAAGCATTGAGTGCCAGGTTTCCAATACACTCGAGTATAGAGTGCCAGCTTTTCCACACGGAACAATTAATAAAGATTAAGGGGCCATAGTGCGAACAGCATTAATTCTATTCCAGACTGACTAAAATCCAGTAATTAGGGCCACTGGTAGTAAATAAGAGCCAATGGTCAGACGGATCCCACCCACTGCTCAGTCAGAAGATATTAGCTAATTAGTCACATGCCTCCCCTTATCTCTCATTTCAGGGGATGCCACACATACCCAACTTGCCACAGAGAGGCACTCCTCCTAGGTCAGGGTCTCAGGCCTGTCCCTCTCTCAGAAGCTGGCCAATATTCCAGTTCCCAATGGGTGGCATCAGGGGGAGTATGAGTCCCTGTTAGTCTCCGAAGTGATATCCCAGAGGGGCAAATCTCTTCTGAGTTAGGTAAAGGACTCATGGACGGTTAAGTGCAGTCAAAGATGACTATGGGGTTGCGGCGCTCATCTCACTTTCAGGCTGAGGAGGCTGGCGTTTGTCCACAGACAGCTTTCCAGGTCATGTGGCCAGCATGATGAAACCACTTCTGGTGCAACAGGACACCAGAGCGCACGGAAACACAGTTTACCTTCCTGCCGCAGCGGTACCTATTTATCTACTTGCACTGGTGTGCTTTCGAATTGCTATGTTGGCAGGAACTGGGAACTGCCGACCTTCTGATCGGCAAGCCCAAGAGGCTCAGTAGTTTAGACCACAGTGCCACCCACATCCCCACAACCCCACATGACTCACCCACAGAAAGGAGAGCTGTTATAAACTTTTACCAGAAGCTGTTCCACTCTTATTATAAGGCTCAGTGTAGTCCATAGGTAGGCAAACTAAGGCCCGGGGGCTGGATCCAGCCCAATCGCCTTCTAAATCTGGCCCATGGGTGGTCTGGGAATCAGTGTGTTTTTACATGAGTAGAATGTGTGCTTTTATTTAAAATGCATCTCTGGGTTATTTGTGGAGCATAGGACTTCATTCATTCCCCCCCCTTCAAAATATAGTCTGGCCCCACATAAGGTCTGGGGGACAGTGGACCGGCCCCCTGATGAAAAATTTGCTGACCCCTGGTGTAGTCCATCTCCAGCCACTCCTCTCTCCCCACCTGCAAATAGTCAACCAGCACACCTGATGGTATACAGCAACAACATTGTGCCAACTGCTTTATAAGAGCAGATAAAAAGAAAATAAGAAAAGCAGGCAGAGAGGAAACGGTTAAAAGAAAACCATCAAAGTCCCAGGATATGTCAGAAGGCACATGGGTCCACCACCTTGATGAAACTAAGGAGGTGTATAGTAAATGCCTGGATTGGTAACCACCAGGGTACATTATTATTATTATTATTATTATTATTATTATTATTATTATTATTAGTTTGGATACTGTCCTATATCCACAGGTCTCAGGGTGGTTCACAACATACCACATGCATGTTACCTTTTTTCCATGAGAGGAGAAAGGTGGGGTATACATGTAAGAATAAGAAAAATAAATAAGGTGGTCTGCCCTTGTTGCAATGAGGAGTCATAGATCTGAAAACATGTAGCCAGCGCTGAATCTTGGGCACTGAGGTGAAACTGAGAATGATTTCCTATTATCAGGGCCAATGTTCATGCTCCCAGATAAGTCCAGAAAGGTACTATGATCAATGGCATCAAAAGCCACAAGAGGTCTAATAGAATCAACTCTCCTTCAGGATAATCAAGACTATTTCTGTGCCAAAACCAAGCCTGAAACTGGATTGGAATGGGTCCAGACAAATCATGTCATCCAAAATCATCTAGAGTTGTACCATGGCTAGTGCTACCTCAAATACCAAGGAGGACAGATTTGTGACTGGCCAATAATTATGATCCAAAAAATCTGCCTCTTTCATAGTGGCTGGAACTCTTCCCTCATAAGAAGGCATTAATTATGTCCTGGACTTCTCCTGAGCTATAATTTATACTCTGACAGGCGGGTCTTTTACTCATAGGGAGAATAACTGATTAAAAATGTAGCATCCACGGTAGTCTCCAATGCAACTGAAGTTAAGACAGAGGGGTTTTATATATATATAAAAAACATTAAAGATTTAAGTTGAAGAGGAGAGATCATTAGTGGTAGCAAGACATAATGCAACCCTGAGTATTTAATAGCCAGAGGTATTTGCCTGGCCATTTTTCACTGATAAGGAGCATTTTATATTGCAGCTGAGGGCAGGAGCTGACCTTCCTTTTTGCCTTTCCAAATGTTATTAGTTCAGTCAGACAAGAAAAAGAAAAAGAAAGGAAGAAAATTCTCCGAGATGCCCCTAAGGGTTTGAGACAGTAACTAATGGTCTCCTGTCTTCTTCTGGTATTATACTATGAGTTTGCTGAGCAAAATTGCTTCGAATTGCCTTTCTGCTCCCCAATGAATAAGTATAGCAGCCCATGATAGCAGCACACCCATATCCCTGCAGTTCTTTGGGTGTCCAACATAATCTGTGATAGTGTAGAAACAGCTGCTGTGTCCAGGAAAAAGGTGGAGTATAAAAAATGTACTATTAATAATAATTCGGGGGGGGGGGGAGAGAGAAGCCATCCTTAGGAACAAAATGTGCCCTACCTCCCTTGGTCACAGCTACATAAACACTCTACAGATCAGCATGGATTACTGCCCGAAGATCCCAGCAGAGTCTATACATTTATTTGTTTAAAAGATGTGCAACTCGCTTTTCAGGGTGCAATGTCCTAATACAGTTTACGAACTTAATCCGTTCCTGAAGTCCATTCTTAAACCAAATCAGTTCTTAAACTGAGGTGAGCTTTCCGTAATGAGGCCTCCCACTGCCGGTGCCCTTCCACCGTTCGGCTTCCGTTCGTAGACAGAGGTAAAGTTCTCAAACCAAGACACTATTTCTGGTTTTGCAGAGCTTGTAAACCAAATCGCTCTTAAACCGAGGTGCCACTGTACTTACAAGTCTCTGAAGCACATCATATTAAAAATGCAGTCATTCATGTCAGCATGACAGCTAATTTACTTATTCTTTAAGTACAGCCCAATTTAGCAAAACACAGGAATAAAAAAGTGTATATATATATATATATATATATATATATGCATGCTATATATACAGTGCTTTTTTCTGGGGAAGCACAGAGGTACGCATACCCTGAAACATTTTGTGAATCTTTGTACTTTTGTCTATTTACTGTATTTATTTTTCCTGATTTGAACTATAAAATTGTGATTTTCTTGAGTCAAAATAAGAGTACATTTTTTAAAGAAAAAAGCACTGTACACACACACACACACACACAGAGAGAGAGAGAGAGAGAGAGATCAGCACTGATCAGACCATACTGTACATATTTCCCTATAAAGGGAGTTCAAATGTGTGGGGCCATCACTGAGAAAGACTCAAATAGGTGTAGGTGGTCCTTTGTATAACCTGATCCTAAACTGTTCAGAGCAAAAGTAAAAAACCAGCACCTTCAACTTTCAGCCAATCAATAGTTGCAAGTCAATGACTAGGGAGCCAAAATAACCAGAATAGGTAGAATACAGTGTTCACCATCATGGTACCCTTCCAGTGTTTTGGACTACTGACTGGGGCTGGTGGGAATTGTAGCCCAAAACATCAGGAAGGCACCAGGTTGGTGAAGATTGGTAGAATGAGTGCACAACTCACAAATGTGTTTGAGGTACCACATTCTGTACCAGCTACAATTTTCAAACCATCTTCAAGGGTGCTTTCTTATCTGACTTGGACATAACCAAGGCAGACATCACTGTGGTTAGATCTGACTATTCATCATAGTGATTATTAGCATCTAAAGAAGGAAATTGGCTGTTGGGAAGATTTCTTAATATTTATATTTTATTGAAAAATTTTAGTGGACAAATAAAATGAAAGAAATGGAAAGAAAACGAAAAAGGAAAATGCTGTTCCTTGATCATTAAACAGGTGATGGTGGTGGTGAGATGAACAACAATGACCCTGGCAGGAATAGATATTGATTGACAAGTCCATATACTTCTACTGTGCATCTGGATGCTTCTAAAGCTTCATTTATAATATGTTACCTGGAATAGCATGAGGATTCTATCTTCAAATGTCAAAGTTCAACATTTTACAGTAAAATGGAAAGAAGTTGTTATGGACAAAGGAGTATCAGAAAATGGGCTGCTAGTATGGTAGGTCCACTGGAGGCAAGCTCATTCCAAGTCCATGCATTCTAAATAAATTCTGCCCTTGCCCTGGAAATAACCTCCCATTAGACCATGTCTGATCCTAATATTCCCACCAATTCCACTTCCTTTTCAGGTAGTCTCTGGAAGAAAGGTATGGATAGGATCTACCTGACAGGGGGTGAGCAAATCTTCAGCTCTTTCTACCTGATAGATTAAGCTGTTCCAGGCCAGCCATGTGGTGGGATATCTGGAGATGGAAGCTGTGAAAACCCTTATCATCAACCAGCAAGCTCACAGATCTTAAACTACCTGTTCTCATAGCCTGACTCAAGCAAGACATAAGGAAATTGACCATTGTCTACACCTGAGAATGGTAGGCCTAAGAGACACCTGAGAGACAGACCTTCTCCCATAAAGAGTTGCCTAGACAGTGAGATCATCTGAAGAGGCCATGCAAAGCATTCTCCTTGGATGATTTCATGTTTCCAGCATATGCTAAAGACCTTTTTATTTACTCATGCATTATCAGAGTAATGATATAGGACAGGTAGATTATTGGTCACGGCAGAAAGTCTGGAACTGTGTATTATATTATTTTTAAACTGGTTACGGTATATTATTCATGGTCTGTTTTTGCTTCTTTGTATACCACTTTGGAACTTTAAAATATTAAAGCAGTCTAGGAGTATTTTAGAATAAATAAAATTCCAGGTCAGACCATTGGCCCATCTCGTTCAGTAATGTTGACTGGCAATGACTTTCCAGGGTTTCAGACACAGAGCCTCTCCCAATCTTGCCTGAAGATGCTGGGGACTGAACCTGGGACCTTCTGCATACAAAGCAGATCCTCTGCCACTGAGCTACAGCCCTGCCCCATTAACAGGGTTGCTACCTGGTTCCCCTTTCCTGACCTGGCACATAGAAATCCAGCCTTTTCTCATGACTTATCTCCACTCTGGGCAAGCTTCTCCTGCAAAGTTTAGACTGCATCTAAAAAGGCACAGGAACAGTACCAGGCAAAATGAGGCAGTGGCACCCATTCTCTTTACTCAGCTACAAACATCTTGTTGGCAAGAGTGCTATCGACAGGGGGAAAGCTAGACTTTTGGGGTTTTTTGGCAGCTTAATCTAATTGTTAAAAAACAAACTCCAAGTGTGTTATTGTTGTTGCATCCATTTTGGCTTCATTATTCACCGACGGAGTGAATGAGAAACACCTTATTATTGATAGCAGCAAGTGCTTTTTATTTTGATGTATTACTTGTACGTAAGTAATCAATGCACATGGCAAGTACCTGTCTATAACTTATCCTATACTGTCCCCATTCCACTACAACTTTATAAAGCATCTAATATCTCATGTTGCATTCAGTTTAAACTTGCAGAGAAAGGAGTGTTTCCCCCAAATGTTCAGTTTTCAGACATCTTGCTAAAGTTAATGAGGCAGTTTGATCAAGGCTGAATTCTCAGGATGTGGTCAGTAATGTTCCCAGACTTCAGAGCAAAGTGATTCAACGAATTCCTTGTTTCTGTCTTCTTGTTAAATAATGGTTCAAAGACAGTAAATTATGATAAAGTTCCATCTTTGACAATAAACTCTAAGGGAAAGTATCTGTTTTAGTTAGGTAATACTGCCATCTAGTGCTGTAGGACATGTTCAAGAAATGCTTCACATAACAGTCGTAATATGAAACAGTGGTCTCAATTTTGCAAGCGCCAATTATCTATTATTACCTATCCATTCTTAAGGAAATCAGCCCTGAGTGCTCATTGGAAGGACAGATTCTGAAGCTGAGGCTCCAATACTTTGGCCATCTCATGAGAAGAGAAGACTCCCTGGAAAAGACCCTGATGTTGGGAAAGATGGAGGGCACAAGGAGAAGGGGACGACAGGACAAGATGGCTGGATAGTGTTCTCGAAGCTACCAGCATGAGTTTGACCAAACTGTGGGAGGCAGTGGAAGACAGGAGTGCCTGGTGTGCTTTGGTCCATTGGGTCACGAAGAGTCGGACACGACTACTACAACAGTAGTAGTAGTATTTCAAGTATTTATATAATGCTTTTCACTGGAAAAGGTTTAAAAAGAAGAGCAAACAAAAATTAAACTCAATAAAAGTTAAATACAGTATATAAAATAAAACCTCCACATCCATAAAATAAAATACAGTGATACCTTGGGTTACATATGCTTCAGGTTACAGACTCCGCTAACCCAGAAATAGTGCTTCAGGTTAAGAACTTTGCTTCAGGATGAGAACAGAAATCATGCTCAGGTGGCACGGCGGCAGCAGGAGGCCCCATTAGCTAAAGTGGTGCTTCAGGTTAAGAACAGTTTCAGGTTAAGTACGGACCTCCGGAACGAATTAAGTACTTAACCTGAGGTACCACTGTTTGATTGCACCCACCCAGTACACTTCCACACACTCAAGATGCATACAAATTCCACACCCCCATACATACATTCACTCACCCACTGCCACAAACTCCCTCACTCTCAGGACCCTACCCCTATCTGTGTGGTTTCTATATTGCTAAGTTACCAAACACCACGGGCTGCAGACAAACAGGAACCAATCTGGACCTACGATGTGAGAAACAGGCTTCAGTTGCATTGATGTCAGTGGGGCTTACGTAAGCATTTAACTGGACACTTCTGTCTCACTGATTTCAACAAACCTGCGGCAACTTCCAACTACCTCTTGCCGAATAGTTCCCTGTGTTTATTGACCATGTTTATGAGATGCTCTGTGGAATAGAATCGAATTGAATAATGGAGCATTCCTGCTAACTTTAACAGGACTGAAACAGCCACCTCCTTACTGGTTACCAGTAGTGAGTAGGGAATGGTTATTCCACCAAGTAAGCAGGGAAGCTTTTGTAATCAAAAGGCAGTTGGCTCTTTCCTTTAAGGCATCAGTTTGCTAAAATATATATTGAGGGTATTTTTAATATTACCCTGCACTGGAACCAATTTTGAGCCCATTTTTCCTGTCCTTCTTTCAAGGAGCCAGAGCTAGATATTTTTGCCCCCCTCCATTATCATAAAAACAATCCACTCAGGTAGATTAAGCTGAGATGGGTCCAGTTATCTCATTGACCAAGTGGAGCCCTATGTCTCAGGTGACAGATCGGAAGGGGGTGGCGCCCTGGCACCTCCTCAGCCAATCTGCTGCTGCTTCCACAGTGCCAACTGCCACCATTTTGTTTACTGTCTGCCTGCCCTCCATTGCTTAGCCCAGCCCTCCAGTCAGGTCCCACGTCAGCATCACAGGGCCATTGTGATCATAACGTGGAGGAGCCATGAACGCCATCCTGAGATCTTTGGAGAAAAGGTGAAGTTGACAAACCAACACAAAGAAATTATGTGCAAGCATTTACAATGTAGGCAAATATTCCACGGTCGTTTCAGAAGTAATGACTCGTGTTGCTTTGCCAAGCTACCTTTTATATTGTTTGGTAAAGAAGAAATGTATCAGCTGCCAAAAAATAATTTCAGCCTTGACCTTTCTTGTCTCCAGGCCATTGTCTTGTGAGCTGCCCACCAGTCCATCACAACTGATTGATTTCTTAGTGTCAGCTGGAGAACTTTAGAGGGGGGAAAACCCCATATCCAAGATAATAACAAAACAGGACCCTAAAGCCAAGTTCTCACCTCCAATACAATGTAATTAAATTCCTTATCCCAGTGTGTGTGTGTGTGTGTGTGTGTGTGTGTGAGAGAGAGAGAGAGAGAGAGAGAGAGAGAGAGAGAGAGGGAGGGAGGGAGGGAGGGAGGGACAGAAAATCATGCCATGAACCCATTATTTCACTAATTTCCCATTTGTTATAAGCACTTCAGCAGAATGCAAAAAATTAGACCCCCATTCTAAATACCCTTTTCAGCACAAATTGGTTTCGAAACCATTCATTTGGAAAACATTTTTTTAAAAAAACAAGAACCAACCCCCCCCCCCCCAAGAATTACAATTCCAGGGACCCATGGGTCAAGGATCAGCCAGCTAAATTTCTGTGTGACTCATCAGTGGCAGAAGTCATGCCCAGCTAAGTGTTAATGTGTTGCTGGTTAGCAGAAACCTTAGATATATATATATATATGCGAATGTTTTTGGAAGCTTGTGCCACAGCATCTGACCCAACACCACTGTTTCCGCTTGAAATTACATAAGCAGAAGCTCGTGTTACTGCAGTGAGAGGATCAGCCTGTAAGCACAGGGAGGGAGGCAGGGAGCCACATTTGCTTTTTAAAGCTTGCGCAGAGCGCTTTGCCTTCACATCAAGGATGGGGAACCGTTTTCAACCGGAAGGCCACATTCCCTTCTGGGGGCCACAATCCAGTGGTCTCCAAGGCCAGATGCAAAGGGGGCAGAGCAGTGAATGTTAATGTTACCCAAGCTGGTTTTTTAAAACACATTCGCTCACTCCTCTCTGTTCTCCAGGCAACCAAGAGCCATTATCAGGGCTCAAGGACACCATCTGGGCAGGAAAACAACAACCAAGAAGAGTGCAACACACAGTCAGCGAGAGCTACAGCCTGGAGGGATGGGGGTTGGCTGGGGAGTGGGTGTAGCTTGGACTTTAAAGATGGCCCTTAGGATTCCTTCCAGGCTACCCCCATTCCCCAGCTACCCCCCATCTCTCCAGGGTGCACCTCTCACTGACTGTGTGTTGGCCTCCAGGCCTGAGGTTCCCCATCCTGCTTTAAATGATTGGTCCCAAGATATAGTCCACCACTTTGCTGAAGCTAAGCATGACTGGGTATAGCCAGTGCCTGGAATGACAGCCCCTTTGGGTTCCATGACTGTAGAAAGGCAGGATATAATGGTAAGATAAATAAACAAATGGACATTGTATCGGTGTCAGGAAAGCAGACCTGACCATTTTCAGAGCACCACAAGAGCAGCTCCATTCCACTGATGGCTATTGTGTAGGGTCTAAGGAGGATTCTCAGGGCAAGATGGACAGGATCCGTACATCAGCCCAGACTATTTGCAGGAAATGTATGTGGCAAAAACCCCCTGAAGATCTTCCAGTGAAACTAAGATTTGGTGGTGGGCCACCCACTCTTCTGTGTGCACAGAGATTGCCTGCAGCAAAGGCAATGGCTTGGGCCTTATTTCTCATGAATGGAACCCCACTCACTAAACAGGGTTTTCCTCTCTCTTCCTTTCTACCATACTCCCCCTGCACCTACAAATCTTAGGGTAGAGGGGACCTTCTGGAATGGCTTGGGGTGTCACACAGCGGTGAAGCAAGGGAGTTGGCAAAGGCCAGAAGGATGCAAGACCTCAGAAAAGTCTGGTTTTCCCCTGCTTCGTCCCACATGGACCAAGTACCTCCAAGGCCACAGACTGCAATTCTCACTCAACTTTCTTCTGATTTGAGCAGGATTTAAATTATGCCACATGTGACCCGCTTGCAAAATATTTAAGTCTGGTCTTCTGAGCCTTCAAAGCTCATAGTGTGTGTGTGTGTGTGTGTGTGTGTGTGTGTGTGTGTGTGTGGATTTCTGTGTCATCCTTCCTTTTTCCCTGCTTTTCATTCCTCTTGAGATGCACAATTGTGCACCTGCATATAGTCAATTTAGCTGCTCTTAGTGTGGAATTGGGTTTTATCTTGCACAGAACAGGGACTTCATTCTGTCTGGAGTCTAAAAAGCACATTAAAGATTAAGCCCCAAACATTAAGGGGTAGCTTGAAGCTCAGAAGGAGAAGAAGTAGGTGAAAGCCTCAAGGGAGATTGCTGTCTTATCTGTCCCTTCCCAGCTATATTTTAAGTCCACTCGAATTTCAAACCTTTCTTAATCTTGCGCTTATGAAAAAGTGGATAATGGGGCTTCCATCTCTTGCGACGCATGTGTCAGATTTGTCATCGAGGTCGGTGTTTTTCATCATAACCCGCAGTCTTGCAACATATCTGGTGTTAACATTTCAGAAATGGGTAACAAATCATTTAACAGCTGGAGGGAAATGCTTCGGAATGATTGGAACTGTATCGACATCAGAGTCTTTCCCCTGGGGAGCCAAGGGCATCGGCACTGATGCTCACAGGAGAGATCATTATGGCTCAGCATGCACCGTAGCTCCCAGATGTTTGGAGATTGTATTGTAGAGACTTAATCCCTGCAGTGCACACATGTGGCCTGCTCTGATTGCTGGTCACACCCATTTTTCAAGGTGTTGCAACATTTCAAGCTGAAGTCTCTGACATTAGTTCCTAGAAGCATATATAAAATATGCATGCACATTTGGGCGTGACAATAGCCCGTGTATGTCTGTTGAATGATTCTTTTTGGTGAACGAGAGAGTGGGGGGAGGGTCAGAAAAAGTTTTGTAGTTGCTTTTGAAAATATTGTTTGTCCCCAATACAGTGGTACCTCGGGTTAAGTACTTAATTGGTTCCGGAGGTCCATTCTTAACCTGAAACTGTTCTTAACCTGAAGCACCACTTTAGCTAATGGGGCCTCCTGCTGCTGCCACACTGCCAGAGCATGATTTCTGTTCTCATCCTGAAGTAAAGCTCTTAACCCGAAGTACTATTTCTGGGTTAGTGGAGTCTGTAACCTGAAGCATCTGTAACCTGAAGCGTATGTAACCCAAGGTACCACTGTATGAATGAATTAACTTTATTACGGTCTCAGACCAGGATTAAAAAAGCATATAGATAAAATAGCAGTTAGAATTTTTTTAACCGATAATTGTTAGAGCAAATGAGGACAAGGAAACAGGCATAGGATAAAATACAAGATTAAACACGGATATTGGATGGATAAAAAACTGATAATTAAAACAGATAAGAACTAAAAACAAACAAGGACACGCAGTTAAAACAACTGTAAGAGCAAAAGAACTAATAGACTCGCAGTTAAAACAACTATAAGAGGCTGCAGAATAGAAGCCTCTGAAATAGAGGACACTCACAACATTAGAAACTGCTGTGCAGATATGGTTAAAACAGACAATTAAAACAATGTACAACACTAAATTTAGCAACAATGTACAACAATAAACTGTCCCAGGGAGTTGTCTCAGAATCATCCATGGAGCCGTGTTTGGGGATTTTCATGCCGGACTATTTTGAGTTGGGCGATGGTCTGCGCCTACAGATCTGTACACAGAATCTGGCGACCATCCAGGTCATCTTCTGATCTTTGCCTAACAGCAAAAGGTCAAATTTTTGCTTTTGCAAGAGGTCGGTGAGCCTCACCAGTAGGGGATCCAAGATCTTACAATGTGCCTCTTCATAAAAGGGACATCTAAAGAGGAAGTGTTCTGGGCTTCCTATCTCTCCCAATGGGCAGGTGCAAAGTCTCTGAGCATACGGGACCCTTCTAAAGGCTCCATCCAGGACCAGCGAGGGAAGAGCCGAGCTTCTGGCGAGTGTAAAGGCCCTTCTTGCATCCCTAGATACGAGAAAGAAGAGATATACTGCCGGTGCGGACTATAGAATTTCTCCAATTCTATAGTCGGGGCACCTTGCACAGTCCTGCTGTCTCTCGGTGTCTAATATTCTTTGCCTGACCGTAGCATTTGCCTGGCCCAAGCCCAGACTTAGAAGGGCTTGAGGGGCAAAACCCAGTTTCCGGAGGGTGTTCAGGACTGCAGTCTGCCAGCCCAGGTACCACTGTATATGGATGGTGGGTTTCTGGCTTGGCATCAGCACCCAGCATGGTGGGGCAAACCATCTTTTTGTCTTCTCTATTCTCCCCCTCAGCTACTGTCCTCATGTCCTCTATTCTCCCCACTCAGCTACTGTCCTCATGTCCTCCGTTTGGGCTCCTCATAGGCTTCTGCTTGGCCACTGTGGAGAACAGGGTGCTGGACTATATAATCTTGGGTTGGATCCAGCAGGGAAGATATGCAAACAATCTGCACCTTCAAATCACACAAAGAATTTTGCAGCCGTATGGGAACTCTCAAACTGGATTGTCTGGGAGTTCCCTTATGATGAGTTCTGTAGCCACTCGTATCTCCTGAGAGCTACCAGACCCAATTCAAGGTGTTGGTACTGCTGTACAAAACTCTGATTTACTTGGGACCCAAGTACTTATAGGAGTGTTTTCCTCAGTACCCACAGGGCTTTTGCAGTGGTGGCACCCTGGTTACTGAATTCCTTCAATATGGAGATCCAACTGTCTCCTACACTGCTGTCATTCGAGTAACAACTTGAAACATATTTGTTCGTTCAGGTCTTTGGAGAAGAGTTCAGTAATGTCTGCTGCATTGTATTTTATTGTTGATAATGATTTTAATTGTTGTTTCAGATTGATAATATGTTATGGTTGCTGTGAGCCTAGATCCTAGGATCCTAGAGGAAGGAGGATGGGATACAGAACCAATAAATCAATAAAAAATAGTGTCAAGCAAGCTTTTTGCAGTTCTGGCCTTCAACTGCACTCCTAAAGGCAGCCTCATACAAGCAGGAATTTTAATTGCCCTGTCTCTTTTCTGCCGTTACAGAAATCGCTGGGAAACTGATAATGCAAGCAGGCCAACACAGATAGCGCCAGGGACAACAATCTGAGAAAAGTTGAGAAAAATATATACAAGCTTGCCAGTTTAGACTGCAACATTCCCAATCTGCTTCAAAGAAAGAAAAATAGTTAGTTGTTATGAGAACAGCTTCCCAAACCACATATGATACTGAATAAGAATCAAGGCTATACTTGCCACTTGGACATTTAGACTCAGTTTATGAGACATTTAGATTCATTGTATGATTCATGGATGAGTCTCCATGAATCATAAACTGAATTTATTGGGTTTTAGCAGTTTTAGAATCTGCTCTCATGGCCTGCGGATCTTCCCTCAAACTATGCCATGATGTTTTTGCAATCTAAGTCAACCCATTTACCTGGGATTAAATGGCATTGACTTTGAACTCAGAGTAGTTTACCCCTGAGTGGACATGCCTAGGGTTATGTTGCAACTGAACCAGTTGGCATTGGACCAAACCTTCATATTATATAATTGCTGATTTGTGCATTGCTTATTTGTGGTGCCAGTCTTCACACACTAGGCCTATAAGGGCTGTCCCAATACATTTCACTGTCTGAGGCAGAGCAGCAAATAGTGCCATCACCACCACAAGTCAAGGTGTACAGTAGAGAAGACCCTTCAAGCTATTTTGTGACAGGAAATCCACAAGCACTTCTCTCCCAACCTGGCAATAAAAACTCAGTAACAAAAAGTTGAGGAACAAACCATTTGCTGCCTTTCCATGACACCCAAGTTCAGCTGCCTGAGGGAGCCACCTCACTCACTTTAATGATAAGGCCAGCCCTGCAATATGTCCATTTTTCTTTTGCTATGGTGTGCACATATCATCTGAAAACCACTAACACATACAGAGAAAGAGGAAAATGATTGGTGTAGATCTGTGCACATAAAAGGCTGTTGGGCATTGCTTACTTAGAATTATTGAGGGCATCAAAATTATGAGCATGCGTCTGTGTATTAAAATTTGGTACATACACACACAAACAGAGGTCATCCTGTTCACCAGAAACAAGTCTGAAAACAGGACAGTTTGCCATCTCCCTTTTGAAATGATCTGAACTCTATGTCATAATTATGTATTAGTCCGCACTAGATACGCCACACGTGTGACAGATCACAGGGATTGGGAAGACCAGCACCCTTATTTTCAATCTTGAAGTAGCTTCGTATTGGGGGGAGGAGAATTTTCACTGGCGGCTTCAGATGTATCTGTATTGCAGAATGCAAACTAGTGTAGGAGGTACTTTAGGGAAAGGAAAGACATTTCAGGAAGATTAGCATTTCTTCATTAGTTTGCTTTTATTTTCATTTTCATTTTAAATATTCATGGCCCTAACAGGCCTTCAAAGCAGCTATCAGTAAATGAAAATTAATATATGATAAGCATAAGATTCTTTTTTAAAAATAAATAAATAAATGGCATTGGCAAAAGCCCTGGAGGAAAATGATGGGACACAACCGCTACCCAGACTTTAGATGTTGGTAACTTCTAATGAGATGCTGACTTTCACACACAGAAACCTGAAACTTTCAGCTATTATCCAGTATGTGCAATGCAGTCCTGGGCATTTTTACTCAGAAGTCCTATCCTACACAATTGGGCTTATTCCCAGATAAGCAGAAGTGTAAAAAAAAGGGAAAAAAGAGGAGTACAGCCTTTGTCTGAGAAGTCACATGACTGACTATGTACTCAAACCTTTTAGCCCAAGTTGAGTTGACCTGACTGCAGGGTGACATCAGCACCTGGCAAGTCAATCACAGAGATCAGCTCCATAACCCACCTTTAAACTAACCTCCAAGCTCCTAACTAAACTAAACCTCCTAACCTCCAAGTTTAAACTAACCTCCTAATCTCCAAGCAGCACCATGTTGCTGGATCTAGCTGCCATTTTTATTTTCCACAGTGCCCCTGGATGATCTATGTGAGCCATTGTGGGAAATTAAAATGGCAAGTAAGCCCAGTCACCCAGCACAGCTGCTACCCACAGGGGCGGACTTCCGTCTTTCAAATTTGAGCCGCGCCCTATGCAAGCTCTAAATTCAGCACACACACACCCCACCTCTTTGCCTTCCGTTCTGCTCAATTCATTATGTCAAAGAAAGCTTCAACTGCATTTATGTATGCAACCACAGCAGCAAGGAATCTCTATGCACAGAAGTGGAAGGATGAGGGAATACCCTCAAAGGAAGAATAGCTGATGAAAACCTTGGAGTATGCAGAGATGGCAAAACCTACGACACTGATAAGAGACACAAATTTAGATTCCTTTAAGGAGGTCTGGAAACCTTTCCATATGTGAAGTTGCTTTCCGTATGTGAAGTCCACAGCAGGCTTTGAAGTTTAAGGGGGGAAATAGCAGAACATATTAAGAAACCTGTTAAAGAGGACGAAAATGGATTTGGTGGGATTAAAAAACGCAATTGTCTGAAATTTTGATTACAAACATCGATGGTGGGTGAGTCGGAAGTTATTTAAGGCAGTAATGCTGCCTTAAATTTTTCTCTGCTGCCCGTAATTGCAAAGTAAGGCCAACAGGGCCCTGCAGGGAAGGAAGGTGACATCAAAGGGTGCTTTGCCCAGAGACTCCTCAAAGCTGGAACTAGCTCTGCCCATCCTAAGTCAGGAATGGGGAACCTATGGTGCTCCAGCTGTTGTTGGACTTCAACACCCATCAGCCCCAGCCAGCATGGTAAATACCGTATTTTTCTCTCTATAAGACGCACCTAGTTTTTGGAGGAGGAAAACAAGAAAAAAAAATATTCTGAATCTCAGAAGCCAGAACAGCAAGAGGGATCACTGTGCAGCAAAAGCAGCAATCCCTCTTGCTGTTCTGGCTTCTGGGATAGCTGCGCAGCCTGCATTCACTCCATAAGACGCACACACATTTCCCCTTACATTTTAGGAGGGAAAAGGTGAGTCTTATAGAGCAAAAAATACGGTAGCTAGGGATGATGGGAGTTGAAGTCCAGCATTGTCTGGAGAGCCACAGGTTCCCCACCCCTGCACAAGCATCGACACAGAAAAGCAAGAGACTGTGTTGTAGCTTCTCCTCGCAACCCACATTTTGGAGAGGAAATAGTACTGTGTGGAGGAGACTGAGCATCCCCACGATTGACTTGCTGTTTGTGCTAAATAATCCCCAAGCTGCTTTTCTGTAAGTGGCCACTGGCTTCCAGTGACTTAAACATCCAGTTTCTGCCCTGGATATCAGCAACGCTTTTGGGAGAGAAGGCTTATTTCCTCTCTGGGAACAGAACGTCCATTCACCTATCTGAGGGTAGCCATATTCTGCCTTCACCATATTTGTTATTAAGAGCATAAGAAGGGCCTATTGGATCAGGCCAGTGGTCCATCAATCCAGCTTCCTGTTCTTACTGTGGGCAACCAGAAAGCTGTGGGAAACTAGCAAGCGGGACCTGAGCACAAAAGCACTGTCCCCTCCAATGGCTTCCAGTAACTGGTATTCAGAAGCATTGCTGCATTTATGGATCAGAAAGGCTCAAAGGGAAGTGCTTTTGTTATTTGGACCAGCTGCGTTTCATTTTTAACTTTTAAAATCTCACATCCAGTCCAGGAAACATCAGAAGTGCTGGGGACATTTTCAAATTACCATCCCGAGACGCAGGATCAAGCAAGATAAAGTGAATAGATTGTCATGTGGGAATTGCAGTTGAGTATTAAATTGTTTCCAGAGTACGCCTGTTGCTAAAAAGCAATTTAATTCTCATCACATTTTCCTAATGACACTTTCCCCTCATTATCTGCTTGATCCTATTCTTCAGAAGTTTTGGCCATTCTGATCATTATTTTAAATGCACTCGTCGCATCCAGCTAAACTGACTCGTTCCTCCCCACTCGCCTGCTTTTCTTCCATTTTACACCTAATTTGCAGCATGACCCAATAGGTTGAATCTTGTCATTAATAAGACCTTGGCAACAGTTACAAGAACAAAAACAAAAACATATCTTCTTTCACAGCACTTTTTGTTTCCCTATTTACTAGGGCTGCAATTGGACACCTGGCGTTTATGGATAGTAGAGTGGTGGCAAATTCAGAAGTGTGGGACCCCCAAATTCAGAAGTGAGGGACTCTGCCTGGGGCAGAGCTTTGATGGAGAGCTGTTGAGCTTTTTAGGGAAATATCGTCAAAACTTCCTTTGCTGGACTTTTGAGGCTCCGCCCTCCTGCAATGCCTGGGACTCCCAGCAACTCACAGCTCTGCTGCTCCCCCTGCCTCCCTACAATTGCCGACCCCAGCTTCCGGTGCACCCTGGGCCCTCCAGCCCTGCCTTCCTTTGCTACTGTAGTGGCAGCCAAGCCCCCTCACATCCACATCCCTTTTATGATTAGACAGTCTTCTATTCTACCTTATTATTGTACAAAAATAATAATCAGGGGTATGCAACAATGTAGACCTTCATGGATTGTCTTTCAAGTAGACCTGCTCTGGTGCATGTACATGAGCAAGCAATTTGGGGTGCTCCAATACCTTCTTTTGGGGTGACTTCAGTTTTTCCACAGCTACTGCACACTGAGTCCCTACGTGCATCTACGTAACGATCTACCACAACGCCAAGATCCCTTTCCTTGTCATTCACCACCAACACAGACCCCATCAGAGTACAGTATATGTGGAGCTGGGATGTGTGTGTGCATGTGTGCATCTCTATTTACTGCAATGTGCTTCATGCATTGAATCACATTTGCTGTTTTGTTTTGTTGTCATTCCCAGGAAAAGCAGCACTACAGCAGTGGCGGTGTGTGTGTGTGTGTGCCTGTGTGCTGAGGAAGAACAAGTGCCTGGATGCTCCTAGCAAAGGTACAGAAGAGCATGGCATCATACATGTAAAAAGTACATGGGCATTGACATGGTAAATGGATATCCAACTTAAGGCACCCCGAGTTGATCTCATTGCTGCTTGTCCCTGGTGTTCATGGGGAAGGGGAGATTTTACCCAGGGACATCCTGGTTCATGGCTCTCTCTTTTTAGCCCGGGGTGGCTAATCTGCAGCCCCCCGATGTTGTTGAACTACAACTCCCATCATCCCTGAGCTTTGACCATTCTGATTGGGGCTGATGGGAGTCCAATAACATCTGAAGGGGCACAGTTTCCCCAACCCCATTTGAGCCGCTAGACCCTGCACAAGCTCTGCTCTCTTTCCCACTGCCTCTGGAGCCTACATGTTCAGCAATCACTTACGAAAACACAGCTTGTAAAGCAAGTGACCTTCATCAATTACAGGCCTTTGGCTTTGCTGTATCCATAACTCTGCAGCTGTGTCACTGTGTTTTCGCTCAGATGCTTTCCCTTCTCCAAGGTTCGTTTTCCTGATACTCCCACTTCAAGAGCTAAAAGATAATTCTCCCTCCGCCTGCATGTCTTCCGCCCTCCTCCACCTGTTTGATATCTGTAACTTGCATCAAGGCTATGTGAACTCTTCCTCTCTCATCAAGGTCCCCGGTTTAGATTTCTCTCTTGAAGGCTAAATCGCCTCTGTACAGAACTCCACTTCAAAATAAGGTTAAAAGAAGAAAATGGTCTCCTTATTTGAGCTCCTATGAATTAAAATTTCAGCTTCCATGAAGGTTACTATGTATTTTCCCTCAAATAACTTTTCCGAAAATAAATTTTGCATATGTCATTAGTTAACAGATGCATCATTGGTTCTATGACTATAAAACTGTAGAATCTAAGAAAGATAGAATTGGAAGGGACCCCAAGTGCCATGCAGTCCAACCCCTTGTAGGAATCACAGCTGGCTTTAAAGCACCTGGCTTCTTCCAAAAAATCTTGGGAAATGTAGTGTGGTAAGGGTGCCGGAAAGTGGAGCTTGGTGAGGAGCAAACTACAGTAAGTAAAAGGTAGTCTCTGCTGGATGGTACTTATGATCTTATGGGTCTTAATGGTTCTGGGAAACATCCATCTAGTCCAGAAATCCATTTCTGACAGGTTAGCCATAACCTGGCAAGATGGAAGCCAAATGGAAGCCTTGTGGTTGCCTGTTCTGGACAATGTTGTACTAAGGTAAAGGTAAAGGTACCCCTGCCCGTACGGGCCAGTCTTGCCAGACTCTAGGGTTGTGCGCTCATCTCACTCTATAGGCCGGGAGCCAGTGCTGTCTGCAGACACTTCCGGGTCACGTGGCCAGCGTGACATCGCTGCTCTGGCAAGCCAGCGCAGCACACGGAACACCGTTTACCTTCCCGCTGGTAAGCGGTCCCTATTTATCTACTTGCACCCGAAGGTGCTTTCGAACTGCTAGGTTGGCAGGCGCTGGGACCGAACGACAGGAGCGCACCCCGCCGCAGGGATTCGAACCGCCGACCTTTCGATCGGCAAGTCCTAGGTGCTAAGGCTTTAACCCACAGCGCCACCTGCGTCCCATAATGTTGTACTACAGCCACCCCAAATGGACCAAGTGCACAGGTTGGGAGTGCTCTCTTGGGCTTGCTGATCAGAAGGTCAGTGGTTCAAAACCCTGCGACAGGGTGAGCTCCTGTTGCTCTGTCCCAGCTTCTGCCAACCTAGCAGTTCAAAAGCATGCCAGTGCAAGTAGATAACGAGGTACTGCTGCGGTGGGAAGGTAAATGGCATTTCTGTGCACTCTGGTTTCCATCACGGTGTCCCATTGATTTTGTCATGCTGGCCACATGACACGGAAAGCTGTCTGTGGACAAACGCCGGCTCCCTCGACCTAAAAGCGAGATGAGCACTGCAACCCCACTCAGAGTCGAGAGTGGATTTCATGCTCTTTATTCAGCTCATAGTGGCGAGGAGGGAATGGAAGTCCCCTCAGAGTATCTGCTTTATATACATTATTTACACAATGGGCTGCACGTGATTGGCTAATTCCGGAATTCTCCTGTAGGCCTATCAGGTTGTGGATTCACTTCTATCTGGAGCTGGATTGGGTGGCTCCTGCCGACCAATCATACTGCTGCATTGTTCTAGGGCCAATCAGACTGCTGCATTCTGAATCCTATTGTTTTAGGACCAATCAGGCTGCTGCATTTTGGATCCTATTCAACTCAGTACATAACAGGGTCCTTTATCTTTACCTTTTAACTTTTTGCCATCAGCCCTCCTCAAGTGGCTGCAGTGGAAAGTAGTTCATTTTCTTAGCTTCTGCTGGTGTGCAGTCAACAACTGGTCTTTGACACAGATGGCCTAGCCACAGTGACCTATGAACCTCAAGACCGGATTATCATAGTTCACCCTGTGTGGGGCTGCTTTAAGGTTAGCCCAGAAGCTGCTGGATGGCACTTCCTTCTCCAAACACATAACACCTCTCTGGAAGTGGAAGAAGGCTCTCTCTACTTCAGAACAGTGGGGCATGGTGGCTGGGTCAATTTCTGTGCTGGCAGCAGATGGGATGAGATGGCACAAACCTTTTTTAGAATAGGAACACAGAAACATAGGAAGCTGTCTTCTACTGAGTCAGACCACTGGTCCATCTCGCTTAGTGCTGTCTACCCTGACTGGCAACAGCTCTCCAGGGTTTCAAGCACGTGTCTCTCCCGGTCCTACCTAGAGATGTCGAGCAGAGCACTAGCACCTCCTGGCCCATCTGCCTGGCTAGTCTTGCCAGTCTGGACACTTGTTACCTAGAAGTAACAAAAGGCTCTTGCTTAAGCTCAAACAACAGGGTGCAGTTGTCACTGTAAGGAGCTGTGAAAGCTGTTTGAAGCCTTAATTGTAATATTCAGGCAGAGGGCCTCCTCGGTAGTGGTGCCCACCCTGTGGAATGCCCTCCCATCAGATGTTAAGGAGATGAGTAATTCTATAAACTTTAAGAGGCACCTGAAGGCAGCCCTGTATAGGGAAGCATTTAAAGGTTTAATGTTTTACTATTTCTTTTAATATGCTGGAAGCCACCCATATTATTATTATTATTATTATTATTATTATTATTATTATTATTATTATGGTCGATGCAATGCAGTGCACAATGCAGTACTGATCTTGCATAGCGGACCATGCCCCCAATGAGTCAAGGTGTAAAAAACCCTAGTGCCAGGGATACCTTAGGTTCTGTGTGTCCTTTACAGTTGTGTAAAGGAGCCAAGGTAAGATTGTGCCATTTTTGCCAGTGCTGCAGGACCAGCCAAAGTTGTTGAAATGCCTTCTTCCATAGATGAGGATTTAAAAGTATAGAAGAAGCTCACCATTGCATCCATCTGATTTTCCTAGCCCAGTGGTTCCTAATTAACTAAGTACTGCAGACCCCCTGTTTTTCAAAAGCCAAGCCATGGACCCCCTACTTTTGAAAATGTTGATATCTCTATCGTAGTTTTTGCTATGTGATTGGTGCCATGAACACACCCTTGGGTTCCTAGGCCACCAGTTGGGAACTACTGTCCTAGCCAGAATATGCATTGAGGAGTGAGTCACATACATCCTATAGTTAATAGGAACTTGTCGTTGTCACAGGGAGCATTTAATATGTTTCTGATTCTTTCAAAGCACAGTTCAGCTGAGCTTCCCCTTTTCTTTTGTCTGCCCCTTTCTTGTACAGGCTTTCTCTGGGCCAAGTGGAGAAATCGCAGATGGAAGAGAATACAGATTATATTTTTGCATTCTTCTAGCTGTTACACTTCAGATTCACAATACCTTGCTTGTTTTGTTTTCTCCCCCCAGCGCTTCCGGGCCATCTGCATTTGTGCTACTTACAAAGAGATCTGGGCATCACTTGTTTATGCATTCCATGCCTCCACAGCTTTAGATGATCTAACAGAAAACCCGAGTGAGAAAGCAATGTTCTGATAAGCATGTAACAAAGAACAGTTTCAAACTGGTAAACTCCTCACATTTCACACTGTATGTACACAAAGATATGAAGGCTTTTCTAAACACACACACATTTCCCCCCCCCTTTGGCTAGGCTTCCATTTCTCATAAACAAAATAAAGGTCTCGTTTTCTCCAGGGTTTCTTTTAAAGATCATGTGCTATACAGGTGAGATTCACCCCTTCAACTATGAATTAATGAACTAAGAATAATTACCATAGTCTAGGTTTGCACTCCTATTCACTTACCTGGCTTTAAGAGAAAGGGCTGTAGCTCCATGTGAGAGCACTTGCTTCTCATGCAGAAAGTCCCTGGTTCTATCCCTGGAGTCTTCAGATAGGGCTGGAAAAGTCCTGCCTGAAACCCTGTAGAGATTTTACCAGGCAGTGTTGACAGTACTGAGCTTGATGGACCAAGGGTCTAACTCAGTTTAAGACCTCGTATGCTGGCAGTGTGAGCACAACCTGTTTGCTGCTCATGACCTCAATAGTTTTCCGGTGTAGGGGTGGAGATACACCACCTCACCCCTATGCAACAGCCGGCCGCTTCACCTGTGTTGAGGGACAACCCTAGCCAATCAGCTTGCATGGTGGGTGTGGCTGTGAGCCATTTAATCTTGGTGCAGCCAGCCACCTCCCTCTTCCTTGCCTCTTCGTCGGGTCTTCCTGCCCACCCACCCTCTTTTCATGCTTTGTTCTGAGATGACCTTGCTATGGCAATTGTCAGTCTCCATATTGTTGTGGCCGGGTAGGAATTTTTTCCACTTGGCAAATTGGCACCAGCCATTTGGTTTCCACCTACCTAGTAGCAATCATCACAAAGTTTGTGAGGTTAGGCACTGGGTAAACCTTCATTTGGTTGGAGGGGAGGTTGTTGCCTTCGCTTGCCCCTCCTCAGTAAGGGTACCCTGTTAAAGGGATCCATGGTGTGAGTACTGTCTGAAGCCTGGGTGTGAGCTAGGGCCATGTCACAGCCCCTACGGGGAACCCTCGAGGTGGTGCCACTATCTGATGTAAGTTATATCAGTGGTTTACCCTTCAGTGGACTCCCTGCAGATGGGCAGGAGTCAAGATATAGCCTGGCTTCACCCCAATGCCTAAGCCAAACCATGCACATTTGTAAAAGTTGTGGCCTATTTGAACCCATAAACCAAAATATTCCGTTTCAGTGTGATTTATTGTTCTCCTGGGAACTTTGTGGCTCAGGTGTCTTGGTGCACAAATGCAGGAGTGCTGAAAGTCTTTGGCCCGCCTTTAACTCCCATGTCATCATTATGCAGCCCAAAATAATGTATACTCTGATAAAGGTAAAGGTAAAGGTACCCCTGCCCGTACGGGCCAGTCTTGCCAGACTCTGGGGTTGTGCGCCCATCTCACTCAAGAGGCCGGGGGCCAGCGCTGTCCGAAGACACTTCCGGGTCACGTGGCCAGCGTGACATCGCTGCTCTGGCGAGCCAGAGCTGCACACGGAAACACCGTTTACCTTCCCGCTAGAAAGCGGTCCCTATTTATCTACTTGCACCCGGGGGTGCTTTTGAACTGCTAGGTTGGCAGGCGCTGGGACCGAGCAACAGGAGCACACCCCGCCGCGGGGATTCGAACCACCGACCTTTCAATCGGCAAGCCCTAGGCGCTGAGGCTTTTACCCACAGCGCCACCCGCGTCCCTGTATACTCTGATAGGGCATGTTTTTTTTTAAAAAATCAATTAGCCTATAATATGTGGTTCGTTGCAGGCAGAAATCAAAAGGTTAAGACACTGGGGCACCTGGAAGTGCTAAGAAAAGTGCCAGCTTTCCCCAAATAATAGCGGATAGTGCTATTGGTTAAAGCACAGAGCCTAGGACTTGCCGAGCAGAAGGTTGGCGGTTTGAATCCCCACAACAGGGTGAGCTCCCGTTGCTCGGTCCCTGCTCCTGCCAACCTAGCAGTTTGAAAGCATGTCAAAGTGCAAGTAGATAAATAGGTACTGCTCCAGCGGGAAGGTAAGCAGCGTTTCCATGCACTTCTCTGGTTTGCCGGAAGCGGCTTAGTCATGCTGGCCACATGACCTGGAAGCTGTATGCCAGCTCCCTTGGCCAATAAAGCCGCAACCCCAGAGTCGGTCACGAATGGACCTAATGGTCAGGGGTCCCTTTACCTTTACCTATGGTTATAATAGTTCGAGTGGCGGTCTAAGATATTCCCAGTCATCCATAAAGCAAGCCCAACCAATCTCACAGGGTTATATAAAAGTGACTTGAAGAACTATATGTGGCATATAGTATATGCCTTTCTGAGCTCCTTGGAGGAAGGGCAGAATAAAACAACTTAAAATATCTGAGCTTTCTTTAGGTCAGGGTTTGAAGACTTGTGGCGCTCCAGATGTTGTACTCCAGTTCCCATCATCCCTGACCATTTTGGCCATGCTGGTTGGGGCTGATGAACCCTTTTGTGAGGTTAGGCACTGGGTAAGCCTTCGTTTGGTTGGAGGGGAGGTTGTTGCCTTCTCCTGCCCTCCTCAGTAAGGGTACCCTGTTAAAGGGATCTGGGGTGTGAGTACTGTCTGAAGCCTGTCTGAAGGGTTAACAATGTCTGAAGGGACCCTGTTTCCCCAACTTGGTTAAGAGGCTTAAGGCCTTTTCCTGAATTGTCCCACAAAAGTGAAGGAATCACATCTTCTCCTGCACCTCAGGACAGCCTGCTAGTTTATGGGGCACAGGACAGCATGTCTGGCACACCCTCTCCTCTAAGAGAAGGAAGAGATCAGGAGGAACAGCCTGGCCCCAGCACCCTCTGCCCCCAGCACCTGCCCCCCAAGGTGGCCACCTCAATCTGCCTAACAGTAGGGCCGCTTTTATGGGGTAATTTTTAAAAGGGTACTAAATGAAACCTCTGTCTTCCCTTTAGGTGACTGTGGAGGAAGCTTAGCATCTTATTGGCTGAATAATACCCCCAGCATTCCAAGGGACACAATTTTAATATGTCTAAAGTCGCCACCAACAAGTAAACAAACCCTGCAATGCACACAAGACAGCATGAAGGGACGGTTGCAGAGCTAAGTTCTGAAAATCACCTTTCATGAGAACTGAACTTGATCATTTTGGGTCCCTACATGTTTCCACTTTAGAGCTTGAAATCCCAGGCAGTCTTCTCTGCCTATGTGGTCTTTGTATATGCAGCCATCATATATTAACGTTTTGACCTCGCAGTTCTGACTGCTTAAAAATCTCTCCAGCCCAATTCTGTGCATATCTTGTCCAGAAGAAAGTTCTCCTAAGTTCAGCAGGTCTTTCTTTCAGATAGAGTTTGCAGCTAACACTGCCAAGTTGGAGAAAAGCCCACCTGGCCTTTAGCAGCTGCATGAAACTTTCCACAGCAGGCTGATAAACAGTATCATCTACCCTATCAAGATGTGGTTAAAAGCACTTCAATACTATCTGGATAAAAAGTTACTGACCTTCGCCTTTCTTACAGGGCTGCTGTGATGACAAAATAGGGGCCAAAGAGCCATGGACACTACCCTGAGCTCAATGAAAGAAAGGTGCAATCCTGTGCATGTCCACCTAGAAGAAAAACCCACAGAGTTCAATACGTTTTAGTTCCAGCCAGATAAGTGGGTATATAATTGCAGCAATAATGACAATGCCATTTACAGTATTGTTTGCTCTATAGGACACACCCGACCATAGGTCGCACCTAGTTTTAGAGGGGGAGAACAAGAAAAAAAATTTCTCTCCCTCTCTGCACAGCTCCCCTTCAGCGAAGCGGAAGGAGAAACGGAGCCCCTTCCATTTCTCCTCCCACTTCGCTGAAGGGGCGCTGCGCAGAGAGGGAAAGCTGCGCAGCGCTTCTCCAGTGAAGTGAAGCCAGGAGAGTCTTGCTCTCCTGGCTTCAGTGAAAGAAACATGAAGCCTCCGGAGCGCAGCGGGAGCTCCCGCTGTGCTCCGGAGGCTTCAGGCGGCTATCCCTGAAGCCTGGAGAGCGAGAGGGGTCGGTGCGCACCGAACCCTCTCGCTCTCCAAGCTTCAGCGAATGCAACGGGAAGCCTCCAAAGCGCGTTGCTTTTGCTGAAGCCATGGAGCCTGCATTTGCTCCATAAGACGCACACACATTTCCCCTTAATTTTTGGAGGGGGGAAAGTGCATCTTATAGAGCGAAAAATACGGTAATATATCTTGGTCTTCTGCAATAAATACCCATAACAGCTTACCAAAAAAGTTAGAAAAGTATGTATGCATACCCTCCAACATTTCTCCAATGAAAATAGGGATGTCCTATTTCATAATAATAATGATGATGATGATGATGATGATGATACTCTGGGTGGCTTCCAACACATATACAGTGGTACCTCGGGTTACATACGCTTCAGGTTACAGACTCCGCTAACCCAGAAATAGTACCTCGGGTTAAGAACTTTGCTTCAGGATGAGAAAAGAAATTGTGCTCCGGTGGCGCAGCGGCAGCAGGAGGCTCATTAGCTAAAGTGGTGCTTCAGCTTAAGAACAGTTTCAGGTTAAGAACAGACCTCTGGAACGAATTAAGTACTTAACCCGAGTTACCACTTTAAAAGCATAATAAAACTATATAGGGCTGCCTTCAGATATCTTCTAAAGGTTGTATAGTTACTTATCTCCTTGGCTCTGGGGTCACATAACTCCATACCCTCCAACATTTCCCCAATGAAAATAAGGACGTCCTAAGGAAACGGGACGCAGGTGGCGCTGTGGGTTAAAGCCTCAGCGCCTAGGACTTGCCGATCGAAAGGTCGGCGGTTCGCATCCCCATGGCGGGGTGCGCTCCTGTCGCTCGGTCCCAGCGCCTGCCAACCTAGCAGTTTGAAAGCACCCCCGGGTGCAAGTAGATAAATAGGGACCGCTTACCGGCGGGAAGGTAAACGGCGTTTTTGTGTGCGGTACTGGCTCGCCAGATGCAGCTTGTCACACTGGCCACGTGACCCGGAAGTGTCTGCGGACAGCGCTGGCTCCCGGCCTATAGAGTGAGATGAGCGCACAACCCTAGAGTCTGTCAAGACTGGCCCGTACGGGCAGGGGTACCTTTACCTTTACCTTTTAAGGAAAAGCAGGACCTTATGGGATCAAACCCAAAACTGTGATGGCTTCTGTAAATTTGGGGTGTCCCTGGAAAATAGGGACACTTGGACGGTCCGTTGTATATAAATTCATAAACATGTTTCAAGAGCTGGTTAAAAACAACAACCTAAGATATCTTTGTAATAAGGATCTCCTAGTCAAATCTCACTTTATCACCAACTATTAGAGTTTCTGGAATTTGCACATCATTCACAAAAGTCACGTTTAGACTGCCTAAAATCCTTCGCCAACTGTTCACGAGTAGGGGCACCGTAGGCCACAATCACAACACAAATTTAAAGCCATGCATTTGAAACCACCTTAAACAGTCATGGATTTCTTCAAAGATTTCTGGGAGCGGTTGTTTGTTCAGGATGCTGAGAGTTGTCAGGAGACCGCTGCTCCTGACAGAGAACTGCAGTTCCCAGCATTCCCTGGGAAAGGGGGTTGATTATTGTACCACTCTAGGAACTGTAGTTCTGTGCAAAGTAAAGGATGTCTTCCTTCATTAGCAATAAAGAATAAAATTTCAGGGATCCTGACTAGCGCTTAGAAAAACAGGGGGAAGCATTGGCCTTGACAGACATGTGAGCAAGAAAGGCCTTTCTTTTTTACAAAAGGAAGAAAATGAAAAACAACTTTTTCCCAGAACTGAAAGTCCTCTCCCAGGCTAACATTTCAGAAATTGCTGACGTACGTGAATGAAAAACAGGCGATAACGGGGCACCTTGGGCTGTGCCTTCCCATGGCTCGGATCAGCCCCCCCTTTGCCAGCTGCGTTCCCTCCCCTCCTCCCCTCTCTTGCAAAAGTGATACTTCCCAAGCCTTCAGCAAAGCACGGTTCTTGCGTGGCCCCCATCTGCAGGTGCAGCCGAGGCCTTGGCAAGGGGGAAGGATGGTTATCGCTTCGGAAAACAGCAACACTGTCTTGTAATCCCTCCTCAAGGTCTTGGCCAAAGGATAAATTCTGAGGCAGAGGGACGTGGAGCACTGAAGAGCCCCGGCAACTGATCAGGTAAGACTCATTGCAAGGAGTTCCTCTTCGCATTGGGAGCAGGAGACAAGTCCAGCGCCTTCGGTGTTCTGGGCACTTTTTGGGGAGATTTTTCTACTTTTTCTTGCAATGCTATGGCACTAGTAAGAGATTTCCTGGGGTTACAGAGGAGTTTTCTTGCATTGTGCCACTCTTTAAAGCAACGAAATCACTTTTTGTTCAGTCTTTTTCTTCCTGCCGCACGTTGGTCCATATGTGAGTGTCTTTTCTTTGAGATTCTTTGAGTTCTTGTGTTTTAGATGCTGTTGAAAGAAACAGTGAATGGGGGCACTGCAAATAAATTAATGTTGCCTCATGTGGAAATGTAAATGGGTGCATAGGGAATATATTTGTGTGTATTTCATGTATGTTTTTCTTCTAGGTTTCTTGGCGACCTCTTTTCAAGCTGCAGGATTCCTGTCCATACTTGCTCGTTGTTCCTTTTTCCTATGCATATACTTCTTTGAGAATCTGATCTAAAGAGGCATACGGCATGGGAAAATGGGGCGATTGAGGTGCTCCACCGCTCTGCTCTTCTGCAGCAAGACATCTTCCAGAGGCAAAATGTGGGGAGCGGCGGGGGGACGACTTCTGAGTAAACTGGGCTGTAGAGTTGATTTGCAAAACCGCTTGTATGAGAAACTTGCATGAATTCTAAAGATTATTATTTTGCATGCCAGTTAGGTTTTTGAATGTGAAAGGGTACTTAAAAACAGGTTCTTTAATCTGAATAAGCAGGTTAGCTTTGGCTGTAATTCAAAGTGTAATGAATCATGCTTTTTTAAAAGTGAGTTAGCCTTTGATTTAGGAAATCTGTTATGTAGAGCTCATTTAGAATTGCCACCTTTTTGTAGTCAAAGGATCGGTGCTTTTAACAGCTGCATAGTAGGCAAAATTCAACAGGTGCAGCTTTCCCCAGCACAGGGAATCAGTTAATAGGAAATGCTCTATCTGTTTATTTCAGTCTTGCTTAAGGCAAGTGTTTCTCAGTAAGGAAGCCTGGGTGTGATTATGTGATATTATATTGTTAGAATATAAGAGAACATAAAACTAATTTTCTTCTTTGTTTCATCCACAGATCATTTTTCATGTAACTCTCAATGTTAAAGCAGCGGGGGAATCGTTGCCTTGCTTTTTTTAAAGATCTGTTTCGAGATTGTTGCATCCCTTTCAGTTCAATTAATTTTCTAATTCTTACTCATCTGTATAAAATTGCTGTGTAATATGCCTATATGTTTTCTGACAGAACTTTGCATAATGATGTGCTGTATTTAATGATGTATTGAATTTTAAGCATATACTGCAATAATGTTCAAAAAGTACAAGTTCAAATGTGGTTGCTTTGATTATTTTGTGTCACCTTTCCTGGCTTCATTCAGTTTGTAAATGTGCTTCCCCTTTGAGTTGCTGAACAATAAAAAGAACTCTTGACTGCACTTATGCCTCTTACTTATTTTGCATTAAGACGGGTGGAGTGAGAGCGAGGGAAGAAATAGAAACTGTGTGTTATTGTAGCAATACTTTCGCTTAGCCGGACTGGGAAATGAGTGTGGGGTGAGTCAATGTGTTTGTGGGTGCTTCAACAACTTTAAAATTAAATCTAGGTGCCTCTGCGCGCGCACACACACACACACACACAAAACCAATGATCCCAAAAGTGTAACGTTGCACAACAAGCAAACAACTGGTGCACTGGTTCACGGTGTGGTAATTGTATATTGAAACACAATGGCACATGGGGTTCCCTGCAGTGTGGTTAAGCAATAGCAACACTTCAACATCTTCTTAAAAGGCTGCTCGGCAGCACACATGCTCCTAAAACCCATGGAAACCTAAGAAGTTTTAGTACACCTTTAAAACATTTAGGTTCCACCAAAACCGGGCATTCCGGGGTGCTGAGGTTACTCTGCATTGAGGGCAGGAGCTGCTCATCTTGAAACCAGCTCTCTGTGTTGAAATCTCATCAAAAACAATGGGACTTGTTCAAACTGGGCTGGGGAGGGATAAAATTGGGAACTCTTGCACAGAAACACAGGTAGCTGCCTTATATACATTGCTCCATCTAGCTCAGTATTGCCTACACTGACGGGCAACAGCTTTCCAGGGTTTCACACAGGGGTCCCTCCACTCTGTACCTGAAGACACCAGGGTGGGAAGCAATGACCTGTCTGCTAACTAGATACTCTGCCACTGAGTGACAGCTATTCCCCTTGCTTTTTTATTTATTGAGAGAAGCTAAGTGCAGGGGACAACTGGGTAGAAACTCAACAGGTAAAGTTTTCTCCATGAATAAGGATGCAGTGATAGGGAAAGCCTCATCTGTTCATTTATATGGACAGAGGCTTTGTGTCTTTAACAACTGCCTGAGAGACAAATCAATAGGAGCTTTCCTTATCACAGCAACCCCACTTCTGAACAGGGAAAAAACTTCATATGTTACATTTATTTGCAGCTGCTAAAAACACAATGCTTCTATCCATATAAAAAGTGAAAAGAAAAGGGGTGCTAGGGCATTTCTTTTTACATATATTTAGTTGAAAATACACCCCCTCTCCTGCAACCCCCCCCCACACTCTCTTTCAAATACAGTATTAAGAACAACTGGGGTCGGTGATAATAGGGAATAAAAAGCCATAGAATGCATTTATTCCAATATTTCCTTGAAACTCTGTAGTGTACTTTTAGGGCATGTTGCTGTTGGGTTTGGGGTTTTTTTTAAGTTATCTGGCTCACAGAGAAATCCACAGCTCCGTAGTGCAACCCTATGTATATTTACTCAGCATTTGACTCGCGGGTGGCGCTGTGGGTAAAAGCCTCAGCGCCTAGGGCTTGCCGATCGAAAGGTCGGCGGTTCGAATCCCCGCGGCGGGGTGCGCTCCCGTTGCTCAGTCCCAGCGCCTGCCAACCTAGCAGTTCGAAAGCACCCCCGGGTGCAAGTAGATAAATAGGGACCGCTAACTAGCGGGAAGGTAAACGGCATTTCCATGTGCTGCGCTGGCTCGCCAGATGCAGCTTTGTCACACTGGCCACGTGACCCGGAAGTGTCTGCGGACAGCGCTGGCCCCTGGCCTCTAGAGTGAGATGGGCGCACAACCCTAGAGTCTGTCAAGACTGGCCCGTACGGGCAGGGGTACCTTTACCTTTACCTTTTTATGTCCTAATGGGTCTTACATGGAAGTCTGCACAGGATCACAGCCCACGTTTGCAATGTGCTGCTTAAATATGTGAATTGTTACTCAGTTACTAGCTCTGTGCCTGGAACCAATCATTTCGTTCATTCACAGATATCTTTTGGGGCACATGTCTCTTGATAGGCTATCGAACGAAATGGTTGAAGCTCCAGCTCTCTGAGTAGCAGAGCTTAGAGATAAGCATTCGGGGTCCTATCACTAAAAAAATTAGCAATAAATAATAGATTTAACTGGTCTGGGGTCTGTACAAGTAAGCAGCCAGCCTATGAGGGTCTTGAGGAAAGCAACAGAATTTGAGGGCTCTCGTGGATTACCCGTATATATATACAGGGAGAATCAGGCTGCAATCCTATGCCCATGTACTTGGGAGCATGCCCCATTAAACTCAGGGTGGGATCAGGGGGCATCTCCAAAAATATTGATGTTCAGCCTTCCTTCTCTTTTCCAAGAAAACTAATATAAAGGTAGACAGAACTCCTGAAGCTCTAGTAGTTGGGTAAAAGAGGGCGGGTTGGCTGTACAGCAGGCACAATGTGGGTTGCCATACAGGATCAGCTCAAGGATGAAAAAAGCTTCACCTATTAAAATGCTCCCCCCCCCCCTCCCTGGCCTTTGCATCTGAACACCCTACAATCTTTCCAGTTTCTCAATTCCTCCCAGCCTCCAATGCTGATTTATCGCTCCCGTTCCCACCTACAGTGGTACCTCGGGTTAAGTACTTAATTTGTTCCGGAGGTCCGTTCTTAACCTGAAACTGTTCTTAACCTGAAGCACCACTTTAGCTAATGGGGCCTCCTGCTGCTGCCGCTGCACTGCTGGAGCACGATTTCTGTTCTCATCCTGAAGCAAAGTTCTTAACCCAAGGTACCATTCCTGGGTTAGCGGAGTCTGTAACCTGAAGCGTACGTAACCTGAGGTACCACTGTATATCTCAACAAAATAATGGTGAATGCTTAAAACAGGGAAAGCTTCTAGATATTCAAAATGCAGCTAGGGAGCCGAAGGAAAGCTGGGAGCCTCCTTTGGCAATGAACCCGCTGTTTTTCTGGTCTGATCCTGCGCAGAAACAACGGAACAAGCACCATGGTGGGGTAGAATTAGTATCCACTTTTGGCTCCTTGTTGTTGTTGTTTAGTCGTTTAGTTGTGTCCGACTCTTCATGACCCCATGGACCAGGCACTCCTGTCTTCCACTGCCTCCCACAGTTTGCTCAAACTCATGTTTGTAGCTTCGAGAACACTGTCCAACCATCTGGTCCTCTGTCGTCCCCTTCTCCTTGTGCCCTCAATCTTTCCCAACATCAGGGTCTTTTCCAGGGAGTCTTCTCTTCTCATGAGGTAGCCAAAGTACTGGAGCCTCAGCTTCAGGATCTGTACTTCCGGTGAGCACTCAGGGCTGATTTCCTTCAGAATGGATAGGTTTGATCTTCTTGCAGTCCATGGGACTCTCAAGAGTCTCCTCCAGCACCATAATTCAAAAGCATCAATTCTTCGGCGATCAGCCTTCTTTATGGTCCAGCTCTCACTTCCATACATCACTACTGGGAAAACCATGGCCTTTTTTGTGACTGCTGTCACCATCTGCAGTGATCATGGAGCCCAAGAAAGTAAAATCTCTCACTGCCTCCATTTCTTCCCCTTCTATTTGCCAGGAGGTGATGGGACCAGTGGCCATGATCTTCGTTTTTTTGATGTTGACCTTCAGACCATATTTTGCGCTCTCCTCTTTTACCCTCATTAAAAGGTTCTTTAATTCCTCCTCACTTTGGCGCCTTACAGACATGCATTTTTCAGATGTGCTTTCTGGTTTACTAGTGGCTTGCAAATAACGTTGCGGCTCAGGCGTCCATGCAAATGTAGCAGAACAGGATAAAAGGATCTTCCCTCTACAGAAGCCAGGTATAGCTATTGTGGTATCTGTTTGCCCAAAGAAAGAGAGCCTCAGGGCACATGCAGAGTGCCGTTATCTTTTTAAACCACAACTTTTTATAAAATAGTCAAAGTAGTACCTTTTCATAAAAGGGATAATTTCATTCAGTTCAGCTTTTTTCCTGACCCCTGTGTGACAAACTACAGCTGATAAAAGAAAGCAGCTCTGAATTATCACAAGAGACTATTCAAGTCCTTTTTTGACCTGACTACCCTAGTTCAGCACACAACAGCAGGATTTTGGTGAAACCAATGCAATAGGGAAGAATTTAAACAAATAATGTATCAATACACTATTCCATCACTGAGGCTGCCAACATCTCTGGGCACCAGGCTACTTTCAGACACTACCCTTGGTGTTTGACAAGGTCTCCTCTCCCCATTTTTATTTTAAATTTGACTTTGTTTGGCTTTGAGGGAGTTTTCTGTTGGGAACTTTTTGTCTTTGTTTGTTTTAGGAATATAGGCGCTTTACCTTCAACGGGAGTGTTCTGAGCATCACTAGCTTTTCTTCTATGAAATGGGTATTTTGTGGTTGCCACAACAATTCCTTACATTTCCTGCTGTGTCTCTAGTCCCAAAAATATGAGGGCCCCTTATTAATCTGTTATCTCTAAATTATATTATCCAGGTGGCAATCTTAAGCATACTTAAAAAGGTAAAGGAACCCCTGACCATTAGGTCCAGTCATGGCTGACTCTGGGGTTGCAGCGCTCATCTCGCTTTATTGGCTGAGGGAGCTGGCGTACAGCTTCCGGGTCATGTGGCCAGCATGACAAAGAGGGAAGGCCGCAGCAGGCTTTGGGCAACCCTGAGGTTGGCAGGAGTGCAACACATTTCTAACAGGAAAACGTACACACACATCTAGAACACAGGGGCCACAGAATGCTGCGGCAAGGAAGAGAAGGCAAAGTCAGGTGTGATGAGAATGGAATGGGGTATCACAGAATTGAAGGGACCACGAGAGTCATCTAGGCCAACCCATTGTAATGCAGGAATCTTTTACCCAATGTGGGGCTCGAACCCACAACCTTGAGATTAAAGATCTCATGCTCTACTGACTGAGCTATCCCAGGTTCTCATGAAGGAAAGCATGGACAGGGCTGATGAACAGGAACATCCCACACTGCAGCATTTTGCTGCAGGTCCCACTTGTCCAATAGTAATAATCATCCAGTTACTTTATAGTTTTTTTTTTAAAAAAGGTAAGGGACTCCTCACAGTTAAGTCCAGTCGCGAACGACTCCCACTAAACCCGATGTTTGTTCGCAGACAGTTTCCCTGGGTCACGTGGCCAGCATGACTAAGCTGCTTCTGGCGAACCAGAGCGATGCACGGAAACACCGTTTACCTTCCCGCCTATTTATCTACTTGCACTTTGTGCTTTCAAACTGCTAGGTGGGCAGGAGCACGGAGCAAGCAACGGGAGCTCACCCCGTCGCGGGGATTCGAACCACTGACCTTCTGATCCGCAAGCCCTAGGCTCTGTGGTTTAACCCACAGCGCCACCCGCTGGAAGTAATTTCTATAGAAATGTGTGAGGAAGTCTGTTCTAAGTAGATTGATTAAGGGCTGCATTGGTCCCTGTAAGAGCTTTGTAGAAAAGATTTGCAATTGGCTGTTCAAGGCAAAAATCCAGAACTTTCTTTGTGTAGTTACGAAGCAGGGCTTCAGTGGAAGTGGAAGTGAACGAGAAGTGGTAACAGACAGCAGCAGAGTGAGTGTAGTCTCTGAGCAGATCCGCTTTGCTGCTTTGCTGCCGTGATGGGTAAGATTGTAACCTACTTCAGAGATCTCAGAAGGGGCAGTCCTTGTAAAATGTGGCCCACAAACAACTAGAACCAATGCAGGTAACCTCTAGGTTATATTACTGCATACCCTCCAACGTTTCTCTGATGAAAATGGGGACACTCTATTCCATAATAATAATTTTACTCTTTATACCCCGCCCCTCTGACAGGGTTGCCCCAGCCACTCTGGACGGCTTCCAACATATATAAAAACATAAAGGTACCCCTGTCCATCAGGGCCAGTCGTGACTGACTCTAGGGTTGCGCGCTCATCTCGCTCAAGAGGCCGGGAGCCGGAGCTGTCCGAAGACACTTCCGGGTCACGTGGCCAGCGTGATGAAGCTGCATCTGGTGAGCCAGCACCAGTGCAGCACACGGAAACGCCGTTTACCTTCCCGCCGGAGTGGTACCTATTTATCTACTTGCACCCGGTGGTGCTTTCGAACTGCTAGGTGGGCAGGAGCTGGGACCAAACGACGGGAGCTCACCCCGCCGCGGGGATTCGAACCGTCGACCTTTTGATCGGCAGGTCCTAGGCTCTGTGGTTTAACCCACAGCGCCACCTGCGTCCCATATAAAAAAAGGGGGGAAGGGTCTTTTTAAAAAATGTTTAATGTTTAATTATATAAAAACATAATTAAACATTAAACATTAAAAAAAAAAAACCTTCCCTATACAGGGCTGCCTTCAGATGGCTCGGGGGTCAGATAATTCCAGTGCTTTTTTTCTATAAAATGCTTATGGGTACTCTCATTTTCCTATTCATATTGAAATATTGCCCCTCAATGAGGCCAAACTTAGATTCACAAAATGTTTAGGGATATACGTACCCCCAGAAAAAAAAGCCCTGGATAACTCCATACCCTCCAACATTTCTCCAATGAAAATAGGGACATCCTAAGGAAAAGATTTTACTTTCTTGGGCTCCATGATCACTGCAGATGGTGACAGCAGTCACAAAATTAAAAGACGCCTGCTTCTTGGGAGAAAAGCAATGACAAACCTAGACAGCATCTTAAAAACAGTGACATCACCTTGCCAACAAAGGTCCGTATAGTAAAAGCTATGGTTTTCCCAGTAGTGATGTATGGAAGTGAGTGCTAGACCATAAAGAAGGCTGATCGCCGAAGAATTGATTCTTATGAATTATGGTGCTGGAGGAGACTCTTGAGAGTCCCATGGACTGCAAGAAGATCAAACCTATCCATTCTTAAGGAAATCAGCCCTGAGTGCTCACTGGAAGGACAGATCCTGAAGCTGAGGCTCCAGTACTTTGGCCACATCATGAGAAGAGAAGACTCCCTGGAAAAGACCCTGATGTTGGGAAAGAAGAACAAGGAGAAGGGGACGACAGAGGACGAGATGGTTGGACAGTTTTCTTGAAGCTACCAGCATGAGTTTGAGCAAACTGTGGGAGGCAGTGGAAGACAGGAGTGCCTGGCGTGCTCTGGTCCATGGGGTCACGAAGAGTCGGACATGACTAAACAACTAAACAACAACAAAGGAAAAGCGGGACATTCTGGGATCTAATCAGAAACCAAGACCGTTTCTGTAAATCCAGGACTGTCCCTGGAAAATAAGGACACTTGGAGGGTGTGTTGCTGCAATGCTTTATATGTGGTGTTGCTTTTGAAGAAGGTTTGGAAACTTCAGTTGGTGCAGAATTCAGAGGTCAGGTTGCTTACCAGGGCAAGACAGTTTCGGCATAGAACACCAATCCTGGCCTGACTGCACTGGCTGCCAGTTAACTTTCTGGGCCCAATTCAAAGGGCTGGCTTTGACCTATACTGCCTTAAGCAGTTGATACCTCAATGCCTCAAGGACCTCAATGCCTGAAGGGACTACCTCTCCCCATATGAACTGACCTGAACCCTGCAATCATCGTCTGAGTCCCTTCTTAGTGTGCCTCCTCTGTGAAATGCCTGGAGGCAACATGAGAATGGACCTTTTCTGTGGCTGCAGCTCCCCATTTAATACATTCTCCCCAGAGAAGCTCACTTGGCACTTTCATTACATATATTTAGGCACCAGGCAGAAACATTCCTCTTCTCCCAGACTTTTGCTAATTAAACAATCTATGGCCTTTTAAACTATATGCGAGGGGTTGTTTTTGTTTGTCATTATGGTATGTATTTTTGTGTTTTCATATTGTAAACTGCCCTGTGATCCTTGGATGAAGGGCAGTATGAATAATAATAATAATAATAATAATAATAATAATAATACACTGGTACCTCGAGTTACATACGCTTCAGGTTACAGACGTTTCAGGTTACAGACTCTGCTAACCCAGAAATAGTACCTCAGGTTAAGAACTTTGCTTCAGGATGAGAACAGAAATTGTGCTCTGGCAGTGCGGTGGCAGCAGGAGGCCCCATTAGCTAAAGTGGTGCTTCAGGTTAAGAACAGTTTCAGGTTAAGAACAGATCTGCGGAACGAATTAAGTACTTAACCTGAGGTACCACTGTAATGCCTACTCGCCTTGCCTCCCCTCAGAACAACAGATTTCTTGGGCCACAATACTAATCACACTTCAATGGAAGAATTGAATTACAAAGTGATGTTTTAAGCCTATTTTAGCACTATTAAGTGTTGCATTACAATCCTATGCCTGTTTTCTCCAGGTTCCATTGAGTTCAATGGTACTTACTCCCAGATAAACGCATATGTAGAGCTGCAGTCTTAATGAAAGTAATTCTTCACACAGCACATAGGCAACCTATGAAACTCACTCCCATAGGGGACAGAGCTGGCTGCCAAGCTGATGGCTTTATTGAATTGAAATTGAATTGAAATACTTTATTGTCACTTGTACAACTTGTATACAGTGAGATTACACGAGCAACACCCCCCCCCCTCAGCTCTCTTAGTCCTTAATTCCCCTCGTTTACTGACGCACACCCACTAAACCCGAAAGTCAGTTGCCCTGTTGTTCTTGTTTCATTCAGCAGCCTAACAGCCCATGGATAGCAGCTGTTCTTTACCCTGTTGGTGCAACTAATCATGCTTCTATATCTTCTGCCTGAGGGCAGGAGATCAAGAAAGTGCTGGCCAGGGTGTGAATCATCCCTGAGAATTTTCCTCACTCTCCTGAGGCAACCAAGGATGGTATTAAAAGAGGATTGTGCAAATACATGGCAGGGAAGGCCATCAGTGGCTACTACTAGCCATGAAATGGAGGCAGCAATGCTTTTGAATACCAGTTGCTGGAAACCACAGGAAGGAAGAGTGCTTTTGTGCTTAACTCCTGCATGCTGGTTTCCCACAGGCATCTGGTTGGCCACTGTGAGAACAGGATCACAGGGACTAGATGGGCCAATGGGCCTGATACAGAAGGATGCTATATTCAAACCCAGGTAGCCTCTTACCTGGTTTGTTTTCCCCAAGTAGACATTTTACCCTTGCACTGTATTGCAGCCGGAAACCTCATATCTTTCCCTGCTCAGGCAAGGGGACATGAGAAACTAATTAAAAGCAGAACGTGTGGGAGGAATGTCCTTCGACTTTGCGCTTGTTGTTCTGGCTTAATAAATCCATCGATGGCTCTGATTTCACCTCTTCGCCTCCATACACTTAATTGGCTTTCACAGAGCGGTAGCAAAGCCCCGTCCTTTCATTCTTCTCATTGTGTTTCCGCAACAGTGTTTTTCTTTTGATTACCAAGCCGGCTGAAAGATCAACTGTTCCTCCCTGTTATCAAAGCCATCCCTGGCAGGCATCATGACTTTGGTCCGCACAGTAAAGCCAAAAGATGACCATTATTTTTCATTCCTGAGTAACACACTGTGGAACCTTAAGCACAGAAGTCAGTCGGTGAGATTTACGGTACTTCTTGGTTAAATGTGCTTAGGATGGGAGCCAAACTAGGCTTTATGAGTAACTCAAAGGTAATGTTTATAATTTGTGTATAATTTTAATCCATAAACTCCCTACCCTACCATACAGTACAGTAGTACCTCGGGTTACATACGCTTCAGGTTACATACGCTTCAGGTTACACACTCCGCTAGCCCAGAAATAGTGCTTCAGGATAAGAACTTTGCTTCAGGATAAGAACAGAAATCAGGCTTTGGCGGCGCGGCGGCAGCAGGAGACCCCATTAGCTAAAGTGGTGCTTCAGGTTAAGAACAGTTTCAGGTTAAGAACGGACCTCCGGAATGAATTAAGTACTTAACCTGAGGTACCACTGTACTTATTCCTCAGCTCTGAACCCTTTTAACTAATCTATGCTTTTACTTAGTACAGTGGTACCTCGGTTGTTGAACGTAATCCATTCCAGAAGTCTGTTCGACTTCCGAAATGCTCAACAACCAAGGCACAAAGGGCAGTTGGCAAAGTCAACTGAGAAAATTGAAGAAGAAAAAAAATGCAGCAGAAGCCGTTCAACTTCCAAAAAGCGTTTGGAAATGGAAGCAAATACTTTTGGGTTTTCAGCGTTCGAAAACCAAAATGTTCAGCTTCCAAGACACTTGAAAACTGAGGTACACTGTATTTGGATTCTACCTCTTTGCAGCATTAATCTAGAATCACTGAGATGAACAGTTAAATTCTGTGCAAGTCCTACCCAGAAGTAAGTCACACTGAGTTCTATGGGTGAGTATGCAAGAACATAAGAAGAGCCTGCTGGATCAGGCCAATGGCCCATGTAGTCCAGCATCCTGTTCTCACAGTGGCCAACCAGATGTCTGTGGGAAACCTGCAAGCAGGACACAAGTGCAAGAGCCCCTTCTCCTCATGTGGTTTCCAGCAACTGGTACTCAGAATGGCTGCTACTACCCATGATGGCTCGGCTCTGTCTCCAGAGCTGAAGGCAGCACTGCTTCTGAATACCAGTTGCTGGAAACTACAGGAGGGGAGGGGATGCGGGTGGCGCTGTGCGTTAATCCACAGAGTCTAGGACTTGCCAATCAGAAGGTTGGCGGTTCGAATCCCCGTGACGGGGTGAGCTTCCATTGCTCGGTCCCTATTCCTGCAAACCTAGCAGTTAGAAAACACGTCAAAGTGCAAGTAGATAAATAGGTACCGCTCTGGCGGGAAGGTAAACGGCGTTTCCGTGCGCTGCTCTGGTTTGCCAGAAGCGGCTTAGTCATGCTGGCCACATGACCCGGAAGCTGTACGCTGGCTCCCTCGGCCAATAAAGCGAGATGAGCGCCACAACCCCAGAGTTAGTCACGACTGGACCTAATGGTCAGGGGTCCCTTTACCTTTACCTTACAGGAGGGGAGAGGGCCCTTGTGCTGAAAACCTGCTTGCTTGCCACAGGCATCTGGTTGGCACAGCCAACTGCAGTAGACCTCTGTTTCTGGGTCTACTGGAACATATATACTTTGCATACAGAAGGTCCCAGCGGGTTCTATCCCAGGAAAGTTCAGTAAAAGGGCTCGGTAGGAATGTAGGAATCTGCCTCATACCAAGTCAAAGCATTGGGTCAATCTCACTCAATATTGCTACACTGGCTGGCAGCAGCTCTCCAAGGTTTCAAGCAAAAGTCTGAACCCCGGACCCCACTTGAGGACCTTCTGTACACTAGGCAGATACAGCATCACCAAGCTACGGCCCTACTACAGCTGATAGGAAAGACTCCTGTATGAGACCCTGGAGAGCCATTGCCAGTGAGAGCAGACAATACCAGCTAAATGAGCAAATAGCCTAACCTGGCCTAAGGTTGCTTCCTGTGTTCCTTTGACAGCACTCTGAAGCATTTTCTGTTGTCAGCCTAATGTTTGAGATTTGGTTCTGTTCTTCTCTGAGAGCCCTTGAACAATTTCCGCCTCATTCCAAGCTGACGCATCCAGCATATCCGTGGGGCTCCCTAGCCGGCTTGCTCAAGGTCTTTTGATAATTGCCATGCCAACCTTTCCTCTCCGTTCTCAGTCCAGAGACTTAGAAAGGGCATTATCTTCCTGCATAAAAGACAGATCAGTCATAACAAAATTTGGGTTCGCTCTTTTGAATTGCAATGACTGGGGTCGTCATGGAGACTGAGAGCGATCCAAATGCTCTGAGGGGCAGCGTGTAGGCAAAAGGGCACCCATCCACATACAAGAAGGAAGGCCGCAGCAGGCTTTGGGCAACCCTGAGGTTGGCAGGAGTGCAACACATCTCTAACAGGAAAGTGTACACACACACACTCAGAACCATCCAGCAAAGACTGGGTGTGCTCAGGCGCCACAGAATGCTGCGGCGAGGAAGGGGAGGCAAAGCCAGGTGTGGTGAGAATGGAATGGGGTATGAAAGAATTGAAGGGACCACAAGAATCATCTAGTCCAACCCACTCTAAAGCAGGAATCTTTTGCCCAACGTGGAGCTTGAACCCACAACCCTGAGATTAAGGGTCTCATGCTCTACTGACTGAGCTATCCCAGGTCCTCGTGAAGGAAAGCATGGACAGGGCTGATGAACAGGAACATCCCACACTGCAGCATTAGTAATCATCCAGTTACTTTATAGTAATCATCCAGTTACTTTACTTTATAGTAATCATCCAGTTACTTTACTTTATAGTAATCATCCAGTTACATTAGTAATCATCCAGTTACTTTAAACTAATCATCCAGTTACTTTATAGGTTTTTTTTAAAAAAAGGTAAGGGACCCTTGACAGTTAAGTCCAGTCACGAACGACTCTGGGGTTGCGGCGCTCATCTCGCTTTACTGGCCAAGGGAGCCAACATTTGTCTGCAGACAGTTTCCCCAGGTCATGTGGCCAACATGACTAGGCTGCTTCTGGCGAACCAGAGCAGTGCACGGAAACGCCGTTTACCTTCCCACTGGAGCGGTACCTATTTATCTACTTGCACTTTGACGTGCTTTTGAACTGGAGCTGGGACGTCCTTAAATACTTGGGACTAGTTTACTTGCAGGGTTGCCTTCCTCCATATGCACCCACTCAACCGCTTCAATCGGCAGATGTGCCACATCATTCTGCAGTTGTGAGAAATGGACTTTTGATTCTGACAGCGCCCACCTTTGGAACTCCCTGCCTGTTGACATCAGGCAGTAATCTTTTTGGCGCTTGCTGAAAACGTTTTTGTTTAGGCAAGCCTATCCAGTTGGATTGTTTCAATCTTTTATTGTTAACGCAATTATTTTTGAATGTGTTAAATTGTTTTTAGCTGGTTTTTATGGATAATTTTAATATCTCTTGTAAACCACATAGAGGTGTGTCTGGCTTCTTCACTATACAGTACAACCTTCACTGAATGCTGAAGAGGCACCTCTTTTCAGGGTCTACCCTATGCTCGTGATCACAATCTGTTTAGTTTTTAATTTTTAATTGTTGTAACCTGCCCGGGGACCCAAGCTTAAGGGTGGGGAAATGATGATGATAATGATGATCAAGGCTACCAGGTTTGTGAAGCCTACCATAATGATTCCTTCACACATATACGTCCCCATTTGACATTACTGCCTATTATATTACTCTGTATTACTCTGTAGTCATCCAGGGGGACGCGGGTGGCGCTGTGGGTAAAACCTCAGCGCCTAGGACTTGCCAATCGCATGGTCGGCGGTTCGAATCCCCACGGCGGGGTGCGCTCCCGTCGTTCGGTCCCAGCGCCTGCCAACTTAGCAGTTCGAAAGCACCCCCGGGTGCAAGTAGATAAATAGGGACCGCTTACTGGCGGGAAGGTAAACGGCGTTCCGTGTGCTGCGCTGGCTCGCCAGATGCAGCTTGTCACGCTGGCCACGTGACCCGGAAGTGTCTCCGGACAGCGCTGGACCCCGGCCTCTTGAGTGAGATGGGCGCACAACCCTAGAGTCTGTCAAGACTGGCCCGTACGGGCAGGGGTACCTTTACCTTTTTAGTCATCCAGTTTAGAAAAGCAGAACAGAATTGTTTTTAAAGAGCAATATAGATCCAAGAAATAGAAACAAGTTGAATGTGTTCATTGAATGTATTCACCCAAACATTCTGCCAGAGGGCTTTTGCCGTGGACTCTTTTGCGCATGATACATTCCTTGCGCAACAAGTACATATTCTGATTCAATTATATACCTCATAGTATGCTATCAAGTGCGACAAATGTCACTCGCACACTCTAGCCTATGACAGACGCTTTAAAGGCCCATTGATAAAACATATACTTCCCTCAGTATCTGTTGAATATACAACAACTCAAAACAAATCAAGCCTTGCCTGCAGGCTTGCAATAGAAAGGAGTGGTGAGCAACCTTTTCCTTTGCATTCCCTCAGAGGCAATATTTCTAGGAAGACTGCATCTCAGCTGTGGGTGGGGATGATATCAGTGGTGGGTGGGCTCACCTGCTCTTCCTTCCCACCAACAAGGGAAGGGACAGATTGCTAATGACAGAGGACTCTGCTAATCACCCAAGAGGGCTTTTGGAATTAGGCAAGTTGCGCCCTCCTGGTCTAAGATATGATACATTTAAATAAGTAGCATACAACTTTAAACAAACATGGCTTTCCCCAGAGAATCCTGGGAACTCTATTTGTTAAGGGTTCTGAGAGACCCCCTATTCCCCTCAGAGAGCTACCATTTCTAGAGTAGTTAAACAGGCAATCTCTCTTCCCAGAGAACTCTGCCAAGTATAGCTCTGTGAGGAGGATGCAGATCAATAATAATAATTACAGTGGTACCTTGGTTTTTGGACGTCTCCGTTGCCGAATGTTTCTGTTTTCAAATGCCAAAAACCCGGAAGTAAATGCTTCCATTTTCGAACGCGCCTTGGAAATCGAACGGCTTCCACCGCATGTATCTGTTGTTTTTCACAATTTTCTCTACCGAATTGGCATACTACCCTTTGCGCCTCGGTGTTTGAATGTTTCGGAAGTCGAATGGTCTTTGAGAATGGATTACGTTTGAAAACCAAGGTACCACTGTATTATAATAATAATATAATAATAGCTTATTATTTATATGCCACCCATCTGACTGGGTTGCCCCAGCTACTCTGGGCAGCTCCCAACATAATATTAAAAACATGATAAAATATCAAACATTAAAAACTTCACTAAACAGGGTTGCCTTCAGGTGTTTTCTAAAAGTGAGATACAGCTGTTCATTTCCTTGACATCTGATGGGAGGGCGTTCCACAGGGCAGGCGGCATTACTGAGAAGGCCCTCTGCCTGCTTCCCTGTAACCTCACTTCTCGCAGTGAGGGAACTACCAGAAGGCTGAACGATGGGGGTGGAGACGCTCCTTCAGACTAACAACTCTTGGCACCCTTAACCAACGGCACTTCTGTGGCAGTAGTGTGTGTAGCAGTTGAATTTCTGGCATCTTCAGCTAGGACTCGGATTATCCTCTATCTGAAATGCTGGAGAGCTGCTGCCAGTTAGTGGAGACAAGAATGAATTACATGGACCAACAGTTTGCCTTGGCAGAAGCCAGCTTCCTATACAGTATTCCTTCCTAAATAGGAAACCTGTACACTTTTCATCCTATACAGTCCTAAACATGCAGCCTGTGCAGTCTCCTATGCCATGTGTACCTAATCTTTGCAGTCAGCCTGATTGTATAAATGAAACTCGGAAGATGTATTCTGCATCCAGCAGTTCCAGCAGTCCAGAGAATATCAGAGAGAGATCTGAAGCTGGTGCAAATGAAAGTGGCTGGGGAGATAGGGAAGGCGAGTGGTGAAGCTTTTCAGGCAGCTCAAACGCATGAATTAAATGCTCAAGTCCGTAATTCACCCCAATAAATGTTTAGGTTGTCCTGCAGGGGGCATTGCAGACTGACCTCTGTGCACATCATGGCACACACACAAACCAAAACGCTACATTTTGCCATTTTCTGATTGTAAAACAAAACAAAACAAGAACAGAATGCGCTTTCTTGAACATAAGTAATATAAAAAGGGGCAGGGGAGGATAGTAACACATGATCCAGTATGTTCAAAAATGAAAAATAGCCAATGTAGTGGTAGATACAACTTGGTGCATTTTGTGTTATGTGGCACCTGAAAGGCCTTCTGGTATGCATAGGTTTAAGTTTGATATCAACAGTGGGCTTTGTCTTCCAAATCCATTTTATTACCAAAATACTTGTGAATGAATGCAGTACAAGCACTTCGGAGCAAACATGGCCCCGTTTGAATGTCCCAGTGTGCTGCTTTCAATGGGACTGATCAAAGGTAGCTTTTGTTGTCTTGTAAAAGGGATTTATTTATTTTTTTAATATTTTATTAAGGATTTTCTTGTTTTACAGAAGTGTAGTGCCTCGTTTTTTGTTTGTTTTTTCCATGTAACATTTTTACAAATCCATTTCATTTGTTGAGGCATTAGGGGGAGAAGAAAAAAGAAAGAGAGAAGAAAAGGGGGGGGGTGGAGAGAGGGAAGATGGATGGGGGTGGGGTCGGGTGGCGGTGTTTCTATTATGTTTAATGTGTGTAGAGTTTGGTGTCAGCGTTGTTTGTGTTGTTCACTTGTGTTCCTTTGGTGGTGAGAGAGGTTGGGGTTGGCCTAGGGTGTGATTGTTTGCTTGTGATTGGCTGTGGTGATCTTTGTTTTCGTGTGTGAGTGAGGTGGGTGGGTGTTTTGGATCAGGTTAGCCATATTGATTTGTATGCTGTTGGTGGATTATTGTCATTGTCCTGTTGGGCTGTGTGTGTGATAAAGGGGAGCCATACCGGGGTGAAGGTGTCTTCTTCTGTTTGTCCCTGTGTCAGTTTCAATTTATTAGTTAATTTTTCTAGTAGGGCTGTTTCCCATACTATTTGGTACCATTGGTCCATGCTTACTCCTGACAGGTCTCTCCAGTGTCTGGTTATGGTATTTCTGGCTGCTGAAAGCAGGTGGGTTATGAGTTCTTTGTGGTGTAAATGGGCATTGTTGTTGTAAAAGGGATTTTAAAAAGAATATTAAGTTTGGAGGGATGGGAGAGGGTGATGATCCAGTCTATTTAATATGGCTCAACAAGACTGATGTGAAGATATGATATATTGGTATGTCTACTCTGATTCACAGTATCTCTCTAAGATCTCTGGCAAAGGTGTTTATCTCGAAGATCTCTGCTACTGAGCTATGGCTCATTCCCACAGAATCATGGAATTTGAGAGTTGGGAGGGTCACCTATTCCAACAGTACAGGAAGCAGAATTCCTGACAAGTTCTTCTTCTTGTTCTTGTTACAAAAATGTCTATCACGTCTTTTCTTCCAAAGGACTCCAGCAATCAACAAAGTAGCAAAATAACACAATTAAAAATAAACCAAAAGCATATTGGAATTTTTTAAAAAATATTAAGAACATGATTTGGTTTGGTTTTCATTAAGAAACAGTAACATACCCTCACAGCTGAAACTTTCAAGCTTTTCGAAAACAGTACAAATCAGTTATCAAATGCCTGGGTGAAGAGGAATGGTCTAATATTTCTCATGCATGTTAAACATGAGGGAGGGAGGGTGCAACTCTTCAGAGAGAGCATGACCTGAAAGTGTTGCTGTGCAATGCCAGGTCAATGATGAATAAAACCACTGCCATCCACGACCTGATTGTGGATGGAGGATTTGACCTGGCATGTGTGACAGAGACCTGGTTGGAGGAAGCAGATGGGCCTGTCCTTGCCACTGCTTGCCCACCAGGTTTCTCTTACGCACAGCAACCCAGGTCATGTGGGCGGGGAGGGGGGGTTGCAGTGATTTTTAGGAAGTCACTAGCTTGCACCGGGCGTCCTACTGGGAAGATCCAGTTTTCTGAGTGCATGTTCTGGAAGTTGGGCAATAGGGGCAGTACAGGATTCCTTTTGGTGTACCAACCTCCCCGCTGCACCAAGGATTCCCTGTCCGAGCTGCTTCAGGTCATGTCGGATTTTCTCCTGGAGACACCTAGTTTGGTTGTCCTAGGGGATTTTAACATCCATGCCGACACGACCTTACAAGGGGCCGCTCGGGACTTCGTGGAAAGCATGGCCTCCATGGGGCTGTCCCTGAAAAAGTTTGGCCCAACTCATAGTCATGGACATGCCTTAGACCTGGTGTTCACCTCTAGTGACGTGGGTGATCTGACACTAAGTAAAAGTGAAACAAAAGAAGTGCCATGGTCAGATCACTTCCTGGTGCAACTGGACTTCTCCGCGACCCTTCCCCTCTGCAGGGAGGTAGGACCAATTTGGATGGTCCGCCCCCGCCACTTAATGGATCCAAATGGTTTCCAGAGAGTGGTAGGGGATGCTTTATCCCATGTTGATGGCCTTTCAGCTGATTCCCTGGTGGCCCGCTGGAATGCGGAGTTAACCAGGGCTATCGACTGTCTGGCTCCGAAGCTCCCTCTCCGATTGCATGGAGCCCGGACAGCCCCGTGGTTTTCTTCGGAGCTGAGGGCGATGAAACAAACGCTGAGACGGCTAGAGCGTCGATGGCAGAAAACTCACTCCGAATCTGACCGGACACAGGTTAGAGCTCAATGTCGAGCCTACCAAGTGGCGATAGCGACGGCGAAGAAGACTTTCTTCACCGCCTCTATTGCATCTGCAGAAAATAGTAGCAGGAGACTGTTTCAGGTGGTTCGCAATTTAACGGAACCACCTTTACCACCGGGGCCTTGTAAAGACCCCAAGATCTCCTGCAACGATTTTGCAAAGTTTTTTTGCAGATAAAATCACTCATATTCGGAAGGAGCTAGACACCACCGTGGGAACAGGGCTGGGGCGGGAGAGTGCTGGAGCTCTGTCTGGTCAAGTTGCATGGAATCAATTTCAATCCGTTACCCCCGAGGATGTGGACAGGCTGCTTGGACGCGTGAAACCAACCACCTGTCTCCTTGATCCTTGCCCATCCTGGCTAATAAAAGCAAGCCGGGAAGGGCTGGGCAATGGGCTCTGCGGGGTGGTGAATGCTTCCCTCTGTGAGGGAACATTCCCAGATCCGCTGAAAGAGGCGGTCGTTAAACCGCTTCTTAAAAAACCATCTTTAGACCCGGCCAGTATGGCCAACTATTGCCCAGTCTCAAATCTTCCATTCTTGGGCAAGGTGATTGAGCGCGTGGTTGCTGAACAACTCCAGGCACGCCTGGAGGATGCGGACCATTTGGATCCCTTCCAATCGGGATTCAGGCCTCACCATGGGACTGAAACTGCCTTGGTCGCGCTGGTTGATGATCTCCGGCGAGCTAGGGACAAAGGTGAGAGTTGTTTCCTGGTTCTGCTGGATCTCTCAGCGGCCTTTGATACAATCGACCATAACATCCTTCTGGACCGCCTAGAGGGGCTGGGAGCTGGGGGCACTGTCATACAGTGGTTCCGCTCCTTCCTCCTGGGCCGTGTTCAGAAAGTGGTGGTGGGGGATGAGTGTTCAGACCCCTGGGCCCTCACTTGTGGGGTGCCTCAGGGTTCTGTCCTCTCCCCCATGCTTTTTAACATCTATATGAAGCCGCTGGGAGAGATCATCAGGGGGTTTGGACTGGGTGTTCATCAATATGCAGATGATACCCAGCTCTACCTCTCTTTTAAATCAGAACCAGTGAAGGCAGTGAAGGTCCTGTGTGAGTGCCTGGAGGCGGTTGGAGGATGGATGGTGGCTAATGGATTGAGGTTGAATCCTGACAAGACAGAAGTACTGTTTTTGGGAGACAGGGGGCGGGCTCGTGTGGAGGACTCCCTGGTCCTGAATGGGGTAACTGTGCCCCTAAGGACCAGGTGCGCAGCCTGGGAGTCATTTTGGACTCACAGCTGTCCATGGAGGCTGTATCCAGGGCAGCTGTCTACCAACTCCACCTGGTACGCAGGCTGAGACCCTACCTGCCCGCGGACTGTCTCGCCAGAGTGGTGCATGCTCTAGTTATCTCCCGCTTGGACTACTGCAATGCGCTCTACGTGGGGCTACCTTTGAAGGTGACTCGGAAACTACAACTAATCCAGAATGCGGCAGCTAGACTGGTGACTGGGGGTGGCCGCCGAGACCACATAACACCGGTCTTGAAAGACCTACATTGGCTCCCAGTACGTTTCCGAGCACAATTCAAAGTGCTGGTGTTGACCTTTAAAGCCCTAAACGGCCTCGGCCCAGTATACCTGAAGGAGCGTCTCCACCCCCATCGTTCTGCCCGGACGCTGAGGTCCAGCACCGAGGGCCTTCTGGTGGTTCCCTCATTGCGAGAAGCCAAGTTACAGGGAACCAGGCAGAGGGCCTTCTCGGTAGTGGCGCCCGCCCTGTGGAACGCCCTCCCATCAGATGTCAAAGCGATAAATAACTACCTGACATTCAGAAGGCATCTTAAGGCAGCCCTGTTCAGGGAAGTTTTTAATCTGTGATATTTTACTGTATCTTTGGTTTTTATGGAAGCCGCCCAGAGTGGCTGGGGAAACCCAGCCAGATGGGCGGGGTACAAATAATAAATTATTATTATTATTATTATTATTCAGAGAGAGCATTCACAAATGGGAACCACCACCAAGAAGGCCCTGTCATGGGGCAGTGTCAGCTGAGCAGTACCGATTGGGGCCACCACCAACAGGACCTCCCCAGCTGATCACAGGGCCTGAAATGGCTGATACTGGGAGAGGCACGCTTCTTGGGTTCAAAGCCATTTAGGGCTTTGTATGCGAGTACTAAGATTGTTGGACTCTATCAAGTCCAGGCCACAGGTTCCTCATCACTGGTCAATACTGTCAGGCGGTGACTATTCCCCACAGTTTTAGACAAGAATCTTTCATAGTCCTACCTGAAGGTGTCAAGAGTTGAACTCGGACTTTTTACATGCCAGCTTTGCACTAGGGAAAGTGCTGGTTAGCAGTGGTGAAGAGAAATAGCTGAAAAACCATAATATTTATTTATTTATTTATTTATTTATTTATTTATTTATTTATTTATGACCCGCCCATCCGGCTGGGTTTCCCCAGTTGCTCTGGATGGCTTCCAGCAGAATATTAAAATACAATAATTCATCAAATATTAAAAGCTTCCCTAAGTAAACATATATATTTGACATCTGATGGGAGGGCATTCCACAGGGCAGGCGTCACTACCGAGAAGGCCCTCTGCCTGGTTCCCTGTAACTTTGTTGATCGCAGTCAGAGAACCGCCAGAAGGCCCTCAGAGCTGGATTTCAGTGTCCGGGCAGAATGATGGGGGTTGCAACGCTCCTTCAGGTAACTGGGCTGAGGCCATTTAGGGCTTTAAAAATCGGCACCAACACTTTGAATCGTGCCCAGAAACGTCCTGGAAGCCAATAAAGGTCTTTCAGGACCGGTGTTATGTGGTCTCAGCGGCTACTCCCAGTCACCAGTCTAGCTGCCGCATTCTGGATTAGTTGTAGTTTCCGGGTCACCTTCAAAGGTATCCCCATGTAGAGCATATTGCAGTAGTCCAAGCAGGAGTATAGATATATGGTGAAGGAATCTTCAGAGTGCATCCAGATCCATTGTGTTTACCTTTCATGCTGTTCATTTTACTGGGGCTTTGAAGGTCTGATCCTATGCATACACACTCCAATAAAAGCCCTACTTTGCTCAGTGGGGTTTATCCCTGGGTAAATCTGCAAAGCTTTGCGGCTTTCATAACATGAATTCAGTGAAAATACGCTTGCAGGGAGAGAAGAGAAGCTTACAGCTTGCTTAATTTGATAAGGAATTTAAGTTATCAAAGAACAATTCAACTGTTTTACCATCCTCAACTGTCTTCATCATTGTCATTGGTAAAATGTGAGTAAACAAAAAAACAAACACAATGCAATTGATTGCCCTTTATATGAATAGACCTTTTACCTTTTAAATAGGACCATAACTGATGCCCAGAATGTATATCAGGTAGATAAGAACTTCAGGGAATTTGATTGTGTTAGCTGAACTATTTAGCTTTTACTCCCAGATAAGTACCGCCAAGAGCACTTTTCAATAAGGAGTAATCCTAAAGTGAATGATGCTGACTGGATTATCCCCATAAAATTTGTTGATTGAGATTGCTTTACAAAACGTTTTCCAGAAATTAGATTTTAAGCACTGCCATGGTTCTTACTAGGTGATGTAGCTTAGTATTGGAGCAGATTGTTATAATCAGTGGATTGTATAATGGATTTCTATATAGCTCTGTTACATTAGGAGGGTGCTCACTTGCCAGCAAAATTACCGTAACTCCAGAACTCCAAGTGGCAGAGAACAAGAATACAGTGGTTTTCCACCAAAGATTGCTGACATCTCTTGATCATCAAGTGACCTGCCTTACATGAAATCTGACATAAGAAAAATCCATCTAAGCTTCATTAACATGTGACCCTGAAATTTTGGATCCCCTGCAAACTGATGCCAAAGTTTTGCATACCTATGGTCCCCGGTTTGAAAGTCAATTACTCAGTTTGGGAGGGCAGCACCAAATGTGGGGCTCACAGTGCAAAACTAGCACAAGACTCTGGCACCAGTCTGGAAATGGCAATCCTGCAAGCTACAAACCAGTTAAGAAAGAGTTATTTTACTGAAGATGAAAGCGTCACCTCAGAAGAACTCTTCTGGAATAGTTTACACTAGAGATTGGAATAAGAATACTGCCTTTCTGATTCAGGGTATTTTTTAAAAGTGATTTCTACTGTGTTCGTCGGATAATAGAGTTTGGAGGCAGTCATTGTTTTATCACATCACTATCAACAGTAAATTGCAACACAGTAACAATTACTTATTTAATTGTGACTCTCAAATTGTAAGTCTACAAGATAATACTATCAAAGTGTTGACGCATCAGTTGTCTAATCAAAGTAGTTCTGGCTTCTAAACTGCTTTTTTGGCTTACAGCTCGAGCTAAAATTGTTAAGAGGCAAAAACACGACATTCTTCATGCTGTGTCCCAATTTCTCACTATTCATTTGAATGAATGCCTTGGATTGAATTCCATTATGTGCATTTCAAGCATATAATAGATGCTAAAAATGGAACTTCCTCTGGCACAGCTCATGCAAAAAAATATATATCATTTTATGCAAAAGTTAAAAAAGAATCCATTCTCCTCTGTTAATCAAAGCCTTTAAAATTTACAGATAAAGCCACAGATTTCACTGTAAGTTATCAAACATAATACCAGCTAATTCTTTATTCCAGTAATTATAGTAATAAAAAAGTGGTAAGCCCATAGGCAGGGCCTATAATTTGTTATTTAAAAAAATAATTATGAAGCCCCTCCTGGTTTATTTCATTTAATGGAACAGAATTTGTATACAACTTAAATTGTAAATAAAACCTCTAAGTATTTTTTGTAAGTAAAAATTATATTTTAGGAGCTTCAGTTAGCATTTTTTATGTTTACACCTTATTTGGGGGAATGAAATCATATGAATTTCAATGAAGTCAAGAGACAAAAAATTATGCTTGCTAGAGGCAAACGTTATGTTTGTTTGTGGTCACTAATACTCTGCCTATGACCCCACCTGCACTATACATTTAAACAGTGCTTTTTTCCCCTTTTTTAAAAAAATGTTTAGGAGTACAGTGGTACCTCGGGTTAAGTACTTAATTCGTTCCAGAGGTCCGTTCTTAACCTGAAACTGTTCTTAACCTGAAGCACCACTTTAGCTAATGGGGCTCCCGCCGGAGCACAATTTCTGTTCTCATCCTGAAGCAAAGTTTTTAACCCGAGGTACTATTTCTGGGTTGGTGGAGTCTGTAACCTGAAGCACATGTAACCTGAAGCGTATGTAACCTGAGGTACCACTGTACTATCATTTTCCTACTCATATTGAAATACTGCCCTTCAATGAGGCCAAACTTAGATTCACAAAGTGTTTAGGGGTACAGTATGTGTATGCCTGCATCCCTCCAGAAAAAAGCACTGCTTTTAAAGCAGTTTCAGCTTCCCCAAGGAATTTTGGGAATGGTAGTTTATTAAGGGTACTGAAAGTTGTTAGGAGACACCTATTCTCCTCATATAGCTGCAATTCTCAGAGTTGAGGTGACCAGAACTGTACACAGTATTCCAAATGCAGATGCACCATAGATTTGTATCATGGCATTAGGATGCAAGCTTTTATTTTAAATTCCTGTCATTATGATCCCTAGTGTTGAATCTGCCTTTTTCACAGCTGCCAAACAGTGGGTGGACATCTTCATCTTCATGCCTACCACAACCCCTAGGTCTTGTTCCAAATGTCCTTGTTTTTGCCATTCACATAAACCTGAATGAAATGCCAGCTTCTACAAACATCTCTGAAATGCATCAGGTTTAAAACAGGCTTTGATTGTCTGACTGCTAAGAGGTTAAAATAAAGGATAGCTATATTAAAGGTAATAATTTCTCTTGAAATTCAGTCAGCTCTGAGAAGGGTAGGGATGTGCTATCCTTGACTTCTACAGGGATTGTACTTTGCAAACTTTTTGAAGCTTATTTTGGTGCATGAACTCTCTCTCTGAAACTACAGCTGCTGTCTGCGTTATCTGAAAATAGTGTGACAACCAGACTAAACTGAGCACTTGAATTCACACCTTATGACAGCACAGCAAATTCAGATGGAGCCATCCCTGTGTGAGCCTAATAGCTATAATTAGCAAGCACAAGATTAATCAATTGCTGTGTGTTTAAACATATTCAGAGCAAAAAAAGGGCCTACAAATCAAAACCAAGAGCAGTTGCAGCCTATCTGTACAACGTGAAGATAAAGGCACAAATCTTTCAACTGTCCAGAAGCTCGATCTACAATTAGCAGACGTTTATGCTGATCTTCTTCCTGTTCATTTCTGCACATCAAAATCCTGTTGAAAGTATAGCTGCAGTGGCTAGCTGAAATACCAGCAACCCTGAAAAGAGGCTTGAAACTATCTGTTTGACAAGTGACTTGGAGACTGGTTTTAAGGTTTCCTTAGAAGTAAGGTCCCACAAGTCCAATGGGAAGTATTCTTAAGTAATGTGTCTAGGGCTGCAGCCTTTATTAAACAAGTAGTGCATAAAATGAAAATCATCTCAGTTGGGTCCTGGACTAGATGACTCTTGGGGTCCCTTCCAACTTCCAATTGTATGATTCAGTCTTTTGGCTTCGGAATGGGTTGAAGAACCTTGCTCATTGCTTTGCTTTGGAGTTCTAATAAAGCTATTCCCCTGCTGTCACCACAATACTATAATACTAATACTAATACTAATGCTAATTTATTATTGTTACCCTGCCCATCTGGCTGGGTTTCCCCAGCCACTCTGGGCGGCTATTTAAGGGCTGTTAGACATATCATGGAATGAATGAACTAAATTATAAAGCTTTGTGAGTTTGCCATCACAGTTTTTCTTCTTCTTCCTTTTGGGCGTAGGAGCCAACTTCTAGGGGCCGAGGTCCCTTCAGCCCCCCCCCCATAACATTTAGGGGAGGCTGGGGCTCCCTACGAAAGCTGATGGGCATTGCCATTCAAATAGGGTGTGTGTCTTGTGATCGATTATGCAGGGTGGGGTTTACCTGGCCCCCTCCCAATATTTTATTAGGCACCCCTGCTTTTGGAGTATTTTGCAAAGAAATTTGCCAGGTTTTGTTTGTGTATGGCTTTTCTTTTTTCTTTTTGGTGAACCACTTGATTGAGACATCCTTCTCCTATGCAGATCCGAACTGCGGTTGAATTCCTTGTCCAGTAGGTGGCGGTCATGGATCCTATGTGACCTCCGGGGAAGCACGAAACTGACAGCAAAAAGATCAGAGATGGTTAGGTAGCCGGATGCTCTGTAATTCTGGCACTGAGCGCGGCGAAGCAGCGGGAATCCCCTTTGAAGTGCTAAGCTCCTGATCCCTCGCGCCGCTGCAGAATCACAGCCGAGAAGCAGGCAGACTCATTATCGCCGCCTTGTCTAAATTCATGAAGGGGCGACTGTTTCCCCTGATAGAACATGCCAACGCGTCGTCCGCGGGATCCTTCTGGCACAGCCCCGCCAGCCACACTTCAGACTGCCAAAAGAGTGGCGCATTTGCCACCCTTATCGCAGGCAGCCCTCCAACAGGTGGGGCGGAGGAGCCGCACGGAGGCGGCGTGCCTTTGATGCGCTTTGTCAAAACATGGAGGGGTCTTCGCTTTGAAATGCAGCGGCTCTCGGGGCGGATGTGTGAAAGAAAGAAAGGGGTGGGCGGTGGGTCGCCTCGGACGGTGGAAGGCAGCAAGGGGTGGGCGGTGGGTCGCCTCGGACGGTGGAAGGCACCCTCTTCCAGAGTCAAACGGCCGGCCGCGTCGCTGCCAAAGCCAAGCAATTAATTGGGCTCTTGCAATCGACTAGTCCCTATGGCGGAGACTCTGAGCAGCGGAGGCGAATGTAGTTGGGGGGAAGGGCTGAGATAGGGCGAGATATATCACACGGTGATGGTGCTGGACATAGGAGCCAACTCCTAGAGACCGAGGTCCCTTCAGCCCACCCAGTGCCAGATTTACATATAAGCTAAACAAGCTATAGCTTAGGGCCCCACTCTCTTGGGGGCCCTAAAAAAAATTAAAGGGGGAAAACCCTGTTATGAATAAAAAATCATTTTAAGTTAGAGCTTAATAATTATTTCACTATTAATATACTTCTTCGTAATTGTATTTCACTATTAATATACTTCTTAATTGTATTTCAGTTCAACAATTACTTTGATAAAGTACATATTTTGTTATGTGCAAATGGCTTTCGATACCTATTAGCTCCATAAATTACCATGTAGCATATATTCAACACAAAAACAGCAACAATTTGTTATTGACAAAGGACAGCTGGACATATAAAGGGACCCATTACCTTTAGTAGCTTAGGACCTCATCAAAATCCAGCCCTGGGCCCACCCCCCAATCAAATATCTGAGGAGGTCAGCTCCCCCCCCCCAGTTGATGTGCATTGCAAGTCAAATGGTGTGTGTGCACTGTGTCATGTAATCGACTATGTTGGGTGGGGCTTACCTGCCCCCCCCAATACTGTATTCAAGCTGGCACCCCTGGGCGAGACATAGCATAGCGTGGTGGTGCTTGAGGTGTCACTGAAAGAAAGCCCCCCCCCCTCTGAAATCAAAGAGGCACTAGCCTCTTTCCAGCTCTGCAGTTCAGCACTCGAATAGCATCTTGAAATGCATCTTCGGAGGATGTGCAGAGTGCATTCTCCTAGCTCCTAAATTACCTGAGCTGCCTGCCTACCATTTCTGCAATCAAAAGAGGAGATTGAGCCCCAACACCTCTAAATTCCATATGATTATTGTGATTTCTTCAATCGATGCACGCCCAGCAAGAAGTCTGATCCCATTAGAGTCCACGGGGCTTTCTTCCAAGTCAGTGAACATAACATTGCAGCCTGAGGCTGTAAGGCTGCACACGCCAAAACACACACACTGTGGGTCAGCCCCATTGATCCCCAAGTTGCTGCTCCCCATCATAAGTAGCTGGCTTACATAGGAGCAATGCTAGTCACCTCATTGACTTTTCCCAGACGCTGCTTCTCTAAGTTGAAACCCCCCCCCAAAAAAATAAGCAGCTTCGAGAACGGCAAAGGTGTATTTCCATCATTTTTATACGCGAGGGATGGATTCCAAAAAGACAAGGCTGGGGAAATGCAGCCGCCACCCAAAGAGAGACCTTTCGCAGCACTCGGGGCGTCTCTTTGTTCCTAGGCACGAAGAGAGGCTTTTCTAAGCACACGGTGACATTTCATCACAGCCAAGAGCGATGAAAGCCAGCAGCAGGCCGAGGTGGTACCTTTGGAACTACATAAGAAAGGGATCTGTGAAAGATTCGGGACAGACAAAAGAGAGCACTTCTTTCCACAGCGCAGCATAGCTATTAAACTCTCTCGCACAGGAGCCAGTGATGGCCACCCACTTGAATGCCTTTGAAAGCAGGTTGGACACATTCATGCAGGAGAAGGCTGTCAGGGGCTGTGCATCCTGGTGGCGATGTTCTACCTCTACTCTCTGAGACAGTCAGCTCCTGAACATCTGTTGCTGGGAATCACAAGTGGCGAGAGTGCTCTGGTCTTGCTTGCGAGCTTCCCACAGGCATCTATCTGGCTGGCCACTTTGAAAACAGAATGCTGGACTAGGTGGGCTCTTCTGATAAAGCCAGGACCCAAGAAAGATACACCACACGTTTGGGGAATCCAATATAAGGAAGAGAAGCAAGCCCACACCAGCAGAGCTGTGAGCCCAGAGGGCCAAGAGGAGTCGGCTGGAGGCCTAGGAGAACAAAGTGAAGGCAGTGGGTTTCTTCAGGCATACAAACAAGATTTTACGAGCCTCTCTGCGTGGATTGGGCCCTCTGCTCCACTCAGAAAAGAAGGCACAAGTTTGCCAAACATTTTTCTATGCTTTGTGTTGTATGCAAGTCTGCATCTTCTCCTCCAGGTTGATTGGTGGGCTGAAAATTACTTGCCACAAGCAAGTAATAGGATCCCAGATATATAGAAGGTCAACATGGGAAGATTTTCTCATAATTGTATTTTCATACCAAACAATCTTTAACCCAGGCCCCTTCAAACTTTCTATACTGCAAAGGCCCACTTGAGAGGACTGTAAATTACTAGCCCCCCCCCAACCTGAAAGTGGACTCAAGCTCACTGCTGGCTTCACCTGCTGAATTTCCACACAACTGTTAAAGCACAATAACCCTGCTCTGATGTTGGGAAAGATTGAGGACACAAGGAGAAGGGGACAACAAAGGATGAGATGGTTGGACAGTGTTCTCGAAGCTACCAGCATGAGTTTCACCAAACTGTGGGAGTCAATGGAAGACAGGAGTGCCTGGCGTGCTCTGGTCCATGGGGTCACGAAGAGTCGGAAATGACTAAACGACAACAACAGCAACTCCCAACACCAACCCTAAACCATGCAAAGAGCTCAAGGTGCATTAGTTATAAACCTGTTTTGTTACTGTAGGCCAGGTGTGGGGAACTTTTAGCCTTCCAGATGTTGCTGAACTACACTTCCCATCAGCCCTTGCCATTGGACATGCCTGCTGGGGCTGATGGGAGTTGCATTTCAGCAACACCTGGCAAGCCAAAGGTTCCTCACACCTGCCACAGGTCTTTCATCACTTGATCTTAGGCTGAAAATACTGCATTCAGTGCAAGGCAGACAAGGTACTTTAGATGGGGCAGTGGGGTTGGGGGCAAAAGAGATTTAAGGTTTGCAGAGGCAAAGGATCAGATACCCTTGAACTGAAAAAGAAAAGCTTCCTCACTCCTTTCTTTTTCTTTGGTGATCATTCATAGCCCAACCTCCAGTAGGTGCTATTAGACAAATGGGAGATTTCTGATCTCTTTCTGAATGGGGTATATAGTGAACTGGAAAACCATCTCACCCTCCTGGAGAAAGATGCCTAGGAAGCCAGGAGCAGGAGCAGCTCTGCAACTACAACCACCACCCTGTCAGGTTGAGGCCACATCGAATTATCAGTTGAGCAGTTCAAAGCATTGGATCATCTCTGCACCAGGAAGAACACACTGCTGTCCATGGTGCTAACTTAGTGCAGGTGAGAGGCAAGGCAAAGGTATGGCAAAGCCAGGTAGTGTTAAAGGAGAAAGGGAGGCAGAGTCACAAGACTTAGCTGCAAGTAGGCAGGATGGTGGACTTGCTGGTATGTCCCACTGAGCTTAGTGGGCCACTTGCAAGTCAACATACAGTGGTACCTTGGGTTACAAACACTTCGGGTTACAAACTCTGCTAACCCGGAAGTAGTACCTTGGGTTGAGAACTTTGCCCCAGAATGAGAATGGAAATACAGTGGTGCCTCGCAAGATGAAATTAATTCGTTCCACGAGTTTTGTCGTCTTGCGATTTTTTTCGTCTTGTGAAGCACGGTGTCGGGAAAGTTTTGGAAAAGCTTCAAAAATCACCAAAGTCTTTAAAAACCTCAAAAAAGACTACCACACCGTGTTCTATGGGTTACTCCTCGAAGTCAAGTCGCAACTGTATTAACGGTGTTAAGAAAAAGGAAACAAACTTGCAAGACGTTTCCGTCTTGTGAAGCAAGCCCATAGGGAAAATAGTCTTGCGAAGCAGCTCAAAAAACAAAAAACCCTTTCGTCTAGCGAGTTTTTTGTCTTGCGAGGCATTCGTCTTGTGAGGTACCACTGTATGTGGTGGCGGCACGGCGGCAGCAGGAGGCTCCATTAGTGAAAGCGGGCCTCAGGTTAAGAACGGTTTCGGGTTAAGAATGGACCTCTGGCACGAATTAAGTTCATAACCCGAGGTACTACTGTACATAGAATAAAGCTGCAAGAATTTTGCACAGATAGTGAACAGTGGGGGTCGGTTTTTCTAAGAGCTCAACTAGACAGGATATGGAAATTTCATTAACTGGATCTCCCATTGTCCATCCGCCAGCTGCTGGTCCATTCTTGGGAAACCTAGAGAATATTGTAAGAACATAAGAGTGTGCTGGGAATCACAAGTTGGGAGTGTGCTATTGCGCTCAGTTCCTGTTTGCTGGTTTCCTAGAGGCATCTGTTTGGCCATTGTGAGAACAGGATCCTAGACTAGATGGGCCATTTGCCCAACCATCTCTTCTTAATTTTGTTCTTTTAGTCTCTTTAAAGCTCCCATTAGCAGTACAGAAAAAAGTGCACAAGGGGTGACTACAGCATGTGAGACGGGAAGAATACCCCTTCCCCATCCTGCAGCAATGCCTTAACACTGTTCCCATTGGCACACTTACTAAATGAAGCTCCACTACTTCCATCAACCCATTTTGGTTGATTAACATGCTATGGCCTTTTAAATGTGCTTGTTGGGTGGAGTTATTGGTTTGTTATTGTCTTGTGTATTTGGTGTTTTCATTTTTATGTTGTGAACCACCCTGCGATCTTCGGATATACAAATTTAATAAATATTTATTTTACCCACTTACTGACATTTAATCACACTTTCTAACTTAGCTGTTAACTGTTTGTAGGCTCTGCAGAGCTGCCATGTAAAATCACTCTTAGCAGTCTTTGTAGGAATTTTTGCAGATTCCTTCACTAGACATCTAGCCCAAACTTTAGAAAATGCTGAAATAAGCACCTGCTTTTGGTTGCAGGATTTTAGAAAACACTGAACTAAAGAAATCAACAACAAAAAATTAATATAAAAATAATTTTTTTATTCTCAATTCTTCAATCTTTATTCAATCATGATTCAATATTCAATCTTTATTCAATTTATTCAATGTTATGTGTTCTTGCACATTTACCTATATATGCTCTGCAATAAAACCAACATATTTCTGAACAAGATCTACCACGCCATCCCATATCCGAATGCAGGAGTAGGAAAAGTTTGCTTGGAAGAATCCATCTTGTACTCTTCAGTTGAATTTCCTGAGAACTGGGTTGGAAGGTGGTAAGGCAGACCAGGTAATGGAAATGGATAAGGTGGATTTTGGAAGGGCTGGTACTTGCAGCCAGGAGGATTGGGCCACAAAGCAGGATTTGGCATATAAGGTAGAAGGCTGGGTGGGATCCTGGGCTGACATATCAGACAGCCGGGAGATGAAGGCCAGAGGCGTCGGCGATAGTCTTGTAACTGTCGCTTAAGTTTCATCCTGCGATTCTGGAACCAGTTTTTAACCTCATAATAAGAATAATAAAGTAAATTTAGAAGCTAGTAGTCACAGAAACAGACTCATGTTCTCAGAATGCACAGTCACTTACATCAATGGGCCACTCAGACCAGTTTCCACGTAACCAAATGGCAGCGCTACCATGTATTTAGTATTGTACAATGAGTCTCCCAAAGCAGATCATAAACCACCCTCTGCAATGATCTCAAAGAAGCTTCCCCCAACTGGTGCCTGTTTTTGACTGCAAGTACTGACAGCTCCTGCCACTGTGGCCAATGGTCAGGGGCAACTAAACCAAAACCAACCCCCTGGTTGAAATTATCAATTTGTCCCTTGACACGGGGACATTCCCAGGGGAACTGAAGGAAGCAGTGGTGTGTCCACTCTTAAAGAAAACTTCATTAGATCCCTTAGACCTATCCAATTACCGCCCAGTTTCAAATCTTCCATACCTGGGTAAGGTAATTGAGAGAGCGGTTGCTGAACAGCTTGGTAGGTTTCTGGAGGAAACATCGGCATTAGATCCATTTCAGTCCGGTTTCCGTCCTGGTTTTGGGACGGAGACGGCTCTGGTTGCCCTAACAGATGATCTCCGTAGACAACTGGATGGAGGCGGGTCAGGACTGCTGATCCTTTTAGATTTGTCAGCAGCCTTTGACATGGTCGATCATGATCTTCTGGACCACCGCCTCGCAGACGTGGGGATACAGGGCATAGCCCGTAACTGGTTGTGCTCTTTTATCTCTGGTCGGGGACACAGGGTGGCACTAGGGAGGGAAATGTCATTGCGCCACTCCTTGGTGCGTGGAGTGCCGCAGGGCGCAATTCTCTCCCCGATGCTTTTTAACATCTTTATGCGCCCCCTTGCCCAGATTATCCGGAGCTTTGGGCTGGGCTGTCACCAATATGCTGATGACACTCAGCTCTATCTGCTGATGGATGGCCACACCGACTCGGCCCCGAACACAGTCACCAGATGCTTGGAAGCTGTGGCTGGATGGTTTCGTGGGAGCCAATTGGAACTAAATCCTTCGAAGACAGAGGTCCTATGGCTAGGTCGGGATGGCATGGGGATGAGGGACCAACTCCCTTCTCTTGCGGGGGCCCAATTAGTGCCATTGCCTTCCATTAAGAGTTTGGGTGTAATCCTTGACGCCTCCCTTTCCATGGAGGCGCAAGTTACAGCAACAGCCAAAGCGACATTTTTCCACCTTCGCTGCATCAAGCAGTTGATCCCTTACCTTTCCCGCCCTGACCTGGCCACAGTGATCCATGCGACGGTCATCTCCAGGCTTGACAACTGTAATTCGCTCTACGTGGGGCTGCCCTTGAAGCTGTCCCAGAAACTCCAGCGGGTACAGAATGCTGCAGCGAGGCTCCTCACGGGGTCTCTGCCATTGGAGCATATTCACCCAGTGCTTTTCAAGCTGCACTGGCTCCCGGTGGAATACAGGGTCAGATTTAAGGCGCTGTTTTTGACCTTTAAAGCCCTTCACGGCCTAGGACCCTCGTACCTACGGGACCGCCTCTCCTGGTATGCCCCACGGAGAGCCTCAAGGTCCATAAATAACAACACCCTTGTGGTCCCAGGCCCTAAGGAAGTTAGATTGGCTTCAACCAGAGCCAGGGCCTTTTCAACTCTGGCTCCGGCCTGTTGGAACGCTCTGCCTCATGAGACCAGGGCCCTGCAGGATCTGATTTCTTTCCGCAGGGCCTGTAAGACAGAGTTGTTCCGTCTGGCCTTTGGCTTGGAGCCAATTTGATTCCCTCCCTCCCTCTCTTTTTTCTTTTCCTTCTCCTCCTGCGATGAGGCTACATTTTAATATTTTAATGTTCCATTATTTTAATGTTGTATTTTATTTTTGTTTTTAAGTTGTAATCATTCATCTTGTTTTTATTATTGCTTGTAAGCCGCTCTGAGCCCGGCCTTGGCTGGGGAGGGTGGGGTATAAATAAAAAATTATTATTATTATTATTAAAAAAGATTCTCCACCCCTAAAGTAGTAAAGGTAACGGGACCCCTGACCATTAGGTCTAGTCGCGGACGACTCTGGGGTTGCGGCGCTCATCTTGCTTTATTGGCCAAGGGAGCCGGCGTACAGCTTCCAGGTCATGTGGCCAGCATGACTAAGCCACTTCTGGAGAACCAGAGCAGTGCAAGGAAATGCCGTTTACCTTCCCGCCGGAGTGGTACCTATTTATCTACTTGCACTTTGCCGTGCTTTCGAACTGCTAGGTTGGCAGGAGCAGGGACTGAGCAACGGGAGCTCACCCCGTCGCAGGGATTCAAACCGCCTACTAATTGGCAAGTCCTAGGCCCTGTGGTTTAACCCACAGCGCCACCCATGTCCCTACCCCTAAACTATGAAATAAGCTATGAAATACAGAAGCCAGTGCCTAGATGTGAGCACAGCGCTCAGCGGGGAAGGGCAATGGAGCAATAGATAAAAGTGGCAAAATGATATGGTAGTGGGTATTAGTCAGTTAAGAGACTCCCTCCCTGATGCCATTTCCTATCCAACTAGTCTGTGCAAATTTTACATGCTGTTTGGTACTATCACAGAAGCAGAGAGCTGTTAATACCTCACTGGGTGTATTTATAAAGACGCTGTGCAGCTTCCCATCAAGGACGCTGTACTTGCATCCTGTGCCAAGCAGGGGGTTGGGCTAGATGACTTCAGAGGTCCCTTCAAGCTCTAGTTATAAGTGTGTGATCAAGGGCCTGGCAAGCCTATTGCTGTGATTGGTAACTGGACTTCCCTCAGACACTAAATGCGCTCAGGGCAATGCCTAGAAAATCAGTGATTCCTCCCGTTGGGGATGGAGGCAAGGGAGGACACAGAATCCCACCTCCCCCAAATTTGAACCCTTCTGCTTAGACCTTAGCAAGCTAGTCAGAAGGGAGTTTTCTAATCAGGTTCTATGGAGCAAACATAGGAACTCTCTGCGATCCAGAGCCCTGGCGCAGACTTGTGATCGCAGGGAAGATCCCACAGGTTTTTAAAGCTGCAGGCTGGGCAACTAGCTCCACTGAGCAAGCATCATAAACATGCAAAGAACTGCAGTCTAAGCAATGACCCCAAACACACCTACTATGGAGCTCATTCCACAGGAAGGCATATTTGCACTGTTAATTATGCGCTACGATACTAAAGGGCAGCGAGGTTGTCCAAATGACCGTTTCCCCTCCACAGTCTATAAACTGTCTGAATAGGGCCACAGCGGCTCTTCCAAACTTGGTGCAAAAATATTCAGCATAATTGTCCTACATCTGTAGGCATTTCACTGACAACCTAAGGATGCCCAACCTAAGTGATTTACCAAATGACTGTGCCCTAGGTCTTTTGATGAGCGAGCTGGATAAATAAGAGGTGGCATGGGCATAATCAGGTGGTTGGTCTTTCTTGCTAAATGGATGTAAACAAGCCATGTAGATAAGACAGTTGCCAGCGCTCCCATCTGCACAATGCAGCACTCAGCAAGAATTCCCATTTCAAAAGCCAGCTTGGCAGCAGTCCACAAGGCACTTCTTTTCTCTAAAGTAATCTCACAGCAGGTTCTTTAAAGAGAAATGGACTTGTGGCTTGCCATTTCTCTTCGGGGTGGCCCCACCAAGAGACACTCAACAAACTGCAGACTCTTAAGTAAGATGCCATGAATTCCATGGAACTTGGGCCACATTCTTGTCCTACACTCACCGCACTATTATACCATTTTAAACTATCATAGCTGCTTCCCCCAAGGAATCTTGGGAAATGTAGTTTGTTAAGGGGTTTATAGAATTGTTGGGAGGCTCCTTAGTATCCCTCACAAAGTTACAATTCACAGAGTAGTTTTAACAACCCATCCCTCCTCTTCACAGGGAACTCTGGAAATTGTAACCAGGTTAGGGGAACACGGCTCTCTTAATCCTCAACATGCTCAACTACAACTCCCAGAATTCTTTGGGGGAAGCCATGATTAAAGTAGTACAGTGGTACCTTAGGTTACATACGCTTCAGGTTGCAGACTCCGCTAACCCAGAAATAGTGCTTCAGGTTAAGAACTTTGCTTCAGGATGAGAACAGAAATCATGCTCCGGCGGCCCGGCAGCAACAGGAGGCCTCATTAGCTAAAGTGGTCTTCAGGTTAAGAACAGTTTCAGGTTAAGTACGGACCTCCAGAATGAATTAAGTACTTAACCTGAGGTACCACTGTATCTCACTTTACTTTACACTGTATGGTCTTACACTTTAGTAAGTGCGCTTGAGATTTCAGCAATAACTGAAGACCTTTCAGCTTTTTATTTTATTATTACATTTATAGCCTGCCTTTTCTTCCACTGGGAAGTAGGCTACCCTTCTGTGTGAGATTCATATGGCATTTGTTCCCATCCTTTTTCATGGTTGTTCAGGGCAGGTCATCCTCACAACCACCTTGTATGGCAGGTCAGGATGAGAGGCAAGCAATGAGCCAAAAGTTTATCTATTGCAGAATGTGGATTTGAATCCAGATCCAACACCTTTTCATCTTCAACCAGCTCCTTCTCTAGTTTGCATGAACTGTTACTTATTAAAAATTTAATCCCTCTTACATTTATACCCTGCTTTTTTCCCCATCACAGACTTCAGGCAGTGTACTTGTAATTTGCAAGTGGTCTCCAAACCACCCCCAGACCTGCTTAATTTTCAGCACAGGTGGGGCCTCATGACCTTCTCTATCCTAATTCCCACATCAATACTGTACAGTGGTACCTCTGGTTAGTACTTAATTGGTTCTGGAGGTCCGTTCTTAACCTGAAACTGTTCTTAACCTGAAGCACCACTTTAGCTAATGAGGCCTCCTGCTGCCGCCGCGCTGCCAGAGCACGATTTCTGTTCTCATCCTGAAGCAAAGTTCTTAACCTGAGGTACTATTTCTGGCTTAGCGGAGTCTGGAACCTGAAGGGTATGTAACCCAAGGTACCACTGTATATCAATAACGAAACTGCTTCTTAAAGAAACTGTAATGCAGGAAGAGCTTTCCAAAACCGCACCTCAAGAGGCAACCGGACTACTCAGGAGTAAGTGTCTCAAAGACTTGCTGCCTACAGCACAGGGCAGTCACTCACCTGCTCTTCCGTCAGGTGCAGCTCCGCGGCCAAGTCTTGCCTTTCCCACTGCTTCAGATAGGGTTGTCGCCGGAAGGTGCTCTCCAACCTGCGGAGCTGCTCCATGGTGAACGCTGTGCGCAAACGGGAGTAGTGCCGTCGTTCCTCCCGGTCCAGGTTCACGTCGGAAGCAGCGCTCTTGCTCGCCTCCCTGACCGAGACCGGCTCGCTTGCGCAGGGTCCTTCGCCGGCTACGAAAGCAGGAGAGCAAGAAGTGTGAGCCAAACTTGCCTTCCTTTCCTGAGCGCACCTAACAAGGTCTCGCTGAGATAGCCCCAAGCGGGGGGCGTCTTCTCTCGCCAGGGCTCATTTGCCAAACATTATGGATAGAAAGCTCCCCCCCCTGCCCTTTCTGAGGGAGAAGAGGCAACACACCGCGCCTCTCCCCAGTTTTAACTCTCACGCCTCAATAACAATTTCCACTCCTAAACGCGGGTAGACTCGGGGTGCGGCAACATCCATTTCTTACATCCTGTTGGTTTTAAAAGGGCTTGTTCCCAAGTGTACCCTAAAAGCATACCCCCCCCCCCAAAAATAGCGCAGCATTGCTACTGCGCCCTAGAGGAGGTTCTCCAATACTGCTCAAAAACTAGCCAAGGCGCTTGGGGAGGATTACGGCGTTAATACCACCACGTGACTGCCGGGTAATTCTACTAGTCCTCAGTGAGGCTGGTCCGGCGTTTTACTTACTCTTGTTTTGCGAGCCATCGGCGGCAGTTTCACGGGCCTCGCTGCATCCTTCCTCTCCACTTCCGACGGCGGTGGCGTCTCCTCTGCGCAGTCCCGCAGAGGGGCATGGCTTCTTGGGCTGGGCCTTCCCTAACCAGGAGCTTCCTTTGCACAAATTGGGAACGCTCGGAGCGGGCACGCAGCAGATATGGGGCTTGCGCGCGATCCCCTGCTGATCGCAGGCCTGCTGGCCCATGTGCGCGGGAAACACGCCGACCTCCACGCTTCTCCTGCAGGGGGCCGGCCCTCTACTGCAAATTTATAGGCGACAGCGAGCACTTAAGGAGGAAGATTAGCACCTGGCACTCGCGGCCGGCCGATCTACAGCGCCCCCTCCCGGCAATGCAGAGTGGGTGTGTCTTATCTTAGTATCAATATACTACGCCCTGTCCCAAGGGTGTTTCGTTTCTGCTGTTATCTGGTGGTCGTCTTCTTATTTTAGATGGGGAAGGAGATAAAAGATTTAAACGGAGAAGGAAACTCCCCCACCCCCACCCAGTGATTGCTAATTCTGCGTAACTGCCTTTTAGAGATGTCCCCCCAAAATGGTTTCGTAAAATCTGGAAACATAAGATCAAGAAATGCGAAACTGGCATATTGCCTCCAGGGCTATATCAAAAATACAGTGGTACCTCGGGTTACATACGCTTCAGGTTATAGACTCCGCTAACCCAGAAATAGTACCTCGGGTTAAGAACATTGCTTCAGGATGAGAACAGAAATCGTGCTCCAGCGGCGCAGCAGCAGCAGGAGGCCCCATTAGCTAAAGTGGTGCTTTGGGTTAAGAACACTTTCAGGTTAAGAACGGACCTCCGGAACAAATAAAGTACTTAACCCGAGGTACCACTGTATATAGATTGGTGGACGCCCAACCCTGGCGGGCCTATTTAGTGCCATAAATAGTACCAGGGAAATTGGAAAATGGGCAGCATTTCCCCCATTTTTAAGAAGGCAAACAGGAACTACTGCTCCTAGTGGTGCAGCAATAAAGCTGCTAGCACATTTGCAAAGTTAAGCAGGGACCAGTATGGTTTCAAGCTAGATTGAGGGTGGTGTGTTAAGGTTCCTGCATTGCAAGGGGGTTGGACTAGATGCCCCTTCCTGCTGATTTATTGTCCAAGGTTGTTCCAAGGGATCAACACTGTACCTATGTACAGAAATCGGGTTTGTACTGAGATTGTACGAACACGCTGCCCAGTGGTGTTCACAGAAAGGGGGAGGATGTTAGTTTCTGTTTCTCACTGAGCAGCTGCTTGCAGTCACAGGACTGTTTACATCCCACAGTCCAGATACTGTTGGATTCTCACGGGAAAGGGAGATGGGATGTGACGTTACTGGTTCTGTTCGTTTCCTTTGTTCAGTTGCTCTCTGCTTCTCACAGAGAGAAGATGTATTTTTCTTTGCTCTGTGTATAGCTTAGTAATAAAGTATAGCAATGTAGCACCATACCTGCCTCATCCTTCCGTTGTGGACTTTGCTGTTTTAATGCTCTGCTGGGCTCAAAGGAAGATGAGTCATATCAGCTCGGACGACCGGAGCTGAAATTTCAATAAGAAACTGGGAGAAATTATCAAGTTTTGACATTGACCACAGACTCTTGCTGTTGATTAGAGGACTATATGTTGTTGTTTAGTTGTTTAGTCATGTCCGACTCTTTGTGACCCCATGGACCAGAGCACACCAGGCACTCCTGTCTTCCACTGCCTCCTGCGGTTTGGTCAAACTCATGCTGGTAGCTTCGAGAACACTATCCAACCATCTCGTCCTCTGTCGTCCCCTTCTCCTTGTGCCCTCCATCTTTCCCAACATCAGGGTCTTTTCCAGGGAGTCTTCTCTTCTCATGAGGTGGCCAAAGTATTGGAGCCTCAGCTTCACGATCTGTCCTTCCAGTGAGCACTCAGGGCTGATTTCCTTAAGAATGGATAGGTTTGATCTTCTTGCAGTCCATGGGACTCTCAAGAGTCTCCTCCAGCACCAGAATTCAAAAGCATCAATTCTTCGGCGATCAGCCTTCTTTATGGTCCAGCTTTCACTTCCATACATCACTACTGGGAAAACCATAGCTTTTACTATACGGACCTTTGTTGGCAAGGTGATGTCTCTACTTTTTAAGATGCTGTCTAGGTTTGTCATTGCTTTTCTCCCAAGAAGCAGGTGTCTAATTTCGTGGCTACTGTCACCATCTGCAGTGATCATGGAGCCCAAGAAAGTAAAATCTCTCACTGCCTCCATTTCTTCCCCTTCTATTTGCCAGGAGGTGATGGGACCAGTGGCCATGATCTTCGTTTTTTGATGTTGAGCTTCAGACCATATTTTGCACTCTCCTCTTTCACCCTCAATAAAAGGTTCTTTAATTCCTCCTCACTTTCTGCCATCAAGGTTGTATCATCTGCATATCTGAGGTTGTTGGTATTTCTTCCAGCAAATTTTATTCCGGCTAGGGATTCATCCAGCCCAGCCTTTCACATGATGAATTCTGCATATAAGTTAAATAAGCTGGGAGACAATATACAATATACAATATATTTAGAGGCTTCAGAATGAGGGTTAGAGCTGGTCTAAATGGAAGTGTGACTGAAGCCTCTAAAACTTCAAGAGGAGTGAAACAAGAGTGTTCTCTTCCACCCTTTTTAACATTTATATTAAGGACTTGGTACCCCAACTGGCTTCATCAAGTTATCCTCCAATAATAATAATAATAATAATAATAATAATAATAATAATAATAATAATTTATTACTTATATCCCACCCATCTGGCTGGGTTTCCAAACCACTCAGGGCAGCTGCCAACAGATTAAAAACAGAATAAAACACCACACATTAAAGACTTCCCTAAACAGGGCTGCCTTCAGATGTCTTCTAAAAGTCAGATAGTTGGTTTTTTTCCTTGACATCTAATGGGAGGGCATTCCACAGGGCGTGTGCCACCACCAAGAAGGCCCTCTATCTGGTCCCCTGTAACTTTGCTTCTCGCAGTGAGGGAACTGCCAGGAGGCCCTTGGAAGTAGACCTCAGTGTCTGGGCAGAACGATGGGGGTGGATACGCTCCTTCAGGTATACTGGGCCGAAGGCTATTTATTTTGATGTATGCAAATCATAAATACTTACTTTGTAAGTAAAAGTAGGACATTTCCTCTTGTTAAAAAAAAAAAGGAAGCAAAAAACCCTATTCTTCCTGGTGGAAATCCTTTGTTCTGATATAAACTATGTTTCTTGATTCTAACACTGAGAAGCTAGGATGGTCTAGTCACTAGTGGCATGGGCATAGCCAGGATTTTTGTTAGGGGGCAGGACTTTTGTTGGTGGGGGCAGAACTGACATGATTGGTCAGTTAAGTATTTCTATTGTTTTACTTGATCTGGGGGGGTCAGCTGCTTGACCCATGTCTAGTGGTTAGAATACAGGATACAGGATACAGGAATGGGGAACCTGTGGTCCTGCAGATGTTGTCAGACTCCAATTTGTCTGTTTTACTATATGCTGATGACCTTGTTCTGCTCTCCCTCAACAAAATTGGACTCAGAAGGATGCTGATCAAATCTGGCCAACTGTGCAAAAAAGAACATCTAAAAGTTAACTATGTGAAAATTAAGGAGGTCATATTTGGTAAGAGGGTTACTAAATCCAAGTAGACATTAGGTGGTCATACTCTTGAGCAAGTACATAGGTGTAAATACCTAGGATTATTTACGGATGAAAAGCTTTCATGGAAACCCCACCTGGATGCAACCAAGTTATTATCTGCCCGCTCTACTGGACAGTTTTTCTGTTTGAAGAGGGGCCAGTTAATCAACCCAGCCATCAAGATCTATGTGTCAAAGATCATTGCACAAATGCTTTACAGGGCTGAACTCTGGGGAAGTGGTATCAAATCTGAACTAGAAGTCCAACAAAACAAATTCATGAGGCAGATATTGGGGCTTCCACTGGGGACCTCAGAGCTGAGTTGGCTCTCCTCTTGATAACAGCCAGAATCGAACTACCCTACCTCAGATACTGGTGCAGGCTGAATGCCTCTGAGGGGGACCATATTCCTGCTGAGCTCTGCTGTTTAGAGCAACTAAGGACAGGTGGCTGGGCACAAAGGTGTCACAATAAGCTTAGGGTTTACAATCTCCAAATGGAGACATATTTGGCCTTAAAAATTGTGTCTTTGACCAGGATTCCAATCGAGATAGAGCATTCATTATAGCTGCCCATTACTCTACTTGGTACTCCCAAATTAAGATCAACCATTCAAGGCCCCACAACCTTGAGAAACCAACTTTCCTGCAATTGCATTTGTTGGACTAAGATTCCAACAGACGCAATCCGCATACTTAGAGGGGAGACACCTGGGAATCCTCCATAGGGAACAAATGCATTTATGGATGCAATCAGGTAGAAGATATCATGCAGTACTTGCTGACTTGCCCCCTATGTACAATGCCCAGAGGAGGGGAAAATGTCATCTACTCTTAACCTTTTCTCAGGCCAATCCCCCCAGGAGGTGACAGTCAAACTCTTAGCTGATAAAGATCTACAGATTACACACCTGGTAGCCAAATTTGCTCTGGCAGCTAAGAAGCTCCCTTCCGCTTTTGTTAATGCTCTCTAATTAATTTTATAGGGCATGCCACGCAATTTCAGAGGAAAGCCTTGCCTTGCCCTCTGCTGTACATTGTAAAGGCCTTTGGCTATGTACAATAAATTGATTGATTGGCTCCAACTCCCAAGAGTCCCAGCCAACATGACCAATGATCAGGAATGATGGGAGTTGTAGTCCAGCAGCATCTGGAGAGCCACAGGTTCCTCATTCCTTTTCTAGAACTAAGGAGTAAAAGGTAAAGGTAAAAGGACCCCTGACCATTAGGTCCAGTTGTGACCGACTCTGGGATTGCGGCGCTCATCTCGCTTTATTGGCCGAGGGAGCCGGCGTACAGCTTCCGGGTCATGTGGCCAGCATGACATGTTCTGGCGAACCAGAACAGTGCACAGAAATCCCGTTTACCTTCCTGCCGGAGAGGTACCTATTTATCTACTTGCACTTTGACGTGCTTTTGAACTGCTAGGTTGGCAGGAGCAGGGACCGAGCAATGGGAGCTCACCCCGTCGCAGGGATTCGAACTGCCTACCTTCTGATTGGCAAGTCCTAGGCTCTGTGGTTTTAACCCACAGCACCACCCTGGGTTCAAATCCTCACTCAGCCGCAAAACTCACTGAACAATCTTGGGTCAGCTAATGTCTCTTAGCTCAATGTACCTCATGGAGTTGTTGTGAGGTCCATGAAGTAGAAGGAGATATGCATACCACATGATGTGCGATAAATAAATGAGTGGGCAACACTATTACTGTATCAAGCAAACATTTCTAAAATCATTTTTAATCTTGGACAAAAATAATTATACCTTCACAGAGAGCAGCAGTGCTCTGTTTCTGTTTAGTTGTAAATTAAAATGCTCTAGTGGTTTCAGGGATGGACTCTGGTAATATGGCACCCTGAACAAGGATAGCATTTTGTGCAACATCCCCATGTTTATTTTCACGATCATTCATTTTGGTACAGATTACCATTACAGTGGGTTACATATGCTTCATGTTACATACGCTTCAGGTTACAGACTCTGCTAACCCAGAAATAGTACCTCCGGTTAAGAACTTTGCTTCAGGATGAGAACAGAAATCGTGCTCTGGTGGCACGGCAGCAGCTGGAGGCCCCATTAGCTAAAGTGGTGCTTCAGGTTAAGAACAGTTTTAGGTTAAGAACGGACCTCCGGAACGAATTAAGTACTTAACCCAAGGTACCACTGTATTATTATTATTATTATTATTAATGATGTGCCCCTTCCACTCGGCACTTGTGCTGGGAAACTGCCTGCAACACCCTAAAGCCAGCAATGCTCATTTGAATAAATAGATTCTGCTAATAGATTCAAAATAGTAAAGTTAATCATGGCTTTCTAAATAGCAGCAATATTCAATTTAGTTGTAAATTAACATGTTCTAGTGGTTTCAGTAAACAGGTAGTATTCATCATTGTTCTGAAGTACTACATATCAAAGGAGAACTTGATTTAAATCAGCCTGCCAGTACCCTGAAGCCAGATCCTTAGAAATCTCCTTATTCACTTGAGTGTGATTATTCGGAAGCAATTGAACCCAAGATTGTAGCCTCCGTTTGTCACCCTTTGAACTTGATGCATTCAATGTTGAATTGCAATTCACCACTGCAAATTTATTTCCCATGTGGATTGGCCTACTGTATTTCTGGGTAAAAGGAAGATAGCACTATCTGAACATAAATCTAAAGGGAGGGTCTGAAAAGAATAATCCAGGAAGATTAGTTTCCAAATGTATAAAGCGCCATACAAATTTAACAAAACAAGTTTTCTACCCCCAGGGCCAACTTGAGGAGCTGAAGATTACTAAGGCTTATCAGTCACAAAATGGTGTTGCAAGGTCAGAACCGGTCACAAAATGGCAGCAAGTAGACACAGAGATTGTAATAAGCAGCTGGCAATTTCCGACATCATTTCCTGCCGCTATTTAATCCCTCTTTGGAAATTGCTACATGCTTTGCCAGAGCCATTTTGATGTGACATGCAGTATAGTTTATTCTAATATGTAGTTAGACACATTTTGTGCACTTACTTCAGCATATGGGATTTAAAAAGGAGATGGGCTGTTTCTTAAAAAGAACCAGATGATGGAAGGATACAATGAAATAGAAAATGATGGATAGGCCTGCTAGGAGTCTGTCTAGAAAACCTGTCTCCACCTGCTACAAAAGTGACTTTTCTTTGCTCAGCCCTTCAGTAGAATTAAGTTGCAGTAATACAGTTTCTTTCAGCAGGCAGATTGGGAAATCAAAGGATGGGCCCCCAATTCTCCTCTGAGGCCATTGGCTCCAAAAGTCTCCAACCCTTCTGTCTTCTCTCAATTAAAACAGCCATTGCAGCACAGAACCGGTTTCTCCCTAGAATTCTTGGATCATTCATTCCTGTTTTCTGTTTACTTGACCCATTCTGGATAGTCAAACCCAGAAGAACATTCATATCACATAGACAGCTGGAAGTTTTGTTTCAACACAGGAGGAGGCAACATCCCAAAGAGACTCCCAGACTGAAACAAGGCCCAACAGACTGCAAGAGGCAGAAGGCCAAGAGGCAGAAGGCCTCCAGACCATCTGAATGGCTATCAGACCTGTTGATATTATAAGGTTGTGTCCAGCACCATATTTCAGACATTGTTGTGAATAATGCATGAGTTCCACACTACAGACCACAACTATAGTGTTTTAAAACTGCCATTTCATAAAGAGTTTCCATTAACCTCTTGCATACCATAGTATTACATTTAAGCAGAACCTTCAACAAAGAAGGGGTGGGAAACATTTTTTTTTTTTGGTCAAAGGTTGCAGGATCCCAAAGCTGCTGGAGGGTCAGTACTGAGTAGGACCTCACAATGCCACACAGACTTAACACAATGAAACCTACACCAAGCAGAAGAATTCAAATGATGTCAAGAAACAGCTGATCTGAAAGACCTGCCTTAAAGGTAATTGGTAAAGGACCCCTGAAAGTTAAGTCCAGTCGCAGACGAGTTTGGGGTTGCGGCACTCATCTCGCTTTACAGGCCGAGGGAGCCGGCATTTGTCCGCAGACAGTTTTTCCGGGTCATGTGGCCAGCACGACTAAGCCGCTTCTGGTGCAACAGAACACCGAAACCAGAGCAGCGCACGGAAACGCTGTTTACCTTCCCGCTGGAGCGTTACCTTTTATGTACTTTCACTTTTTTGGCATGCTTTCAAACTGCTAGGTTGGCAGGAGCTGGGACAAAGCAAAGGGAGCTCATTCTGTCATGGGGATTCAAACTGCCAACCTTCTGATTGGCAAGCCCAGGAGGCTCAGTGGTTTAGACCACAGCACCACCCACATCCCTTACAGTTATCCAAAGCCTCAAACTTAAAACTTAAAAATGTGATTGCATCCCAAATACTGAATGCATGCAGTTGCTAAATGCATGGGACACTTTTTGCATATTTGCAAGCAGCACAACCTTACCTCTTTATTCTGTCCCCCATGCTTTGCAACATCTATATGAATGTATGGAGCTGCCAGGAAGTTTCAACCAATGTTGTCATCAGTATGTGGATTTTGCCTAACTACCCAACTCTATCTCTCCATTCCATCACAATTCTCAGACTAGTTGCTAGACTAGTGCCTACAGGCACTGATGGGCTAGATTAAAACTCTTCGTTGCTGGTGATGGGTGGCTCCCAAATCCAGACGTTTTGGTGAGAACCTGTTCTGGATAGGGATAGACCTGAACCGATCTGTACTAGAGCCATCATTGCCATTTGAGGTCTAGGAAGCCCCAGTGGTAATGAATGTAAACCACTCTTCGTAAACCACTTTGATGGTTTGTTGTTGTTTTTTTTCCAATCAAGCGAAGTATAAGTTTTATGAAAATAGGAAAATAAATGCATTTTCCCACCCCTCCTGGTCTTGGATAGCCTAGCAGCAGTTATACATGCTGTGGAAGCCTCATCTTTAGTCTATTGTCATGCGCTGTACATGAGGCTGCCCTTGAAGATGGTCCAGAATGCAGCTGCAAGGTTGCTGAGTGATGCAGCAAAATGTGATAATAGAGTTGTGGAGTTGAGTGGGACCCCGAGGATCATCTAGTCCAACCCCTTGCAATGCAGGAATCTCAACTAGATCATCTATGACAGATGGCCTTCCAATCTCTGCTTAAAAACCTCCAAGGAAGGAGAGTCTATCACCTTCCAAGAGAGTTTGTTCCACTGTCAAACAGCTCTTACCATCAGAAAGTTCTTCCTGATGTTCAGTCGGAATCTCCTTTCTTGAAAATTGAATTCATTGGTTCTGGTCCTACTCTCTGGTGCAGGAGAAAACAAGCTTGTTCCATCTTCCATGTCACAGCTCTTTAGATATTTGAAGGCAGCTGTCATACTACACCTGTTTCCCACCAGACACAATATAAAGTGTCAATTTTGGTCCATAAAAGTTTATACAGTTGATACACAAATGCTTGAAGTTCTGCAGAGGAGACTGCCTTTCAACAGCTGTGGCTCTGTGGGTGGTTCAGGGCCTTCTGTCCTGACACCACAGTTTCTAAGGGATGTAAATAAATATAGCAAGAATGAGAAAGTAGATAAAATCAATTAAAGTTAATCATGAAAACAGAAAATCCTTAAAATGGCTGCTGAAATAGAAGTCTTTGTCAGGTGCCTGAACTTCAACAGAGAAGGGGCCTGTCTGACTGCAGGGGGAGGATGTTCCACCGGATCACGCCGGATCACTTAGCATGCAGTTCTGCTGGATTCAGGCCATGATCTGAGCCACTAACAGAGAGTTTGGAACTCCCTTCCACTGGAGACTGTCTGTCTTGCACATTAACAGCTTTTATGTGTGTGTATTTTCCTTCAGGCTTTCGGAGACAACTGAGCTACGGTGCTGGTCTCTCTGCTACATTGGGTGTATGTTTCCTGATATTTCTTTGCAAGTGATCTTTGGTTTTACCATTTTAATATTGCTGTTTTGATTTCTTGCATTTTATCAAATATAAACCTTTGGGTTGAAATGTAAATTATTATTCCTGTTATCATCACTGTTATTGTTCTTCCAGAGGCGTTGGCATAAAGTGAGAAAATACTCCGTATGTAGTCTGTGCAAGCTTTCCATTATTACCAAGATATGTTTTCAAAGACTGCACACTTGACAGTGCAAAAGTAGTTCCTGGACTGAGCCCGGGATGCATTTGAGCTATTATGTCAACATTTCAGAGAGGGATGTCAAAAGATTTTCTGGAATGATAATGATCTCTACCATGCAAACACATTGTTAACCCACAAAGAGCTGTTACTCAACCAGGCAAAACACAGTTAACCCATTAAGGAGCCTCCATGAACAGAGGCAGTATAGCACCAAATACCAGCTGCTAGGGCTGCAAACAGAAACAACTAAAATCCCTTTGTGCTTGGTTGCTTCCAGAGGCATATGTCCCTAGCTGACGTCAGAAACAAAATGCTGAAAAAGGTGGGCTTTCGTTCTACCTAGCTACATAGGATCTAGTGCCTATAATCCCCCATTCATGTTCATTAGACCCCTCTTTCTTGCCAGATCACAGCAGAACATTTGGGTGATTTTGCCAGTCAATGTAGAGTCTTGTAGACAATGCTGATCTAGGTAGACCAATGGTCTGACTTGGTATATAAGGTAGCTTTCTGCGTTCCTAAGTATGGCCAGCAACCATTCAACAGGTAAAGATTACCTATACACAGCAACAACCAACAGGTAAGGCTTCCCAACACTGTTGTGACAGGAGACGGGCGCCTTCTTTTCCCTTTCCTTTTCCTGCAAGGTCACACCAGCTATTTGGAGAACTGCTGTTGTTCCATTCTAGGCAATACCTTCCAATCCACAGAGCATAGGGGGTTGTAAAAGAGCCCTGTAAGGGCCAGGCGCCAGGAGTCTGACATGATCCCCAGCTACTCAGGACTGGATTTGGCTGATCAAAGGAATCCAAAATAGGGCAGCTCCCACCTCATCCCCTCCAGACTGTCATTGTCCTCAGGCTTTGCATGGGAGACAATGCCCCCCCTCCCATGCTTCATTTAAGATCACACATCATTATCTGCCCAGAGGGACAGTTTCCCTTTTAAGTACCAACCATAAGCAATTGATGGCTGTTTGTAACACTCACCGCCTCCTTTGGAAATGCTAACAAGTTTATTTAGTCCGGCCTTTGATGTCCTTATCATTGCTATTAGATAGTCAATTAGGCTTCAATGAGATTAACTGGGTAAGAAAACCTTTTGTTTAAGGGACCCTTGCCCACTAACTTGTCCCTTGCCTCGCCTTTTCCCTACTTTGGGGCAAAGGAGATATTTGGCATTGGTAAAAGTGTTGCAACACACACAAAACAGGGTTTTGGGATAGCTTGACATACACTTTCTCTTTCTTCCCAAATGGAGTTACCTGCTCCTTTACCAATTAGAATCCCATTCCTTCCCATTTGCTTCTGATTTTGAAAAAAATAAGTCACAGTTTCATTGGCCATTGGTTTCAAGGGAGGACTCTCATTGTGATTATCTCAGTAAATCTCATTAGCTCCTTGCTTGAGACTGATGATCAAAAGGATGGGATTGTGAAATGCGCTGAACAGCATTGCTACAAAAAAAAAAGTAGAGGAGATTTGTAAGTCTCTCACTCGCACAATGCCCCCAACTTGGTGAAATGGCCTTTTCTAACATCTTTGTGAGCACTTAGCAAAAAGAGAGTTCCATTGAGAAGGAATGGAATCTGCATTAGTGCTGGTTGTATTCATGTTGATCACATCTGCATATATATATTTTTGACAGCTGGGTCTGCTATTGGTTGAGGGCTGAAACCTATTTTACGAAAAACAGCAGCGAAGGATTGTCCATGAGGACACTAATCTCACTTGGCCAACATCTTCTGACATCCATTCAGTCCAGGGGTTGATACTTGCTGCCTGTTTCTACCTCCTTCCTCTTGGTGTTGCCCATTATAGAATGCAGCAGGGAGGAAGAGGAAGACCAAACTGGAATGAGTTATCTCTGCTGTTCATTGGCTCTGGCTTTAACTCCCTTCCTTCTACCCTCTCAATGTATTTTTAATCTTGTTGGAAGCCGCCCAGAGTGGCTGGGGAAACCCAGCCAGATGTACGGGGTATAAATAAATTATTATTATTATTATTATTATTATTATTATTATTATTATTAGGCACCAGCCACTACTGAAAAAGGGGGTAGACCTTGGCTTCTGCCACCTCCCCTGCTCTAAAAATCCTGATTGATATCTTTTTTAAGATTACATGAGGGTTTTTCTACAATGCCCCTTTTATCAAATATACACCATACTTTATAAAGTCAAAATTATATATTTATTATACTATTTAATCTATACACATTACACAGTGCTATTATTTTTCTCTTAACACTCCCCCTCCCCCGTGCACCACTTTTAGAAGCCCACTTTTCCTTTCCCCAGTTTTGTCACAGATGTGTTGAAAACAGCTGGATGAAATCCAGACCTCCCCTCCTTGCAGCTGCTTCCAGTTCCAAACTGCCTTGAGTTAAGAAAATATTCCACAAAAAAACAAAGCTTGAGTGCCCCCCCCACCACCACCACCACCACGCCCAGCCTCCTTGGAAAGGGAAGGGTGTAGGTTATCCTAGTTTAACTGACAGTTAATTGTGCTTCAAAGGGAGAGATAATAGGCGGCAATTAGACCTAATGGCCTGGTAGGGTGAAATCTTTCTCCTTGAACTCACAGCCTGAAATGGTTTTGCCTGCCTGGTAGGGGGGCAGCAGGGGGCAGAGTGGTTTGCCGGAGGACACAGCTCCCTGCTGACTTTCCTAGCCCCATTGCAGAATGGTTGCTTGAGCAAGAAAAAGCCCAGATTGCCTTGCTGATTCAGTCATGTTTCCCTGGAGTGTATCTGTTAAGGAATAATAATAGTCAGTAGGGGTCTAAAGTTGCATGGCAAGGACCCAGATCCCAAGCTTCCCTGGAATAAAACACACGAGAACAAATGTATTGGGTTAATGGGATAAATGAGGCCACAACTTTATTGGTTACAGATGTGAGCAGTATTGGCTTTGGCAATTGGGTGAAGCAAGACTATAACCCAGGGGTCAGCAAACTTTTTCAGCAGGCGGCCGGCCACTGTTCCTCAAACCTTGTGGTGGGCCGGACTATATTTTTTGGGGGGAAATGAACGAATTCTTATGCCCCACAAATAACCCAGAGATGTATTTTAAGTAAAAGCATACATTCTACTCATGTAAAAACACCAGGCAGGCCCCACAAATAACCCAGAGATGCATTTTAAATAAAAAGGACACATTCTACTCATGTAAAAACATGCTGATTCCCGGACCATCTGCGGGTCGGATTTAGAAGGCGATTGGGCCAGATATGGCCCCCGGACCTTAGTTTGCCTACCCATGCTATAACCTGACTCCTGCACACCCTTTGAAGGGTTAACCACCGGAAGGGGGGGAGCCCTCTGATGTACATCAAATGAGCCCCCCCCCCCCGGTCACCGTTAGGGATGTGTCTTGGCCCTATCCCATGCCCGGGCTTCAGACAGGAACCACACCCCTGGTTCCCTTTAACGGGATACCCTTACCATGGAGGGGCAGGCGGAGGCAGCAACCTCCCCTCCCATAAAAGGCTTACCCAATGCCTAACCTCACAAAGTTGTGATGATTGCTAATAGGTAGGCGAAAAACAAGTGGCTAGAGCAAATTATGCCAAGTGGGAAAATTCCTACCCGGCCCCGACAACCAGGCGACCGAAATAAGTCATAGCAAGGTCGTAGTCAAACCACAAAAAAGAGGGTGGGTGGGCTGGGAGATCTGACTGGAAGCAGAAAAGGCAGCATCCCTGGCCACAGGAGAAGCCACCCCCCTATGCAAGCCCAATTGGTTGGGCTGAAGGAGACACAGCTGGGGTCCCTGCTGACATGGGCGGCTTACCTCCGCCCACTCCAGGGTCGCTATGGAGACCCGGCTCCCCCCCTCGCAAAGCAGCCCCTCCCTATGGGGAGCTGACTTCTGAAAAGGAGGCACCGACCTCTCAGGGAAGATCTCCTGGCCTGAGACCAGTGTCCTGAGTTACAGATTTGTGGCAATAGGCCGGTCCTTAGTTTCTCAGTGGCTGAGAAAGTGCACACTACATATGCTCAACTGTACTCCATGGGCTGTGTCCAGTTACATCGTACTCTGAGGACAAGCATTGCAGGGGGTTGGACTAGATGACCCTCGGGGTCCCTTCCAACTCTATAATTCTAAGTTAGCCAAGTCCATTGATCTCAGTGCACCTACTCTGAGTATGAGTCACAGGCAGGATATGTGTTTTACTTGGACCAGTCTCTCTTGAATGAGAGTGTCCAAGCATCCTGATCACACAGGACCCATAAGATCTCCTAAAGGTGACTGCAGTTCTATAAAAAGCAACTGGAGCTGCATTGGTCCATAAGATCCAAAATACACAGTTGGGCAATACTTTTACTAGGACCAACCAGCATGTCACAAAATAGCGGCAAGCTTTCTGAGTCCTGCAGAACTCTTCAGGACTTCATCAGGTGCTACGCAGAGCATGGGGTGGAGAGATAAGGAAAAAGACAAACATTATGATGCAATCCTATGCTATATTTGGCTTTGACTTTTTTGTAGCATCAGCTGAAGCCTTCCTAAGCTTAGAATTCTGGTTTTGATGTATCTGTGCCACCAGCTCTGCTCTTGTCTTAGCTGCTGCTCTTTGTAGTAGATGCTTTTATTGTCATCTATTTTATGGCTCTGGTTGTGTCATTGTATTTCATGTTATGTATCCCTCCCAGGTGTCTTTACGGATGAAGAGTGAGTTATACTCACTTTTTAAAAAATGAATGGATAAAATCCATCTGGAAATGTCCCTGCAGATTCCTTCATAGGACTATATCTGAGCAATGGAGCAACTGTTTGGATAGAAGTTTTGTTTACAAGAAATCCCTTCACAAATGAGATGCTGGTTGTTGTTCTACAGAGATGTGCCCCGAATGATAGCCTTAGGCGATACCTCCTTAACACAACACTAGATGCTGGTGAAGGTATTTTTAGGATTTGAATTCTCTTTGGACAACAGGTTTTCTGCAGTCTCTCATGATCAAAGGCTCAGTCTAAACATTACCCCAATCAGCAATCAGTGACCACACTAAAGATATTTGATAATGTATTGTACTCTATGCTTAACAATGGGGAGATGCTTGAAATTTATTACAGTTTTCCAGAAAGTAGCACAATGAGATTGATTAAGAAGATTGCAACTGGAATATTTTCCTCATACTTTAACACTTTTTTTTCTCAACAGAAAAAGAAAAGAAAAATAACTTTGTGATATATATGGATGGTAGTGCATACTGCCCATTATGGCACTATACAGAATTATCATACTAAAAACACATTTACTTAGGAGTGAGCCCTATGGAACATAGTTAAACTTGCTTATGTTCATAAACATTATGTTTCAGTGTCATTAAGAAAGGCAAATTTTTCAACCAATTATCTTTCAAAATGGTTTGTTTTGTATTTCCTGCCATTAAAATGGTAATTGCCATTGTGGTCCTAGAGATTAAGACATATAACAGAAAAAGTAGCCTATTTTATTTCACTAACGTTAGTTGATATAGAACCATCTACAGGTGAAACGCTATGTGTCACACAGAAGTCTTTATCACACATAATTATCTGAGAGTTAAACTATCATTCTGTTCTGCCTGGTGAAGTCTTCCGTGTAACCAGAAAGCTTACAATAAGACTCCTATTGTAGCAGAAGTTGGTCCCTAAAAGACTGTGACTCTGCTCCAACTCCAAATGATCACATTGTGCATGACTGAATTGGGGCCATGCATTCTCATCTACATCAACTCACTATTGGGGCCTGTATATAACTGGTTTTGAATGCAGATCTCCTTTGACAGCACAGAGGAAATGTGTTTGTTGCTTTATGCTCCTGAAGTTAGGTAAATGCTTGACCTTCTCTGGCACCCATAAAGGCACCTCTTGTTTGCTACAACATAAGTTACTCAGCTTATCATCATCTATCTGATTTTTCCTCTCCACTTCCTTTTTGTTTCATCTTCTCTGATGTTACTTTATCTCACCTCCCTTCCATTTTCATCCACTTGTCTTCCACAGAATGTCACAAGTTCCTTGTTTGTTTAAGACCACGTGTCATCGGTCCTTAAGAGGCAACACAGCTGGATACAGCGCCTTCTGAGAGAGAGGGGCACTTTTTGGCATGTCACATCCTAACTCGAATGGCAGAAGAAAAATAAGCCTGAAATCCACCAATTCCAAAATGTATTGATGGGGTCCAGAAGGTACCATTTGTGCATGCATGGCCAATTCTCCATTCCCCTCAGTTAAGTTTATGATTTCCAAATCATGGCTGTAGAGAACTTGTCAGTGGATCTCATGAGCCTTGTGGTAAAGAATTGGTTCACCATACCAACCTCAAGGAGGTCAATTGTTGAGGCCAATGTGGTGAAGAATGGCTGCCTCAACAAGCAGACCTTGAAACTAGAACAGCTTGCTTGGTGCCTAAGAAAACAATTGGCATCCATCAACAAAAGTGACACACTGCTGTTTCCCCATCTTTATTTTCTATGCCAAACAATTACAAAGATGATGAAAACTCTCTTAGTTAAACTAGGAAAATGTTGGGAGATATGAATAGGATCCTTCTTAGATCATAGCAGTTCTCCATTGATTCTGGATGTACTCCTTTCTGGGCGCATTCTGCCGATGCATAGCTGTTCCCAAATTAATAATATATTTGGTTTTCTAAAAATAACAAGGCAGCAGTCTACACTGTTACCTATTCCTAGGACTTCATCAGCAGTTTTCTCTGCTCCTCCCATTCATTCTGCTTTTCTCCATTGCTTTCTGAATGAGAGCTAAGTGGGCTGTAAATTCTCTCCTTATTAACATCCTTTCTTAATGACTGTAGTTCAGCAAGTAAGATCTGGAGATATGCCCTGGGGTGAAACAGACAAGCATCATCTCCTGCTTTGAAGGCCACCTGAGAACTAGATAGCCCTATAACTCTGCAGGGCTTTTAATTCAATGAGTTAGCATTCCAAGTCTAGCCCTGGTGTATTTTGGAGTACAAGCACCCAGTCTGGTTGTCCAAAACTAGGGATGGCTTAACAGCTGTTGGATGCAGAATGGATTAACCAGTTCATGGAGCTCAGGCTCTATATCTCCCTCTCATCTCTCCCGGCCTCCTACATACACCATTTATTATTGTAATTATTTGTATGTTTTAAACAGATTTTCTATATGTATATAGTTTTAAGTCTATTAATGTTTAGTTGTTTTTAATTATGGTTATTTCCCCCATGTTTTTAGTGATTCTTGTTTTTATCTGTAAGCTTGCCTTGAGTCCCATCAGGGAAAAAGGGAGGCTATAAATATATAACAATATTCCCCCCCCCAAAAAAAAGTAAATGTGGTGTCATGGGATCCAATTCAGATTAGGATCACAGCCCTGGGGGTGGAGATGGGTAAACTATTACCTCCATGTACCCATTCCTGGTCTGAATCACTCTGCCAGAGCAGCAGCTGGCTTTGCAGAACAACACCTGCCACTCCCACCAGCTCTTGGCGGGAGATTTGGGCCAGGAAACTGGTGCAAAAGGAAGGAGTTTAAGTCCTTCCTTTTGTTATGACCCTGATCCAAACTGAGATTTTCCCATGGCTGCATTTATCCTTCCCCCGCCAAAAAGGGGGTGGGGGTGGGAAAACAGTTCTCCCAGGTAATTGTACTCTCTGTCTCTGTGTTGCTGTTGTTTCAATATCTTGGCCTGGAAGGGCCAGTTTCTTTGAACATACAGCACAGCAGCAAGAAACTTTGATTAGACTAAGGCCAGTATGGACAGAGTGCAAGATCTGGACCAGCAAGACCCCGTTCATATCCCTACACAGTTGTGAAACTCACAGGAATGCCTTGAAGTAAGTCGTCCTCTCTCACAGTCTGCCCTACCTTACAGGTTTGTTGTGAAGTGAATGTATACTTCCGTGAACTGATCGAACACAAATGCATGCTACCTAAAACTCATGTGTTAGTTGCTAGTTAGTTACACTTAGGTCTGTTGCCATATGGTAGCCAGACTTTATTTGTCTTGAATATAAAAAGGTAAAGGTACCCCTGCCCGTACGGGCCAGTCGTGTCCGACTCTAGGGTTGTGCGCTCATCTCACTTAAGAGGCCGGGAGCCAACACTGTCCAGAGACACTTCTGGGTCACGTGGCCAGTGTGACGAAGCTGCTCTGGCGAGCCAGCACCAGCACAGCACACGGAAACGCCGTTTACCTTCCCGCTATGAAGCGGTTCCTATTTATCTACTTGCACTTAGGGGTGCATTCGAACTGCTAGGTGGGCAGGAGCTGGGACCGAAAGACAGGAGCTCACCCCACCGCGGGGATTCGAACCGCCGACCATGCAATCGGCAAGTCCTAGGCACTGAGGTTTTACCCACAGCACCACCCGCGTCCATCTTGAATATAAGTATTCCAAATAAACCATCACAGAATGCCATAGAGGTCTAAAACACATCAGATTCTGCCTGTGTGTAAACTCATCCTTCTTGGAAAGCCTGTAAAAATAAACAAGCTCTTAGTATAAAAAGTGTACAATGTAACTTCAGCGGGCTGTGTGTTGCACAATTTCCAATACTTCGCATCTCAACCTTTTCACATTGATGCACAATTTGATGTGTACAACGCCAGGAAGGATACCTCCACAGGTATTTGCTAAGTCCATCACCATTTTACAGCCCCATAGGGAATTAGAAAGCAAAGCTACTCTGACTGTTTTCTGAATCACAAAACATCAGTGGGAATAGAGCTGGTTAGAATTTTTTTGTTCAGAAAACTTTTGATTTTTTTATACTCTCCCAGGCTAAATCTCCTTTTTTGTCTGATAAAGTCACATGTCAGGGTTCCCTTGGAGGCATCTTAATCTTTCATCACATTGAAGAGAGAAGAATTATAACACCAGAAACTCTCTCCCCCCCCTTTTGCTCTCTCTGCAACTGATTCACATAAGGATGAGTAAGGCTAGAGACAAGATGCAGTATGAAATGGTACCTTCCACCACCCTGACAATCTGCTATTAGCTTCCAGATGTTCCCATCAGTTATATGTTCATTGTTGCTGAAGGATATGGTAGGATTCCATCTATTTCTGCTCTAATCCAGGTCCCAACAGGGAAGGAGAATAAATGAACAAGGGCAACTGAACTGAGTTACATGAATGAACCACGCACTATATGCCACCTGTTTTTCCACATGATGAGTCCATACATCATGCTGATCAAATGTCTGGTGCTGGGTAAGGACTAGAATATCACTAGATGCTCACAAGTGGTCCTTTGCAAGGGAAGAGCTACAGCCTGCTGCTTAAAGTAGCAGACAGGCAGTGGCATTTAAGTGCTCATTGGAGCTGGTGGAAAGTCGAGAGGTCAACAGTGGATGGAGCCAATGCCAGACAGAGCCAACTCATTCTAGTTTTGCCTGCTGACTCCCTATCTTATTGGGCTCCAACTCCCATCAACCCCAGCTAGTCTGGATTAAGGCTGAGATTAGAGTTTAAGGGTCCCAATCTTAAACACACAATCAACAGCTGAATTAAGATATGTGAAGTCGTTTCAGCATGAGGATTTGGGATTAGGGATGGGCTCTGATCTCAGATACCTTGCCTTTTATTCAAAGCAAAGAGCCAGATCTTGCAGAATCCCAGTGAAGCAAATGAAATTACCCATTTTGATGCATAATGCTTGGCTCAAGTTTTACCATGCCACACACCTAATCAGTGTGTGACATGCAATTACACGTCTGTATGCTGTTTAAGGAACAAAGTAGAAAAAGTGGTACTTCACCGATTGCATTCTCAAGTTAACCCATTAAATATGAATAGGTCATTCAAGCCAGACACATTGAAATGTCATGTGTTGAGATGAAATCCATAGGCTTGTAAATTAAATTGAAGGGTTGTATCCAATGCTAGTCATACTCAGAGCAGACCTATTGAAATTAATGGGCATGACTAACATAGGTCCATTAACATCAATGGTTCTACTCTTGAGTATAACTTAGCTGGATATATATGAAAGTTTGAAAATGTGTATTTTTATGGAAGCACACCCAGCTGGAAGTGGAGGGAGTATCAGCTCTGCATTGCTACTTCATGATGACATGGACCTCAACTTGATGCAGATCTGGGTTCAATTATTTCTCTGGGAATCCAGTGCATGTCAAGAGCCTAGCTAAAAGACACACACACACACACACACACACACACACACAGTTGGAGCTTGATCCTGCTAACAACTACCTAAATGAATCCATTTAAAAAAAAAAAAAAAGAGGGCTTGCAAAGTGAACCAAATGAAACTTCCAAAACTTTTTTTTTTATTGTGTGGGGAGCATATAAAAATATACACGTTGAAATGAAGTAGAAACATGAAATCTCCTCTTAATACTCATTAACAGATTAATAATTCACTTCTCAACATTTGCACAAATGCTGTAATATTAAATCAGAGCAGATCAAATCAAATACAATCACAGTTCAGATATCTGTGGACTATCCAAAAGATAGAAAATGATTAGATTTATTTTCTGTTGGGCCACTTTGTCTAAAGTGCTAACATTAGGAACATAGAAAGCTCTCTTATACAGACTATTGGTCCATCAAAGTCAGCATTTCCTACACTGACTGGCAGCAGCTCTCCAGGATTTCAGGACTTTTCCAGTCCTACCTGAAGTTAAAGGTAAAGGTAAAGGTACCCCTGCCCGTACGGGCCAGTCTTGACAGACTCTAGGGTTGTGCGCCCATCTCACTCTAGAGGCCGGGGGCCAGCGCTGTCCGGAGACACTTCCGGGTCACGTGGCCAGCGTGACAAGCTGCATCTGGCGAGCCAGCGCAGCACACGGAACGCCGTTTACCTTCCCGCTAGTAAGCGGTCCCTATTTATCTACTTGCACCCGGGGGTGCTTTCAAACTGCTAGGTTGGCAGGCGCTGGGACCGAGCAACGGGAGCGCACCCCGCCACGGGGATTCGAACCGCCGACCTTTCAATCGGCAAGCCCTAGGCGCTGAGGCTTTTACCCACAGCGCCACCCGCGTCCCATTTCCTACCTGAAGTTGCTAGGCACTAAATCCTGGACCTTCTGCATGCAAAGCATTTGCTCTACCACTGAGCTACAGTCCTATAACCTGAGAATAAACCCCATTGAACCTGAGGGAATTTGCTTCTGAGTAGACATGAACAGGCCTGCCCTGCAAATTACAAAGCAGCTCACTATAAACCCCTATTCTGTAATGTGGGGAATATTAATGATCTACCTTTCAGGGCTGTTGTAGTTACCTGAGTATAAAAGTAGTACAGTGGTACCTTGGGTACTTAATTCGTTCCGGAGGTCCGTTCTTAACCTGAAAGTGTTCTTAACCTGAAGCACCACTTTAGCTAATGGGGCCTCCCACTGCGCCATTGTCATGCAATTTCTGTTCTCATCCTGAAGCAAACTTCTTAACCCGGGGTACTATTTCTGGGTTAGCAGAGTCTGTAACCTGAAGCGTCTGTAACCCGAGGTACCACTGTATCATAAGGATTTTATAAAAATGCATGTGGCAAGTTCCCTCAGTCTTCATCTGCTATATGGGGAACAATAACCTGGACTGGGGACTCCTTTTCAGCCTTTCTGGAGGCCCCATGACCATGGGGAGCAGAGCCAGAGGAACACATAGGCAGAGGAACAAGTGAATGTTACCCTTGTACATTAGGCTAGTTTCTACACATACACACAGAGAAACCTCTTTCCTCCATCCAAGGAAGCAAAAAACATGATCAGAGTTCATAGACACATTCCAGCCAGGCAAAAACAGCAAAGGAATGTGCCAAACATGCCTGGGGAGAGGATGTGTGACTAGGGATGGGTTGAGGCCTGGGGGAAAGTCCCAAGTGCCAGAGAGGTCTGGAGGCACATTTTGCCCATGGATCTTGTTTACAGGATTGTTGTTAGCATTTCAACTAGGTAATGCATGTGAATATCTGAAAGCACTACACAAATGTTAAAATTATATAGCTGCTTTTGAAAAACGAAATGCACTGCTTGACTGTAATAAAACCTCTAAGTGGTTTACCCAACAAAATTAAAATTCTAGGTAAAGAATAAAGTGGTTCCAGGCTGTTAAGGGCTCTATATACTAATAGTATATATCTGATTAATTCTGCACATGCATACATCTTTACCAAAATTAATGGTTCCAGTTATTTTCTGTATTTGATATTGGAAAAAAAGTCCAATCCCCACCCAACCCCGGCTAAAAACATACCTATTAATGCAGAAAGCATTTTGAATTAGCTTATGGCTTACATCTTATCATAAAGAGCAATATATTGATAAAGTACAATATATTGCACTGCAAACACAGACAACTTTATCAGTGGGTTGTGAATGAACACCAGAATTTTATGGCACATCAATGTTCTCAGGGTCACCCTTACAAAGAAGTAAGTTAATCACAGTGTTTAACATCTCTCTGATGCTATTATTGCACAACTCTCCGAACAACACACTATCAAGCCCTAAATCAAGCATAAGCTGATCATGCTAAATCGATCACAGGAGATGGGCTCTTGTCTAATTTTATATCAGGCTTCTCCAGATGTTGCTGTTCTGCCCAATGACATGACCTAAATTTAAGGGGCAGCTTGAAGCTGGTCTGTGTCAAGCCCTCGTTTAAATGTCAAAACCCAGTAAGGTCTTGCTGAATGAATTAGCTTTTTTAAAAAAACCACATTGTAGTTATTTATTTTCACCCCACTTTCCCACTCACCCATTTATATCTCTGTGCAAAATATATTCAAAGCCTATGTATCCAGGGATCTCGGTAGCTATAAATATAGCTCTGGAAGAGCAGGCTTTAGTGCAAATCCTTCTGTGGGTCAGCAGCATCCCTGACGATTGACTCAGAGGGGCAGGAAGACAGTTCTAGGGTCCTGGCATCCTATAAAGTAGGGCATGGGCACTGGCCAGAGAGCACCAGGTTGCCCTCCAGAGTTGCTTCTGGGATCCAGAGTTGGAGCTGGCATTGGAGGGAAGGGGATGCCAGAAGGAACAGCTTCCCTCCCAGCGAAAGTATGCTGGTGTGGAGAGTAAACATAGGACACAGGCCCACTCTGAGGTCCAAAAGGGAGGGGGCTGTAAAATGGCACTGCATGAAAAGGTTCGGGTCTTATCTCCTGCAACTGACGCTTCAGTTTCATCCGTCGGTTCTGGAACCAAGTCTTGATCTGTGGACAGGAGAGAGAGAGAGAAGTGGATGAACTAATGGAGGAGCCCTTCATTGGTCAACAGAGCATTCTCCCTCACTCAACCACTTTTATGTTGAAATCATTCTGCTTCTTTAAAATTTCCCAAACCACCAAGTAATTTCCAGGTTGTCATTTTTTTTGGGTGGTGGTGGGTGGAGACCTTGAACCTCACACTGAAGGAAAGGCATGATATAAAATGCAGTAAGAATTGTTTAAAGTTAGCGAGAAGTCAGTCAAGGAAATTCTCTCATGCACACATCCACACCCACCTGCCTCCCCAAAAGTAGCTAGGTTATTTTATTGACTTTTACTCAGTATAATAGCCATTTTAGGGTCTCTCTCTGTTTGTCAGGAGTTGAGCCAGTCTGGTCACTTACCTGCACTTCGGAGAGTTGCATTTTACTGGCCAGTTTGCGTCTCTCTGCGGCGCCCAAGTACCTGTGACGCTTAAAGGAGTTCTCCAAGGTGCTGATCTGCTCCACGCTGAAAGCGGTGCGCAAGCGGCGGCTGTTGGTGCTTCTACTACCGCTGCCCTCTTCTGGGGTCTGGCCCTCCGAGAGGCTCCCTTCGCCGTCCGAACTGGCTTCCGTTGCACTCCACGCCCGCTTGGGAGCCTCAGACGCCTCTGGCAGAAAGAAGAGACAAAAGCCAGGGTCAGGGACACGCCCACCGTGGAAATCAACAGCGGGTAGGTTAGGATAAAGGAACACTTTTCCCACGTTGGGAGAAACTGATGTTTTATCTCCCCAAAATCCTAGGGCAGTAAGCTGGGCTCAGCTGTTTCCGGCTCATTCGTCCAGCCTACATGCATGTCTAATAAAAAAATAAAGAGCCCCATTGCACTGAAGAGAACTTACTCCCAATATAAGTATGCATCTAATTGCAGTTTTAGCGCCGTTCGTTCACAGCACCGCGAAAACACTTCCATTATCCTCTATTTTATTCTGCTCTATCAATCGCTCTCTTTGAAAACCCCGAACTATTTCACAATAAAAACATCAATAACAACACACACAAGCGACTTCTAGGCCAATGCAGAGAAGACCGGGGGTGGGGAGATCTCCACTTAAAAGACTTGTTAAAAGAGAAAGGACTTCAATAGATGCCGAAAAGATAATAAAAGAGGTGGCCGACTGGTGGCAGGCAGTTGCAAAGGATCTGAACCGCCACACCAACAGCTGCGATTCCTTTCCCCTGACCTGGGTAGTTTGTTGATAAGAGCATGAGACTTTTAATCTCAAGAGTCGTGGTTTCGAGCTCCACGTTGGGCCAAGTGACCCTCGTGGTCCCTCCTAAGTCAATGATTCTATGATTCCTACACCTGAGTTTGCCATTTGATGTAAGAGTTTCACCTGGGTGATTAAGTCTTATAGAGCTGGTTAGGACTTCCCGCACAGGATCGGGATATATTTCAGCCAGGTCTTCACCCGCAAAGTTGGCTTTTAGTTTGACAGATAGAGGTGGAAACACAGGCCAGTATTTCCAGGTGGAAAGAAGGGCTCGGATGGGTTTTCGGGAAAGCGGCTTGCGATCAGCTCGCAGCTCGGTCTTGCCAAAAGAATTGACGGGAAGCAAAGGACCTGATCAGTGGCCGGGAAACCGGAAAATAGTAAGTGGCCTATACTCTATTCCGTGCTCGATTGTTAGGAAAACCGAGCAAGTTTCTCGCTTCCCATTATTAATGTTGCCGCCTTTCCAACCTCCTAGGCTTTCGAACCAGCGTCCCCAGAAAACCCCTTCGCGCCCCGACGGGCAATATTCCCCACGTTGGAAGGTCCGGCTAGACTCTAGAGAGCACTAGGATTCGCCCTTCCCCAAAGTTGCATTATTCCGTCGAAAAAAAGCAACAGCAGGGGCACTTGCTTCCGAGGAATTGCGAGTTTAGAAACCCGGAGATCAATGTAAAAAACCTATAAAGATAATAAGAGCCGTGCTGGATCAGGCCAGCGGCCCAGCAAGTCCGGCGTCCTGGTCTTAACAGTAGCCAACCAGATGACCATGGGAAGCTCAATAGCGTTCTCCCTCCGTTTCCCAGCAGCTGGTATCAATCAGGACACAAATTGGAAGTTTAGTGAAGGCAAATTGATAGCTTCTCCTCCATGAATCGGAGCCTGCTAGAGAAGTAGTACCTGCTGACGTCGAGGAGGAATCCACTTTCTTCTGGAGCGAAGGGAGATGTTCAGAAGGCGGTTCGTGGCCCCTGGGATCGACTTTTTCCCCGACCGGCCTTCGTTCTCTCCCGGCAGACCGGCAGTTAGACGGAGGCTCGTTCTGCTGGGTCCGGATGCCGTCGGGGAAGGTCGAAGACGCGGTTGGGCTGGCTCCTTCCCTGCTCCGGGCGTGGTTGGTGGCTTGGCTGCTCTGGGACAGCCACTCCACGGAGAAGGGAGCCTTGGTCATGGCGCGCTTGCCGTCGGGGGTTAGACGAGCCCGGGTCCTGTGCGGGAGTGCTAGATGAGCCGAAGCCTTTGGACGCGCAGGCCGTGACGCGCATCTTCCCTTATATGGGGCGCCCCCAAGTAAACAGCGACAGGGGTAAACACAACATCAAAGGCCAGATAAGTACCGGCTCATTATCATCATGCCTCCCCGACAAAAGAGGTTGTTCGCACATTTTCCAAAGCCCTGGTAGGGCTGGCTCCACCGTGTCTGCCGAGAGATCATTTCGTTGGATTGTAAGCGATTTACAGGACTTGTCACATCCTTTATCCGTCTATGCAAATGTTCGCTTACTGCCCGACTCGATTGAAGGAGGCTTCAAAAGGCAACCGGGGAATTTCAACGGAGCAACGGCCATTTCTTCTTTTCTTTTTTCTTTCTTTTTTTTCAAATACACATTTCGGATCAAAACGGGCCTGGATATAATTTGCCGTCTTCTTCAGACTGGAATGAGGACCCGTTTCAGAATGTATTTCCTTAAAGAGCTGCCAGGGTCGTAAAATGGATGTCAGAGAAGGCAAAGGTGAGCTTTAATGGGGGAAAGAAGCCTCGTCGGTTGTTGCTGCTCGATCAGAGTCAAGCTTTTTCCATTCAGTATAGCAGGGCCAGGCAAGCTACATTTTTTGCTGGACCCCCAAGATCCAAAAGGCCCTTCCAATGAAACAATCCAGGCAGTTGTTTTGTGTGCAAGGCCTGGAGTCCACAGGCCTTCTAGGAAAACACCGCTTCCTGGTTCTCCTCAAGCTTCTTCATAATTTAGAGAGGGTCAGAAGAGCCGCTTTGTTGCTGTCATTGTTGAGCAGTTGGGAATCAGACATCCTGACTGGTCCATTGCAGATTGCTGAGAGATCCAGGAGCAGACCCCGAGCTCCTAGACCTCTCAAGCCTTGCAAACCCCAGCAATTGCACCAGCCCGGTTTTGAGGTTTTCGTACTGTTGGTTATAATTTATTAGTGCCCATGACCCTCCCTCTCCAAAATAATAGTTTTGCCTCTCCAAGTCACTCCATGGTTCTTCTCCCTTCTTGGTATAGTGGAATAGTGGTAGCTATTGGACTCCAAACTCCCATCAGGTCTAGTCAACATGGCCAGTGGTCAGGGATAATTTGAGTCAAATCCCATCAACATGTAGAGTGTACTATGTTGGTGGAACCTGGGGTTAAAACGTTGGTCTCCTAGGACCTGGAAGACCAGGGTTCAAAGCCCAACTTGTCATAAAGCTCACTGATCTGGGAGCAGTCACCCACTTTTAGCGTAAATTACTTTGCAGGGTTGTTGTGAAGGGGGAAATGAGAAGGGGGATGTCATGCAGTCCACATTGAGCTCCTTGGAGGAGAGGGGGCATAGACATCTATAAATAAGTAAATGAACAGAATTCTCACAAACAGCCCCCAATATGGGTTATTTTGAGAGTTTGTTGCTGTCCTAAGATCGCGATTTAAGATTCATGACTGATTGGGGTTTTGAACCTAGGACACTGCCAGTCCTGCTTTACACCATGTTGACTTTCCCAGGTAGTAGTGAAAAGGGCAGGCCATAGTTTGTGTGTTGTGATATGCAGGTATGTGCATATGTTTTCAACATTACAGACGCTTCAGGTTACAGACACTTCAGGTTACAGACTCCGCTAACCCAGAAATAGTACCTCGGGTTAAGAACTTTGCTTCTGGATGAGAACAGAAATCGCACAGCAGCAGCAGCAGCAGCAGCAGCAGCAGGAGGAGGAGGAGGCCCCATTAGCTAAAGTGGTGCTTCAGGTTAAGAACAGTTTCAGGTTAAGAATGGACCTCCAGAACGAATTAAGTACTTAACCCGAGGTACCACTGTATTTCTACAGTGAAATCTAGGGCACTGTTTTCACAGTTTCCTTTTCTGAGCTTTGACGCACCCCATAAGCAACATAATATAAGAGACGGAAAATTCTTAAATTGGCATTTTGGTTAATTCTCTGCCAACAAGGTTTGGTGTTCAGGAGAACAGCAGTTTCAAGGGAGAGAATGAAAAACATATTAAAGCTTCCCTGAGTGCAATTTAGAAGGAATACAGATTAACATTTGCCCAGTGTTTACTTGTGTGATCTGCACACAATCACTCGGTTTCAGCTCTCTGAGTTTATACAGATAGGTCAACTAGTTTTGGTTGAGTTTTCTCACTTTGGGGTTGCTTAGCTAGCCATGCCATCCAAACAAGTGCTCAGGAGGGGTTTACTAGTTGTTTTAATGTTTGCCCCATCTCCCTACATTCAAGGGAGCTTTTTGTCACAACACTGTGAATTCTAGCTACACAGAAAATCACTGAGAGCCAGGCATTCTTAAACTTGTAGGCTTCAGTGGCCTTAAAGCATCTCTCATTCTCATGTGCCTGATTCTGTGTGAGATGGTGGTGCAGATGTTTAGTAAAACTACCATCTGTAGCCAAGTAGATCTGAGAAACTTTTCAAAGTTTAGCACCTGAACAGAAATCTCTGAAAACAAGGAGGGATAGATCTGTATCTGTAGATCTGTGGCATTTAAATACGTAGTGATTTGCATACATTATGTAAGCATTCCTTACAATAGCCCTAGAAGATACTATAATCCCTGCAGTGTCGGCCAATATGGTTTCAGTCTTTTGTGATCTACTCTCCCCCACTCTAAACAGAACCCTCGTGGTGCATTACACAATTTAGCTCTACAAAGCACCAGTGCTTATGGGGGATTTCTTTAACAGTTAAGGCAATAACTTAATCTGTGTTAGTGATGCCTAACAATATTAAGTAATGGCCTGCTGGATTCAATCAAGGCCCACCCTATCTAGTATTCTTTGGAAGAATCCCCACGAAGCAACAGGGGGTAGATGGCCCTCCAGAAATTGGCAAAACCTGATATACTTTCTGCCAGCCCTGTTGTAGATGAAGCTCAGACACAAGGGCTTCCTTGTTTAATACTATTTTATTAATTCATGGCTAAGGAGAAATATAAACCAAAAAGACGTCCACACTTACACCTTTTGCTTCGATACCTACCACAACAGAGCACCACATCCAAAACATGCCAGAAGTGGCTGTAATGTTTTCCTCTGGCATCCAGTCAGGTCACTGATTAGCACTCATTTCCTGAATGTTTTTAGGGAATACAGTAGCAGCATCTCTATAAAGAAACAGACTATCAAGGAATTTTGGGCCTGCAAACCTTCAACTGGTAAAAGTAAGCTGGAACAGGTGAGTTTTTGCATTGAACATGTAACCATTGTAAAACATAGTTCTTTTTCACCAAAAACCCCCTCCAGAATAAGCACAACCTACCCACACTATACCCCATATTTTCAATTTGCAGCTAATATTTATCTGTGAGATCATCAACCAACCTAGCCCCTGGGCGATACTGTCTCCAAATCCACATTCAGTAATGTGAGACAGATCTCCTGTGTTTTTATTGATTGTAGAGGCGGAAAGATTTTTTTATCATTTATTTATTGCAGCTGCCATGTTTCCTGATAGTGATTTAATGGGGGCAGGGGAGCTGTATCTTTTGAAATTTGCCTTCTCTTTGGCTGTTACCAGTTAGGTTTCTGGGCCTGAATTGAATCTGGTAATCATATTTATTGCTACAAGAAAAGTATTGACCAGTAGGCTAGGTTGGGTAGGTCTGCCGAATTGCCAGTTTAGTTCATTGGCAGGAAAACAGGGTTAATGGCAACACATTTCTTGATGCTTTTTATGAAGCTGCCGGGTCGTAACACTGAGCTGCAGAAAGTGCTAGCAGTCATTGCTCTTTCTCTCCTCCACTACCCAAAGTGTTATGTCTGTGGCAATGCTGTCCTCATTACAAGGTTCTTGCTTTGGGGGGGGGGGGGATAAATCAGTGACATCCTTCCATGAGAAGGTCCCAGGTTCAATCCCTAGAATCTCCAGCTTAAGAAGGATCAGTGATGGAAAAGAATCAGAGTTGACAATGGCTGGAGGAAATGGACAAATTGTCCAACTTGATACAAGGCTGCATCCTATGCCATAAACAAGGAGTGGGGGGTTTCTTTCAGCTTGAGGACTACATTGCCATCTCTGCAGCCTTCTGGGGACCACAGGCAAAAGTGAGCATGCAGTTTAGCATTGTACAGTTGTTTAGTTGTTTAGTCATGGCTGACTCTTCAGGACCCCATGGACCAGAGCATGCCAGGCACTCCTGTCTTCCACTGCCTCCCGCAGTTTGGTCAAACGCATCGTGGTAGCTTCAAGAACACTGTCCAACCATCTTGCCCTCTGCTGTCCCCTTCTCCTTGTGCCCTTCATTTTTACCAACATCAGGGTCTTTTCCAGGGAGTCTTCTCTTCTCATGAAGTGGCCAAAGTATTGGAGCCTCAGCTTCAGGATCTGTCCTTCCAGTGAACACTTAGGGCTGATTTCCTTCAGAATGGAGAGGTTTGATCTTCTTGCAGTCCATTGGACTCTCAAGAGTCTCCTCTAGCACCATAATTCAAAAGCATCAATTCTTTGACAATCAGCCTTCTTTATGGTCCAGCTCTCACTTCCATACATCACTACTGGGAAAATCATAGCTTGAACTATACGGACCTTTGTCGGCCGCATTGTACAGTAGGCCTCTCTATCTTCATCCAGGTAATCAAGGGGTATTATGATAGTAAAAGGGCACATTCCAAGCAAGAGCACTCAGGGAGCGCACAAAGTAGGAATGGTCAGGGTTAAGAGTGAGAAAGTAGTGTGGCCTGGGGGGAGAGTCTTGAGGGCCAGATAGAAAGGCCCAGAGGGCCATTTTTGGCTCCCAGGCCCGAGATTCCCCACCCCTGCCATAAACCAATTGTTCACAAGGGCTATTAAAGTGCCAATGTATTATTCTGCTATCTGTAAAGATTGGCAGATAGGCATCTGGTTCCCTAGATGGCAAAGCTAGGATCATTTAATTTTTTAAAAAATAAATTTTTATTAATTTTCCAAACACATAATAAAAACAAACAATACACAAAACAAAAACATACAAACATATAAACATGTATAATTTCATAATCTTATTTTCATGCACCTTACTTCCCGGACTTCCCCATACCTCCCCTTTTCTGCATCCTTGTTTTACATTTCTTCAGCAACCCTCCAATTAACTAATTATTTAATTCACTTTCATTAGATTCTTTTTTCTTTAACTTATTGATTACAGCTGCAATTCTCTATTTCTTAACATCTTAACATCTTAGCACTCCTCAATTTTACAGCAATTTTTAAGATAAATTTTAAATTTCTTCCAGTCTTCTTCCACTGTCTCTTTCCCCTGGTCACGGATTCTGCCAGACTGGAAGCTAGGATCATTTAAAGCTAGGATTCATTGTTCACCAGCACCTAGAGCACCTTGCAAAGTCAATCCTTTTGGTCTCAGCAAAGGCCATCAGCAATAATAAATAAATAAACCCAGCCCATATCCCTGGAGGGGCTTAAATGACACCATTGATCTGCAGACAAACAGCTGCTTTGTCCAGATTTGTATTCTATTTTGCATTGTTCAGGACCACCTGATTGCCATGACATTGTTTAGAAAGGAATTTCCCCTCAGGTCTGTGTAAGAAGGGGCCAAACCGATGGATGGCTATTCTTTAGGGTTTGCTCAGATGGGACCTTTTGCTAAGGTCTGGTAAGTCTTGTGTCTGAGCTTTGGAGCTGGTGTTCTCATCCCCCCCCCCCAACACAGCATAACTCTCTTCAGTTGTCTGCAGCATTATCCTGTTTCAGACTGCCTCATTCCTTGTGCTGCACCTTGATCCCTGAGATCCTCCAATGAGGTTTGGCCAGCTATTGCCAGGAACTGAGCCTTTAATGTGGCAGACCCTGCCCTTTGGAACTCCTTGCCAATAGAAAGTCAGCAGGAGCCATCTGCACTTTCTTTCAGACAGGCCTTAAGAATGTTTTGTTTTTTTTTTCAAAATCCAAAAACGTGTTTCCCCCCAAAAAACCCCAATGTGTTTTCATTGATGTTATTGATGTAGGATGGTCAAAAAGTTTTTATTTTGTACACTGCTTTCTTATATATTTACTATGAAAGTGTGGTTTATAAATATCTAAATAAGAATATATTTTAAAGCAGGGAATTTTCTGTAGTTACCATACTTTGTGCTTGCCATAGGAGACACTCGCATCCACCAATGAGTAGGTCAACTTATTTTGAAATGGTCTGTGCTGTTGCTTTTACACACACACACATCCACCCATTTTTCTTACAATTATATTGAGGGGGCAGGCAGATGGGCACATGTGTACCGGAAATATGCAAAGAGCAACAAAACAAAAGGTGTAAAATGAGAGACAAGCCAGAAAAATATGCTGCAATCTGGACAATGCTTTGGAAACAAACTGCCACCTATCGGACAAAGCGCAACATTGCAAATGAGTATGCCAGTTTGCAGCGTTGTTAACCCCAGGCCAACGGTGGAGTGCTCACAACACATTAAGCAAACACAAGACTGCCCAGTGAACTAATATTTGTGCTTGCCAATGTGGTGCCTTTCACTATTGTGGTCAAACTCAGCTTAGTGAAATATTACGCCAGAGCCATTGCCTGTTTATTTTTAACTCCGCTTTCCACAAATTAATTGCTCATCCATCAGAAACTGAGTGAGCCAGAACATAAATCTCCAGCACATTCTGGTGACTGAGAAGAGGCCTGCTTTTCCTCTCCCTTCCAGATGTTGTCAGGATTTAATGGGACACGTGGCTTCTCTAAACCTAGAGAGGAGATGGCAAACTACAGGTTCCATAGGACTTAAGAACATCATAAAGACTTTTTATCAGCTCTTATTGCAGACTCAGTGCTTTTAAAACCAACATTTTCACCACTGGGATGACTCACAATTTAATATGGAGTTAAGCACATTTAGGCTCCTTTTATTTCAGTGAGAGCGGGACACGGGTGGCGCTGTGGGTAAAACCTCAGTGCCTAGGACTTGCTGATCGCATGGTCGATGGTTCAAATCCCCGCGGCGGGGTGAGCTCCCGTCTTTCGGTCCCAGCTCCTGCCCACCTAGCAGTTCGAAAGCACCCCCAAGTGCAAGTAGATAAATAGGGACCGCTTACTGGCCGGAAGGTAAATGCCGTTTCCGTGTGCTGTGCTGGCTCGCCAGAGCAGCTTCGTCACGCTGGCCATGTGACCCGGAAGTGTCTGCGGACAGCGCTGGCCCCCGGCCTCTTGAGTGAGATGGGCGCACAACCCTAGAGTCGGACACGACTGGCCCGTACGGGCAGGGGTACCTTTACCTTTACCTTTACCTATTTCAGTGAGACTTGAATGTGCATGAATTACATCTTTTGCCATGTCAACTGATGGACACTTCTGCGCATGTCTACTCATCTGGTGCTATTGTGGCCTGTGCAGGCAACTGTCTTGTGACAGGAGTAGACTTGTGGTCTAGAATGTGGCAGGCTGCTTGATAGCTGGATGTGTCTTGCTGAAGAAGGCTGGTCCCAATTTCTGTCTCTTCCATCTCATGGTTCTACCTATGGGTGGCAACCATTTTAGGCACGTCCAATTGACATGCAATTGTGGCCATGTGAGACCTTTTAGACCAGGAAGAGGGGTGGAATGGGGCAGGCCTGCTGCCACTATGGCCTGAAATTAAGCAGCTGTATGTGACAAAGTACTGACCTGCCACACAACACACAGTGGCTGCCATCCAACATTGACTGTTCCTAGCATTGCTGGTTTGTAACCAATTGTTCTAATCACAGCTATGAAAAGATTGTCCATATTAGAGAGGTGGAACCTGTGGCCCTTCAGATGTCTGACTACAAGTCCCATCAGCTCCCTCTAGCATAGGCAATGGTCAGGGATGGTGGAGTTGTAGTCTAACTGTATCTGAGGTGGCATCCGATGCCCTGGATCCATTAGCTCAAGGATTTATGGTTGTGCAACAGACCTTTGCCCCCTTTCTCCCATATATGCTCCACCTGTTGTCCCTAAGTCTGTTCCAGAGGGTTGCTGAAACCCCAGAACAGATTTAGGAGGCATGGAGAGGGGTGGGGAAAGTTTCATTGTACGAAGTTAAATCCTTGCACTAATGGACTTGATGCTACTCTCGATAAAAGTCCTGGTCTATATGCAGTCATGCCTTGGTTCTCAAACACCTTGGTACTCTTACGTTTTGGCTCCCGAATGCCGCAAACCCAGAAGTAAGTGTTCCGGTTTTCAAACATTTTTTGGAAGCTGAACTTCCAATGCAGTTTCTGCTTGAGTGCAGGAAGCTGCTGCAACCAATTGGAAACTGTGCCTTGGTTTTTGAACATTTCAGAAGTCAAATGGACTTCCGGAACAGATTATGTTCAAGAACCAAGGTATGACTGTATACTGCTTTGATGAGCAAATATAAGCATCTCAGGTTTACCTCTTCCATGGTAGGGGGTAAACTAATGCAAGCCTACTACTTTTTTAAAAAAGGCTAGAGGGCATCTGGTCTAGTTTGCTAGAGCAGTGTTTCCCAACTGGTGTTCCGCGGCACAGTAGTGTGCCGCGAGACCTTGCCTGGTGTGCCGTGGGAGGGAGGCGGGCGAGTCGGGCGGCGAGAGGCGGGGCGGCGGCGGCGAGGATCCACGTCGAGCCGGGGGCGGCTCCGCGGTGGTGGTGCCGAGGTTTCTCTCTCCATTCTCCCCTCACACACACACACAGGAAATAACACAGGATCAGCTGACAGGACCCGGCCAATGGGGCGGCGGGGCAGCGCGTGCAAAAGGGAGGAGCGCGAGACAGCGGACAAGGAGGAGGCCGGCATGTCCGGGCAGCAGCAGCAACAACAGCAGCAGCAACTCCCGGCGACGGCTCCTCAAGCCCCGGGCAACCCTACTCCCTCACCGGCCTCGGCCGCCCTCCTGCTCCACCCGCCGCCGCCGGCCACCTCGGCCCCGCCGCCGCCCCCTCCTCCGCCCGCTATCGCCGCCACCACCACAACAGCCGCCTCCGCCTCAGCTCGGCCCATGCCTGCCGGGAGCGGCGGCGGCAGCAGCAGCAGCAGCGCCCCGGTGCCCTTCCCTCACGGCGGCGACCCGGCCCTGCAGTGGCGTAGCGTGGGGGGTGCAGGGGGGGGCCGGCCGCACCGGGCGCAACATCTGCGGGGGGCGCACTCGCAGCTCTCTGCCCCTCCCGAGGTTTCTGGGTTAGCGGAGTCTGTAACCTGAAGCGTATGTAACCCGAGGTACCACTGTACTTCCAAGTCAGCATGCAAGGGATTGCAGGACCGGCGGACTTGGCGGTGGGGGTGGTTGCTGGAGCCTTGTCTGTCCTTTCAGCCCCGCACCCACCGCAGACCCCTTCCTATGCCACTGGTAGCTAGGCGAGGCGGGGGGCACTGGGCGCCACACCTCGGCGCCTGCAGCGCGCCTGAGCCATGCGTCTGCGGGCGAACTGCCCGCAAGCTCCGCTCTGGCCTCTGCCCACCGCCTCAGCCTCCCTACAGCTGAGGGGGAGGCTGCAGCGAGGCTCCACGCAGCGCGCCCTGCCATGGCTCGCCCCCATGGCACTCGCCCCTGGCTGCAGGATGCGCGCGCCGCCCCGGGCCCCTGAGCGGCTAGCTGCGCCGCTGCGCTGACCGCAAGGAATACGTCCTCTCCGAGTTCGGCGTCCTCTTCGTGGGCAGCGCGAACCGCATCTCCAGCTTCGGGTGGAACTTTGGCCAGGTAGGGGGAAGCCTTTGGGCGGGCGGGGGGTGGAGACCGGGGTGGGGAGGGGTTAGGAGAGACGCTGCCGGTGCCGTCCAGAAATGCCCAGAGCAACTGGAGCTCAGCTACGCGCACACATGCGCCCTCCAAATCCCGTTTCCCACCCCTTTCTCAAAAGAAGAGAGAAAAAATGGGTCCTGGGTGTGAAACCAAAGGACCTTTCCAGCTCCTCCTCAATTCCAGGTGTGGATGGCAATGCCTCGTGTCTCCTCCCCCACGACCAGAGCACACTTCCTAGGCTGGTTGGACGGTCCCTGGGGGTCTTCGGGTTGCCATATTTTGAAGAGCAAAAAACAGGACACATTTGTCGACTTCTGCTTTTAGCTATGGATCAGTGGCCTAGCGTGGGGGGTGCAGGGGGGGCCGGCCACACCGGGCGCAACATCTGGGGGTTAGTGTTAGGGGGCGCAAATCCACGGGTTAGGGGGCGCAAATTACTTGCATTGCCCCGGGTGCTGACAACCCACGCTACGCCACTGCGGCCCTGAACGAGCAGGAGAAGGAGCTCAAGTGACGCTGCGCGCTGACGTCACGGGGCTGTAATGGTGGTGTGCCTCGAGATTTTTTTCATCAAACAAGTGTGCCTTTGCCCAAAAAAGGTTGGGAAACACTGTGCTAGAGGACAATTGCTTAGGAGGCATTTCTGATGCTTTCAGATCATCTGAAGAGGCCCCCTAGTGCCAATACTGTCTTTGAACAGTTCTCTTGGTAAAAAAAAGTAGAGTATGATTAATACCAGTAGAAACGTAATTCCTCTCTTCACATGGAAGGATTTATTCTAATAATGGAACATCAGGCTATATTTTATTGCATCCTGGATATGGTACTATGTAACTTTATGATTTCTATGAAACTGAAAATACAGAAAAGGAGAATGATTGTGATGCGGTAAAAGACTAACATATTTATTGGGGCATCAGCTTTCATGGAAAGCTTATGCCCCAATAAATCAGCTGAACATTTCAAACCAACCAGGACTCTGTTTATTAAATATTTGATATGACAGAGGCTCAGGGTATCGCTATTCAAAAACTACAGAGGTGCTCCAGTACCACCTTCTGGAAGAAAGTGTAATTACATGGTACCAGAAAAGAAGGGAGCGGGGGGAGGGGGAGGGAGAACTGGTACTTTTTCTAAAAGTCCTTTTTCTATTTTTTTAATGTTTCCAAAGAGAAACTATTTTGAAATAAGATGTATCTTTCTTTACAGTTCTAGTTTCATATTTTCTCTCTTCTGTATTATTTCTCTTATTCTCATCCTTTGCTACCATTTTATGTTTTAGGGGAGGGGTAGTACCTCTGGTGTTAGGGACGTGGCTGGTGCTGTGGGTTAAACCACAGAGCCTAGGACTTGCCAATCAGAAGGTCGGCGGTTCGAATCCCCGCAATGGGTTGAGCTCCCGTTGCTCGGTCCCTGCTCCTGCCAACCTAGCAGTTCGAAAGCACGTCAAAGTGCAAGTAGATAAATAGGTACCGCTCCAGCGGGAAGGTAAACGGTTTTCCGTGCGCTGCTCTGGTTCGCCAGAAGCAGCTTAGTCATGCTGACCACATGACCCGGAAGCTGTACGCTGGCTCCCTCGGCCAATAAAGCAAGATGAGCGCTGCAACCCCAGAGTTGGTCACGAGTGGACCTAATGGTCAGGGGTCCCTTTACCTTTACCTTTTAGTACCTCTGGTGGGGGACATGTCATGCTCCTTCTCTGGTAGTTTGTCCACCTTTGGTTCCCACCCTGAACTCGGCTCTCACCTGTGGCCCCTAGGAGCTGTCAGCATGCAACAGCGGCCACAACCCAGGAATGGCTTTGACTGGCCAGCTAAACCAGATGAGGGTAACCAATAGGTCAGTGAGTTAGGAACTTCCCCTGCCTGCAAAGACAAGCTCTGGTGGATTGATCAGATGAGACCAAGAGCGGATCCAGTGGTGGTTTCTGCACATGCTGTAGGGGGAAGTGAGAGGCAGGTGGAGTTTGTTAACCTGGGAAGGAAAACTGATCCTAAACCTCCACTGTCTTTCAGGATATCTTCAGGAAAAGAAAAGGATAAGGAAGCCAGGATTTATGTTGGGGTGGATGTGTGGCAGCTGGTGCCCCCACCTTGGCTACACCCATGGTAAGGAGTGAACCCAACAGAAATCTGGAGTGGAGTCCCTATGACGGCTGGCCAGGTGGGGCTTGCTGGCTCTGGGAGGAGGGGTGTGATTCCTCAGTTGGCGTAAGCTTGGGGCAGGTGAGGGTCACCTGCCTCATCAAGCCCAGATGCTGCAAAAGAGAAGCAGAGCTGAGGTGTCTGTTCAATGGCACATGTTGATGGACTTTGGCTTGGATGCTCTTGGATCTCTAGGGGACGATGCTTCAGTATCCTGTATCTTGACCGTTGGACTTCAGACTTGGCTACTTGGATTGACCCTGGACTGCATTTCCTGACCTTTGGACTTTGCTTGCGTGACAGGTAGGCCAGGGGTTCAGGACACCATTTATGTTTTTAAAATGAAGCAGAAACTTCAATAGGAATAACACAAAATCAACAAAGATAATACAAACTAGTCATTTATTTTCATGTGGTATCATAAAAAGCAAAAATATTTGGCTTTAAAACCCTTGTTACTTTACATATTGGCTGTTTCATATAGAAATAAATTATAAGCAATGTAAAAAAAAGCACACATTAAATTCTGGATTGGGGGGAAAACAGATTTCAGTATAAGGAACCTCAAAGGAATTTCAAATATTATATAGTCACACAAACCCAATAAAATAGGATATTATGGCTTGTCATCTGAAAATAGAGTATTTTAAAGCAAAGAATTTATTTTACACTGCAGTTAATTTAATGAGAACTTGAGTTTGATGAACTGCTTATGAATGAGTAGCATTTTTTAATTTTTAGCAATGATGGCTTTAACTCTTTCAGATGCAATTTTCTGCTGCAAAAGATATATACAGGCAGAAAAAAGTAATTAACTTTATTGAAATGCAACAGGAAAATAGCTAATGAGAAAGTATAATGAATATTTTAAGATACTTATTTTGTCACAACTTTTCATTTTGTTTCAATACAAAAGCTGTCTAAAACCATAGTGTCAGGATTAATGTATTAAAAATAGAGGGAGAATGTGCGCACTCAAAATTAGTGCAATAAAACTGGCAACACACAAGAAATGCCAGGCGGTTTCAAAGTTATACACAAATAGCTCAGTAACCAAGGAAAAGTATTGAGAGGATATAAAGAAAGCAAGACCAGCTGGAATGAAACACCACAAGAAATCAGTGTTTGTTAATTGTGTGCATGTTTTGCTCTCAACGGGTCAGGAAGGAGATGAGGCTAAGCCCAGGATTGCCATTTCTAAAATAATATGGCTCTGGAGGGCCTTTGCTGCAGCTGCTTTTCTGAATCTGGATTTCCACAGATGCCCTTTTTAGCATGGGAAGGCAGTGGCGTAGCGTGGGTTGTCAGCACCCGGGGCAAGGCAAGTAATTTGCGCCCCCTAACCCGTGGATTTACGCCCCCTAACCCATGGATTTGCGCCCCCTAACCCTAACCCCCAGATGTTGCGCCCGGTGCAGCCGGCCCCCCCTGCACCCCCCACGCTACGCCACTGTGGGAAGGGAAGCCTTGCTAGGCCTTCATTGGACTAGACCAGGGATGTGGAACCCTTGGCCCTCCAGAAGCTGCAGGACAACTCCTCCCATCACCCTTTATCATTGGCCATGCTGGCTGGGGATGATGGGAGTTGAGAGTCTAACATCTGGATGGCAACAAATTAGCTATCCATGATCTACTCATAACCTGGGGAAGGTTAGGCAAGTTTAGGCCTTTGCGGGCATAATCCACTTTCAGGGCTGCCTAAGTGGGTGCGTATCTTAGTACCCTAGTATACATACTGGGGGTAGCTTTATTTATTTCAGCTATGGTAATTACCAAAGTTTTGTCTGATTATTAGACTTGGTAAAGTTAAACCTCAGCTTCTTCACTTGGAGGCTACTGAAAGATAGAAGCTTCCATACAGTTCTACCTTGTTAACTCTTCAGAGGAAACGGTTAACTACAACTGTCATTACTAAGGCCCTTGAAGGAAAGAGAGAGGGGTTGATGGGAATGCAAGATTTAATGCCTGTAGACTCAATGTGGTTTTCAGCAAGCCAATCTCATTCTATACCATACAGTACCAATCAACCTTCCTTACAGCAATGAAGTGTTCTGAGCATTGTAAAGTGGCTTCACAGCAAAACATGTGCTGGGCTTTAAAAGCATCACAACTGATGCCTTCTCATTCTTGCCTGATGCAATGTAGGCACTGTAGTACGTTGACTGCCAAGGACACAGGGCCATCTAGTTATCACTGGCACCCAGAACTAGGGCAAGACATGCAAGAGCTTCAAAGAATTGAGGAGTTCAGGCACAAAGTGGGGGGGTAGATATACATGCACAGCTGGCTACTAAAGTGAGAGGCAGTTGGCAGCAAAGTCCATTTCAAGGCACTTAGTTGCTCTGGCATTCTACATTAAGATGGATGGGTTCATGGATACAGAGGCTGGAATATAGATAGGAAAGAAGATTGCAAAATTGATTGGCTTAGCTTCTCCTAGGTCTCCTGCTATGCAGGTCTCGGGTTACACCTAGGATTGTATGGAAAAACAATGGCTGATTCCAATTCTGAAAACAAAGTCCAGCAATTACCAGGATCTATATGCCTCCTTAAGCACAAAACACAAGTTACTTATTAAAAAAAAAACAAAGTAAAGAGAAACACAACAGTTTTCTATTAGCAAAGTTGGAGGGAAATGTTAGATGATGTTCAAAGTGTGTGTGGGGGGGGGCAACTGATGTGCTGTGGGTTAAACCACAGAGCCTAGGACTTGCCAATCAGAAGGTTGGCGGTTCGAATCCCCACGACAGGGTGAGCTCCCATTGCTCAGTCCCTGCTCCTGCCAATCTAGCAGTTCGAAAGCACGTCAAAGTGCAAGTAGATAAATAGGTACCGCTCTGGCTGGTTCGCCAGAAGCGGCTTCATCATGCTGGCCACATGACCCCAAAGCTGTACGCCGGCTCCCTTAGCCAATAAAGCAAGATGAGCGCCGCAACCCCAGAGTCGGCCATGACTGGACCTAATGGTCAGGGGTCCCTTTACCTTTACTTTACCTACCTAATGGCTTGAAGGCTAAGATCTTTGCTGTGTTTGAAGGTTGAGGATGCGGACCACAAAAATCTAAGAGGAAAATCATCAGACTGTCTCTTTTGGTGCAGACCAAGCCAACCTTTATGATCTTCTGATGATGCCCTGCTGGTCATTCAGTAACCAGAAATGGGTATGCTGTTATGGGGATATTTTTGATGGTGTCTCTCTCGAAGTGGACCCATTGTTTCGTCTCATCTTCTAGAATATACTGGATTATGGTTGGCAATGTAATATGATTCTATGTTGGGGATTCTCCATCCTCCTTCTGAGGAGGGCAGGTGCAGGTATTTGGGGATTATTCTTGGCTTTTAGTGTGAGAAAATAAATGAGTATATTTTTTTCTGCCACTTCTGGAGCTGGGTTGGGGGAATCCGGATTTGGGAGGGTTTGGAATATATAGGTTAGTTTTGGGAGGGTAATCATTTTGATCATGGCTATTTTGTCTGAGAGGGTGAAGTTGGTGTTGTTCTATTTCCTCAAGGCTCTGTTGTTTTGTAGCCACAAGGGCTTGTTATTGTGGAGGTATAGTTTCAACCCCTAGGTACCTGAATTTGGTACGGCAAGAGTTTTATCTTTGTGATGTTGGTGGATTCCTTTTGGGTATGCAGGGGTGGGGTGGGCAGGTGTTGAAGCATATAGCCTCAGATTTTGCAAAGTTTATTTGTAGTTTACTTGTAGGCCCAACACCTTTGCGAATGTGTTGAGTTCTTTAGTTAGGGTGGTTGCTGTGTTTATGGGGTCTGGTGTTGTGACCATCAGGTTGTCTGCAAACAGCCCTCGTTTGTAAGTTTATCCTTTTATTTCCGCACCCTTGATATCTGGGGCTGCTCAGAGTAGGATAGCTAGGGGTTCCAGGGCTAAGACGAATAGGAAGGGAGACAGTGGGCATCCTTGCTTTGTGCCTCTTTGGATTGCTGTGGTATTGGAGTCCATATTGTTAATTCTGCATTTTGCAGTTAAGGTTGGCATGGTCAGCCCTGTTAGGAATCTTCCAATTTCCTGTTCAGATGGGTTGCGGGAGGTGCATAAAATCCAGCAAATTCTGAAATTATTTCTTTGGTGGAGGATGTTATGTTACTGTCTTTTTTAGTGATGCAGTGTATTCTTGTTTTGAGTGATTTCAACCCCCTGCATCTGTTTGCTAATAGTCTGGAGTTCTTCCCTCCATATTCGTAAAAGTGTTGTTTAGAGTATAGGATGTTAATCATTGTTTTATTGATTTCTAGAGAGTCAATTTCTCTTCTTTTTTGTTCTATGAGTTTAAGGAGTTTTTTGGCTCCCGATTGATTGTAGTGTGATGAGCGGGTTGCAATGTCCTGTTCTAGTTTACTGATTTTTGAGGTGGTTTGTTTTTTAAGGGATGCCCTCTCCTTTTATGCAGGCTCCTCTGATGACTGCTTTCATTGTGTTCCAGGGTAGTTGCAATGTTGCCCACATTGCTGTCCTTAAAGTAGTTTTGGAGAGTTTTCAAGAGACTCTCTCTAGCTAGTTCATGGGTAGGCAAACTAAGGCCTGGGGGCTGGATCCGGCCCAATCACCTTCTAAATCCGGCCCGTGGATGGTCCAGGAATCAGCGTGTTTTTGCATGAGTAGAATGTGCCCTTTTATTTAAAATGCATCTCTGGGTTCTTTGTGGGGCATAGGAATTTGTTCATTTCCCCCCAAAAAATATAGTCCGGCCCCCAACAAGGTCTGAGGGACGGTAGACAGGCCCCCGGCTGAAAAAGGTTGCTGAACCCTGAGCTAGTTGTTTGTGGTTAGGATGAGGCTGAAGAACCATGATGGGGTATTTTGTGCTTCCTCTCCTATTTTGAGAGTAGCTTCTACTGGGGTGTGGTCTGGGATTTTAATGTTACCCATGGTTGTTGTTTCTACCAGGGGGAATCAGGCCTTGTGTGAGCAGAATGCTGTCCAGTCTGGACACTGAGTTGGAGCTCTCTTGAGATTCTGAAATTCTGGCCTGCCTTGCTCGATTGTGCCCCAAGTGAAGACGTCAGCAAGGGTAAGCAAAGTCAATCCATTTCCTTCATGCCTGTTGAATAGGAAACATCCCTGTTGAAGAGGTAACCAGGCTAATGATCCATATTTTGCCATGCTGTGAAATTTATGTTATTGCAGTACAGTGTGGCAAAAATAAAAAGGTGTTGGTCTGGTTGGCTTGTTAAGAGGGATGTGTCCCTCCCCCCCCAAAAAATCCATTCAGACCAAGGGATAGGCCTGCAAAAACATATTTTCACTTCCTTTTGTAAGGTCCTTCGAAAGGTCACCAAAGGGGAGGCTCATGTAATGGGTTGAATAAGCTTTTAGCAGAAAGCATCAAAATGCCTTTTTGGCACAGCATTCATTTCAAGTGAAATCTTGAATAAAATTACCTCTTCAATAGGCTCTGAAAGTAGAATGGGGCCAGTTCAAAGAACAGTGGTGGATAATGAGTTCATTGTTTGAAAATGGAATAGTTGAGGCAATTACAAGCCTTACTGAAATGTAGAGATGTATACTGGCCTTCCTTTTCCACATTTAGCACCTCTTATTCTATGATAGAAATAACTCATACTGCAAGAGATCAGTTTGTTTTTCCTAAAGGAAAAGCAAAAGCAAATCTCAACCAAAAATTAATATACCTCCTGACAAGATAATAAATACTCAAACTTGATATAAACATAGCACTCATATTCTCCAATAAACTCCACTGTTCAGACAAAATTAAAACAAAACAATAAGGACTTAATATTTAATTTCCTCACATGACACACAGCTTTGACAAATTCATATGAGGGCAACTTGCTATTTGACAAGTGAGCAACACAGTAGGAATCTTGCCCCTTTTGCTTAGTGTTCGGATTTTTCAAACTGAAACATTCATAAATAGAGCTCAGTCACTGCTGAGATGATACATTTATGGACCAATTACTACAAAAAGTAAATTATTTAAACCTTAAAAAACTGAGGATGAAATATAAGCAGTTATTGAAACATTGCCTTCATCCTATGCAGTGTGTCCTGGATTTTCCGAGACTGCTTTTCAGCTGGTATCTGGTAAAAGTTGGCATAGTTGTCTGCTGCTAAGGCAGAGATGTCTGCATCACTAAAAGATGCTATTCTGTGTCTTAAGAAAGATTGCAGCCGGTGATCTGGAGAGAACAAGTAGTGGTTTTCTTGCAGTGCATGAACCTGGCTCACAACTTTCGCAATGTTTCTTAAACAAAAACAAATTAAAGAAATGAGTTAGTTTCCCAGCTGACAAAGGGCAGGAAAGACTAATGTGTATATAATAAATATTTTCAAATTTTTTTGGTAGACACACACAAGGCATTATACAATGAAATCAAACCAAGTCAGCTCTTTTTACCTTTATACCTATAGTGAGATGCCAAAATACTGAATGTACTTTTAAGGTTTCCATTGCTCTATATTGGTTTGTGAAGAATTCTGTGGCATAAGTAAGATTACCTAAGTTTAGTCCATTTATATGTCCCATTTCTCATCGTAAATCCTCCAGTTTCAAGCTGCTGAACATGCATTGCCAGAACGTGGGCTGATGGAATTGTTGGTGAAGTCTTAAATCTCTCTCCTTCCATTAAACACAAGCTGTCACTTTTTAAAAACACCTGGTACAATTTGTATAGATACATATGCAGACACATTAGTACATGGCATAAAAGATAAATCAGATGGGGGCTTTAGGGCACCGTACATAACATGCTCAGTGCAACAATAGTGTTTTAGGGAAAAGAACCGGGATTAGAGAAGGAAATAATGCAGACGAGTAAGTGAAGCTTAACTTGAGTAAGAGATTGGCATGACACAGCCTGGGAAACTTATCTCCAGCCAGGTGAACCTGGACAGGGCAATGTAGCATCTTAAACAATTGAAGTGGCCGCATATCTATTTCATTGGAACCGAGGGTCCCCTGGAATGTATTTCAGAAACTGTAGTCAGGCCAAGAGAATTACTAGATTTTCAACAAGAAGCACTTCTGGATTTAGGAACAGTGGCGTAGCGTGGGTTGTCAGCACCCGGGGCAAGGCAAGTAATTTGCGCCCCCTAACCCGTGGATTTGCGCCCCCTAACCCGTGGATTTGCGCCCCCTAACCTGTGGATTTGCGCCCCCTAACCCATGGATTTGCCCTAACCCCAGATGTTGCGCCCGGTGCGGCCGCCCCCCCCCTTGCACCCCCCACGCTACACCACTGTTTAGGAAGCCAGAGTCCAAGGGGCAAAGTTAGTGGTAAGACAACTACTTCTGTTTACAAGTTAAAGATTATTATCAGCAAAACCCTATGCATGTCTAGTCAGAAATAATCCCAATTAGTTTCAGTAGGACATAGCTCCAGATGTGTGTATTAGATAACATACAATTGATGGATCAATTGACTTTCTCAGTTATACTGAATCTAGTAAGATAAAAGCTATTCGGAAACAAAGGTTGGGATTCCTTTCCTGAATGAATTTCCAATTCTTCCACCAATCACTATCCAGAATTTGTGAATGTTCTTTATAGCAAAGAATTTGAATATGAGTTATCTTGAGGGACAGATAAAACCAATCAGCGGGGGCAAAGAACAAAAAGCTTTGTTGTTCAGAAGATAAGAGGCCCTAGCTCTGACTAGGGAAATCTGGTTTAAATTCCCCCATAATCATGAAGGCTCACTGTTTGAGAAAGTCTCCCCTAGGATCACAAGATTGTAGAGAGGATAAAAGAGGAAACCTGAGTTTCTTGGGAGTAATACTGGGACAAGTGTAAAATGTAAAATAAATATTGTGCTAAACATAATGTGTTGGATTCGGGACCCATTAAAAACAGTGTGAACAATAAGTGTAGAGTAGACTAAGTTAAGTCTCACTGATTTCAATGGAACTTAATTTCACCTAACCAATTCTGGATCCAACCTATTTGGCACAATCCAAATTGAGAGGTGTGCAAATTCCATTGCTTTCAGCTTTCTACAGATGCCTCAAATTTCCCTAGAAAAGAAAAAAAAGTATGTACATTTTCTTACTGAAACAGGATTTGCTGGGAAGCGGAGAAGTGGTAGGGAAGAAAAAAAGAGTAACTTGAAGTTGGCTCCTGTACCTATCCACAATTCACATAAGAGATTATATTTTTGCAGTACCTCAACAGCCTTCAGTTCTTCCATTATTTCAGACACTTTAGAAGACAAGCATTTCCAAACCTTAGTGGAAAAAGGAAATTAAGCAAAGTGTTAGTCCTCTGAAGCTTGGACTTTGATCTGCAATTCAACATATTGCCTGTCCAAAATATATTATAAAACTACAATATCTGGATGAATTGCAAAGTGAATGCTTACTCACTGGTAATTGTCTCACAATGAGGTTTTCCAGTCCTTTTAGGATTTGCATTGCGGTAGCAAAATTTCTTTGCTCATAGCAACATTTTGCAATGAAGAGTAATTTTGATAGCAAGTTCACCTGCATCTGGAATAAAAATAATAATACATGTTTTATAGAACGTGCTGATATTTAGTGCCAATGTGTGTGTGAGACGTATGCTTGGAAACCCTCACAATGAGGCACCAGTGAACCTATTACTGTGCATATTGTTAGGCAATGAGAGAAGGCAGGGCTGTTCTAAGGAGGAAAATGAAAACAGCTAACTGCAGAACAACCCAATGCGTGGAAATGCATTATCTACCATCTATAAGCTGGCAAAAAAGGTTGACTTTTAGAGCAGACTATATAAAATTATATAGTTATCAAATATTGCTTTACATGTTGGAAAGAGGTATCATGGAACACTTATTTCATGACATCTTTATTCTGTAAAACCCTGTATTGACCACATTTCTTAACAACAAGAAAAGTGGCTGTTCTCTAATTGCTTGTTTTCTGGTTGCCAGTCAACAACTATGTGCATTTCTGAAGAATGCTATAGATAGAAACATGGAAAGCTATTAAAAGAACAGCTAACAAAATTTCCTGCTGTGCATGTTGAAAAAAGAATCTACCGGTAACTTATTCTTTGATTGAGGTTGGTGCTATCAAAATGATAAGAACAAGAATTCTCAAATTGACAAAATGAATCAACATATGAAATAGGAAGACAGGGTGTACGGACCCCATGCCGCTCTCGTGTATAGTATAAAGTTAAAACAGTCCAGCAAAGCAACCTGGCACTGGTAATATATTTTATTAATAGAAATATCTGGGATTTGAACCTTTTGAATTGGCAAGTTGGACTCAGCTAAAGAAACTATAGCATAAACACATCTTGGCTGCATTGGCTGAAGAACTGAATATTGCAAACAAAACAAAAACCAATACTTTTCAGCAAACATGTCAACAGTGCAAACTTTTTATGGTTTCCTTTTAAACCTGCTAAAAATGTATAAATGAATTGAGCCTTTCACAACAGCACCCAATTTATAAAAATGCCATGCATCAGTGGCATATAAATTGCATTTCTATTATTTTATGTTAGGAAACTCATCAGCTCATCAATTATCCTACTGTATATGTTTCCTCCCTAAAGTATTGAAATTGGATAAGAAAGCTTATTATGGTTCCAAGTAAATCCTGACATTAAAAAAATATGTATCATCTGTGCACATGAAGGGAAAAGGCAATGAAGTGCAGTGGTTCTTATACATCATACTAGAATTTCCCTTTGGGATATAAATGGGGCAGATAAATGCACAAATAAAACTCCTTCCAGTGTCCTTCCTTCTGCATGCATCTGCTGGGAGTCTGGCACTGCAAGACCCCTGCAGGCAATTGACAACCAGGACATTGTTTATTCACCAGTGACTGTAGAATTATGGAGAGCAGCTGCTTTCCAGGAGATCCCTGCAAATTACAACACTGCCAATGAAAAGGCCATGCTGATTTGCTGGAACTAAAGCCAAACAAACAACTGGAGCTTGCAAGACTGTGGCCATAAGAGATTTCCACATGGGCAAGAACAAAATGGGTGACCAAGTGACGAGGAGAGGATCCTCATCTTGTTAGAGCTGAACCGAGGGGCAGAGATATGGGTCTTTCTCCATAACTTAGTTTATTTATGGGACTTTTATCCAACCTTTACACTTTAGCAGGGGGGCACTCAACACAGAACAAGAAAAGCATTTCCACCTTTCTCTCTCTCTTCCCCCTCTAAATTGCATCCTAAAACAATAGTTCTGAATAATACTCTTAGAGTTCCATAGACTTGGTCATGTTATGCCTCATTTGTTTCTGGAGTACTAAAAGATTGCACCCATTGTCAATGGACTATGTGCAGAGACGCGCAAAGGAAAAGCATTCATCTCAATTTCTGCTGAATTCAACTTGCTGCCACACATGTACAAATAGATGTCAGATATTTCATCACACTGTGAGAAACGGTGACGTTTTATTGGTAAATTACTTTTTAAAAGGAAAGTCAGTATGAATGGTAAAGCCAACAGATGCAATTATGGCAAATTGCAGTCTCCTATTGAACCAGAAGGGGATTGTTGAAAGGCAAGCAGCTTATCTACTGATCTGCTCCTGGTCCCAGATATTTTTTTGAACGTTAATAGAAAGATATGTCAACTGTACACTTCTGCCAACACTTGAAGAACATAACATTCCAATAAAGCAAATTTAATGAAAGGTGGAATCATGCCCTGAATCATAAAAATGAGAGATGGGTTCATGCAACCATGCAGCTGTGGCTATCTTAAATACTGCAAACCTGACCAAATTAGTGTGAAATAACATTTTATAAACTTTAACTTTAGATAGAGATCTTTTCATCTCAAGCATGGGAAAAAGCCCCTTGATGGCAAGAACATATTTATAACGCAAGATTAAAGGTGAATTCTAATACCCACTTCAGAAAGTCATAGGAGCATACTTGCAACTACTACTTCTCTCTTTTTTCAGAAGTTTGTGTTTTGCGTAGCAAAATATCCTCTCTCCTATCTGTTTGTGCAGCAGCAGCTGTACTGCAAGTGGAGCTGAGTTGCTCTGCCAGCTTTCCAACACCATGTATCACTGCCCTCGCCAAGAGGAAGAGGGGAAGGTGTCTGAAGCCCAGCACAGTGTGCTGGCACAAACCACACCACACTGAGGTCTCTGCTTCTTGCGCCTCCTGGTATTTGGTTGTGGCTCATGAGGAAAACAGAAGAGCAATACAGCCCAACCAGCTGCTACCATGTGTGTTTGTGTGTGCAAGAATATAAACAGGAAATCTTGGCATTCATGAAACAGAAGGCTAATTAAACAAATTTTTACTACATGCCTAGCTCATGGCAGGCCTTTGCAAGGATGCAAATGAATGAACCTAATCTCTAACAGCTATGAATGTCTAAAGCCTGTATAGCTAATCCATCCCTTTAAAAAAACCCTAAAAACAAAGGTGCCTATAATAGATGCATTTCAGTCCTGTGCAACACTTCTCCAGGTTATCTCTGTACTGTTATAGGAAGAGGTGCTGCCTTCTGCCAGAACATACTGAATGTATTCATTCATTTCTTAGGCCACATCTGCACCATACATTTTAAAGCACATGGGGTGGTATTCAATGCTAGTGCTACTCAGAGCAAATCCACTGGTGTTAAGGACTAACTCAGGTTCATTAATGCCACTGATTCCACTCTTGTGTAGAACTTATTTGAAATGTTTGACTTCCACCAAGGAATCTTAGGAACTGCGATGGTTAAGGGTGCTGAGCACTGTAGCTCTGTGCAGGGCAAGCAACAGTTCCCAGGATTCTTGGGGGAAAGCCATGGGTTTTAAAGTGGTATGAATGTGTGCATTAAAATATATGTTACAGGTGTGACCTTGGTTTTCCACAACATTGTGCAGAAAGCAGCTTACTTCATATCAAATGAACAATATTATTAAAGATAATCAAAATGTAATATAAACAGATACAAATTTCAACATAATGTCAATAAATCAATGGCAGTATTCATAATTCTCAACACTACTAAAAGCAACCACACAAAACAATGATTTAAAGCAACTGTATACTCTAACCCGCAGTTTAACCAGGAGAAAGAATAAAGCATATATTTTGTTATGTAAACAGAAGCATTGGGATTGTTAGGGAGAGCCAACGGAAATTTCACTCTCTCTCTCTCTGCCATAGTATTATAAAAAAACAACAACCCTTTTCTCAGGAGCTAATGTTTGCATTGCAAGTGAAGCCTCTTCCTTTGAATGTTAAACCTCTTGCAGCCACTATGGCTACTTCATCCTACTGGCTGAGAACCTTATTTAGATCATAAAGGTAAAGGTAAAGGACCCCTGACAGTTGTCTAGTCGCGAACGACTCGGGTTGTGGCGCTCATCTCGCTTTACTGGCTCAGGGAGCCATCGTTTGTCCACAGACATTTTTTCCGGGTCATGTGGCACTAAGCCGCTTCTGGCAAAACCAGAGCAGCGCACGGAAACGGCGTTTACCTTCCCGCCGGAGTGGTACCTATTTATCTACTTGCACTTTGATGTGCTTTTGAACTGCTAGGTGGGCAAGAGCAGGGACCGAGCAACAGGAGCTCACTTCGTCGCGGGGATTCGAACCGCCAACCTTCTGATCGGCAAGCCCTAGGCTCTGTGGTTAGACCACAGCTCCAGCCACGTCCATTCAGATCATACACAGACAAAATAACTGAATAAGAAGGGTCAACCACAAATAAATTATCAATACACATGAAAAGCAATCATGAAAAAGAAGACTGCAAACCTTAGAGCTGTAGCTTGTTACAATTTCAGCAGCAACCCAATTACTGACATTGTCTGCATATTTTAAAAGCTGCAAAAGGTAAGCATCTTGGTCACAGTTTTCCGCAAAAAGGTTATAGGCTTGAGCAGGCAGTTGCTCAGAGGAAGCAGCTCTGTAAAAGACAAGCATCTACAAAATTGAAATACTAGATTATATCCATACAAAGGGGGCAAAGCAACATTATTTCCTTACAATTAGTTGAGTGTAGCTCCCAGAATTACCCAGTGGCTCAGACAAAGAGACAGGTGTTGGTGATGGGGCTACAGAGAGACATTCCTAGTACAATAAAGGCTCCCACTCTTGGCTGTGAGGAGTCAAACAAGATACTCTGGAGCAGCCAATGCAGTGGGTAACAAGGCTTGGCAGGAGAGATTTGAATGAAGCAACAGAGTGAAGCAAGTACCACTTCCTCCTGTCCACCTGCTTATGTGTCTGGGAGGCATTTACTGAGGGGCACTCCTCCCTTCATTCCAGCAGATGGAACCCCTGTGTGAATAGCCAAATAGGCTAGATATATTTATTTTCCCTTTTCTCTCTCTCCCTGTGTCAGTAAAGTAACTGGCACAGGTGCCTTTGATTTACAGTCCCTTACCATTTCTGCTTCGCTAATTTACTTCTGTTAATCCCAAATTATGTACAGTGGGGAAAATAATGGAGAAAATGTCAACTCCCAGGCTCCAGTCTTAAATTGAGCCAGCAAAATATAGAACCTACAAAACATGTCAAAGGTGTAACAAATTATAATCGTGAACTGGAAGCAAGAGGTACGTTCAAAATGTGAGAGACCTTAGAATATTTAACCAAAATGTTTTCTCAGAAGTATAAGCACTAAGTTGCCTTATATAAGCCTCTGGCTAACACTAGACTATTAATAAATGAAAAATATCTATTTTACAAACTAGATGTATGCTACTATTTTGTCAAAACGTTTTGCTTAAAAAAAGTATGTTCAGTGTTCAGCATCAGGCAGTAGCCATGTCCTTGGATAATGTTGCCCTGTCTCGGTTGGTGTGCTTTGTTGAAGTCTCTCATACTCTTAAGTCTACAACAAATTTTCTCATGCTAATAAATTTCCCCCCAATACATATCAGTATGCCATTAGGCTAGGCAAAGCACCAAACTTACTTTTGGAAAGGCACACTCTTATCATTGACTCCAAGGAATCTTGAATTTAGAAAGTGCACTGGGTGACATTTCTGGAACATTTCCTAAAACAGACAAAAATGGTGTCTGATGCATTTGATCTGGTGTACACTACTTATCCATTGACCCCCTAACTCTGACAACCTCTCTAGAAAGATACCATGGTTGATAGTATCAAAAACCACTGAAGAGGTCCAGGTGAATCAACAGAGTTACACTCACTCTGTCCTAGGGCTGCCATATGTCCGGATTTTTCCGGACATTACCAGGATTTCAAAGGTGGAATTGATGCCCAGGGGGAATTTCAGAAAGTCAGCGCTTTGTCCTGGATCTTAGGCAAGGCAATCAAAGGTGTCCTGGCTTTTACTTTTTGAAATATGGCAACCCTACCCTGTCTCTTTCTTGGCAGGAGTCATTCTACAGGGCAAGAAAGGCAGTTTATGTGCCAGAACCAGGCCTGAACCTCAACTAAGAAACTGACCCAGAAAGTCGGTTTTATCCAAAAATGCAATTTTACCTGTTCCAGCAGCGTCAGCTGATGGCAAAGTTGTTGTGCGGTATATTCTGTTAAGAGATATGGCATTCCATCTATTTTAGAGTAAAAGCCTGAGAATTCTTCTGTTTCATTGGAATAGCATGGATTTGCTAAAGCTGATGTAATGCTATGCTTGCCTCTCTGATAAGGTGCAACAGTTTCACTTTCCTTTGAGATATTCCAATTAAAGCTCTGTACAAAAAGAACAAAAGGCATTTGCTCTGTCTATAACTTTACTCAGGCAAAAATGAACACATTATTACATAATGTAATATGTAAGTTAAGTTCAAAGACTAGTACCTGTACAATAAATCTATGCGGTTAAATTTTATACCATCATACCCTAATACAACAATATCCATTTGAGAGCACAGTCCACAAGTCTAATTGAACAGGACTCTATAGAATCCTATTATTACTACTTCCCCCTTGCATTAAAATAACTTCAAGTTCAATACTTCAAGTTGGGTTTTTGTTTTTTACATCATTCTCCATTCTTGCCTAGTTGAAAGACTAATTATAAGCCTTAGCCAGAAAATAAACTATGGCTTGGGTTTATTAACATGTAACAAGTATGCTAATAGCAAATATTTCAACTGTTACAACAAAACATCTTTGGTTAAAGAATATTTTGACACAGTTGCCATGCTATTAATCTCTATCACTAATTTAGCTCTGGTCAAAAATAGGCATATCTCCATAAAGCCTCCAATCTTCTATTCCCAATACTGGAGATCTCTCTCTCTCTCGAGCTGATTATTTTCCATACTAGTAATCTTTTAAGGAAGTATGATGGGGACAGATGCTGTAGGGGAGAAGAGGGGTGAAATTCCATTGTGCAAGCGGAGGTCTGCTACACTACCAGAACAGCAGCCAGGAACGACCTATTATCTGGCGTGTCTTAATCTAGGCTGTGAATGTAACTCTCAGACCCTGTAACAGTTGTTGATGTTTATTGTATTGCTTTGGGGAAAACTTGTAATAAAAACTAAACAGAGAGACAGAAGAGCACATGCCAGGTGCTGCTGTCCGTAGAGCAAGTTAAAGAAGCCTCGTACCTTTTGCAAAACATCTTTTGAGCTCTTTTTGCAATGAAAGTGTAAAGGTTTTATTTCACTGGTCTCCTCCTCCTCCTCTTCTTCTTCCCATTTTTCTGTCTGGTAGTATTCAGAAACATTGCTTTGCTTCCTGCTAGTAATGCTTCCCAGTAGTGACAGCAACCATTCGCCATAGCCATTGAGTGGACCTACCTACAAAGAGGGCATTATTAGAGTCTTCTTCAGATTATAATGGCCTTAATATCTCCAAAATAAACCCTGCTTTATTAGTGTGATTTAGGAAACAAAACTGATGGATCCCCAAGGCATGTTATTTCCTCTCAGTTCAATTATATCGTATAACGTTGATGCAATTTTGCATGTCATGACTTACTTAGATGACATCCACCTTAAATTTCCTGTAAATATAGTGAATTACCTTAGAAATGATAACGCCTTTTAGTGTACTCATAAAATCAGGATTTACTGCAAAGTCTACAGCATAGCAGTCTTTAATCCAGGTTTGCAGAATGGCGAAGCTACGATGACATATTTTGCTAAGCAACGAACAAGATTCCAGGCTTGAACTAAGAACAACAGAAAGTTGGTGAATAAACTGACATTTGAATATTCCACCAATTATAATTATGTACTTGAAAGGATTATGTGTCTCAGTTTATCTCTTCCAGAACACAAACAAGAAGTGTAGCTTCCTTTTTTGTAGCTTAATAAGAAAGGAAAGCTATTGAAATAAGAATGTATTTGTTGGACAAAACACTCAGCCAAGAAGAGGACTCTTGTCTTTAATTTGCAGTTGTATCTTGTAATAAATTTTATAAATCCCATCTAACTTAACTGAATGCTTTTAGTTTCAAAATAAAGCGATCATTCACAATTTCAAAGGAACAAGGAAAGACTACCGATACATCTATGCTAGTAAACTGGAATGTATCAAGAGTTCAGCTTTATTTCAACACTTACTTGGGTAATGTGATTCTGATTCTATCAAGAAGAAATTGAAAAAATTCTTCTTGGGAGCAGAAGTAACGAAAGGTGAAGAGGAATTGCTGTACATAGCCTTCTAAAAATGCATTTCTACAGAGTACAAGAAAAAAAATCAATATTGTAAGCTCAAGCGTGCTTTCTTAGAATCAAGTACAGCGAAAGATTGAAAAGTGAAAGGAAGAGATTCAATTAATGTCACTTGTATTCCCACAATCTCTATTTTCTTTTAAAACAGATCCTTTGTTTTTAGAAATTCCATGTTCAAAAAATTAATGACATTAAAGCACAATCCTACATTTTCAGGAGCTGCAACGAGGAATAGATAATCCCGAGTGATATCCAACTAAGTAATATAGTAGTCTCACTGAAATGATTTATCAAACCCTCTTATGTAAACAGGTCTATTGTGATTAAACCCTATTATTTCATTGGGTCTATGACTAACACTGGACATACCCTATTTCCAGTCCATGTGAATTTTAAATGTGTTCACTTCTTAAGTCTGTTCTGTCCCATTCCAACATTAATCTGTGATTTTAAAAAATATGCAGAAATAACTGGTACTTAAATACGTGTTTTATCCCAATGTGTTCATTTCTAAATGTTGATCTGGAATGCTCAATGTAATCCAGAAAATGAGAATTTCATAAAAATAAGAGCTCCCTTTGCCTTCCCCAACCATGACATGATAAAATAAATTTAACTCTAAACTATAGGACCCCCCCCCCTGCTCCAGTACTTAAAATGATAAACAGACCATCCTACTCTCCATTGCCTAAACTTGGAAAAGAATTGTCGAAAGGAGTTGTGTTAACCTGGGAGTGATTCCTTAACTTCTTTCTCACCTTACTTTTGCAAAGCAGTGAGAGAGACAGTTTCCTTTCACTCTTGCAGCATAAAATGCATGGAGATTGATAATAGAATTAAACCTTCATTTCAGTAGGGAGGGGGGTGAGAACAGACATCACCTTTTGTGAGACTGCAGAACAGGCTGTACCTGGAATAGAGATATGCCATCAGCCCAAGTGGTGTTCCAGCTTGTAGATTTCTTGGCTGAGTTTGATTGTCATTACACGGGGCTCTGTACTGGGTTTTATTTATATTATAGAAGAGGAGCATGCAGTCCAAGGAGCTAACGATGCCCAGAGCTTCACTGCTTGCCATGTTAACAACTGCAAGAAGGTTGCGTGCCTCAACTCCCCATTTCTCTATAGACATAATCTGCAGCAGAAGGAGACAAGGCAGACAAAATGGTACAAGGTTATTCCAGTGATGGGGAGGAGAAGGGAAGGGACACAAAGGCACTACTAACAGGGCCGTCTTTAGCATATGCCCCACCCGGATGCACAGATTATTTGCCCAGCGTCCCCAAATTTTAGTTTAGCCGCCCCCAAATTAACTTCTATTGTGTGGGGAAGCCAAAGTTGTTGACCTTTTTTTTTCACTCACCTGTAAAAACAACACAGTGGGGGGAAACCTGCTTTTGTTTTCTGACTCGTCGGGAATATTTGTCGCTACGGAGTAACAGAGCGACGGAGGAGGGGGGCAGGGACTTTCACCCCATTGCTTTTCACTGCTGCCAATTGAGAGGGACTGGAATACAGCGGGTATACATTTGACACCCCACAGAATTTGGCGCCTGGGTGCCCCGCACCCCTTGCACCCCCAGGTAAAGACGGCCCTGACTACTAATTTGCACATCACTGGGCATGCAAAAGCTGGACATGCATATCCTCACTGCCCTCCCAGGAGGTTCTTTGAACTCTGTGCTGGAGAAGGAACTGCACTAGCTCAAAGTCCACCACCCTGATTCTGACCCTGGCCAGCCAGATGCCTCTAAGGAAACTGCACATTCTTGTATGACCAATAAACAGGTCCGAGAACTGGTGGGGAACTATGGGAGTGGTGCTGATCAAAGGGAGCCACTTCTACACATTAAAATAGCAATGCTACTTTGGGCTCTCATACTTCATTCCTCCAGCACTGAAGTGTGGCATGCAGGAAAAAAATCTACCTCCTGCTGCACTGATATGGAAACAGTAGATACCAATTTCTAATTCAAAAAGAAAGCCAAAGAATTACCTGCAGATACTTCTTCACCAGGTCAAGAAACTGCACCTTTGATTTCATTTCTTCCAGCTGTCCCTTCAGCTTGGGCAACACTGTTTTCACTTCACCACCTCAAGATTTAAAAAGTGCAGTAAGGGCCACTTTGCGTCAGCACAGATGCACAATTACTGTAACAAAGCTCTTAAAATGACAAACTACAGATATACCTTTGCTTCTTCTCTCCTTATGCAACAACCTCTGGTAGAATTTTATACTCTTTCTATAATTCTTTGTCTCCATCGTTATCAGCTGCTCAAGTTCCTGGTGTGAAGGACGGAGGGAAGTGAAAGTATAGTAAGTATCATGATGTAGTGGTTTTACTTCTGATAAGCAGAAGCTGGTTGCAAATAAGAATCAACCAACAATAGCACCTAGTATTGCCCCTAACAGTTAATATGCATAAAAGGTAAAGCTAAACATTATCACATTTTAACTGTCTGTTAACAATTCTAACAACTAGCCATATGGGTCTGGTTCAAAAGTATAAATTTTGTTCCGATTAAACAATGGTTTATCAGACCCGAAACTGAGTTGTGTTCCTATATGCCATCTCTTCTCTGGAACATCCGATTATAACTGTGGTTTAAGGGCTCACTCCAAACAAGGATATGGAGGGCCATCTTGATAGGGAATGAGCCCTTAAACACTCTACATGCTTGGCTATGACAAAAAACTGTAGTTTAAATAGAGCAGGATATCCTCAACAAGGCCAGGCATACAAAGGACGGAGAGAAAAGGAGAAAGCATACAGACACATGGTTTGCTCCCAATCTGCTAAACTGCGGTTAATTGGAAATGAAATTCTCTCTGAACGGGGTCATAGTATCGGAATAATAGGTACTTAAACTCATTTAAGCACATAAATTGTACTTAAATGCCTTTAAAATTATTGATGAACATAATTATTTTCATTAATATTATATGCACATCATATAACCCTTCCTTCCTTCCTTCCTTCCTTCCTTCCTTCCTTTCTTTTCTTTCTTTCTTTTCTTTTCTTTTCTTTCTTTCCAGGAATACTGACAGGTCTATAGTCTGTTTTAAATTGAATGTTCAATGCCAGCTGAAGTAGACTTCAACGAACAGTGTAAAAAATCAGGATGAATGAAACAAAGTATTTATAAAAATATCTAGGGACCATCAAGACTAGTCATGTGTCCCAAAACAAGTCAATGTCATATAGGAAATAAAGACTTTGCTCTGTTTGCTTTCATTAAAAGATTTATATTCCACAATTCTATCATGAGATACCAAAGGTAGCTTTTCCCAGCTCTGCAAGGGAGATCTGTATGCTAATATGGTTGTATATCATTGTGTGAATCCAGACTCCTTTCTTTGTGCATCTGATGTAGACCAGGGTATACATTCCTATTCAGGGGCACACTAACTGATGGCAAAAAAGGGACTGTTGTTTCCCCTGAGCAAACAGTTCTTAAAGGGTGGAAAGAGTAAGTGAAAACAACAATAATTCAGATTCTTCCCTGAATTTCAAAAACATGTTTTCAAGTGGTAGGCAAGAATCCTATTAAAGAAGAATTACACAGAAGTCCTGGCGCATTTCCGTCTGGAGGGTGGCCTTAGCATGCGAGTGAAAACAAGCTGTATGACTGACACACCTGCAGTTATGCAATAAAGCCTGGTATTTTAATTATTTCCATTGGAAACAATTATCAACAAAGCACAGTAGTTAATTCTAGAATGAATGACTTCTTAAATCAAATAAGTGAGGTCTGATTAGGGCTGTTTACCTTAAATAGCAGCGGCATTGCCTTATAGCATTCTAGGCGAATGTGGGTGTTTGTAAACTGAAAAGCATTTTGTGAAATAAAAGAAATGGGAATACAGCCAACAAACTCAAAGACAAACCAGTTCTCTTTCTGGTTTGAAAAAAAAAAAATCATTAGGTTTAACTCAACATAAGCTTTTGATCTGTTAAAGTAAGGACCATCTTCCATTGCTCTCCCTGAAGCTAAAGATGCCCGAAGGCTAAAATTTCTTTGATAAGAACACAAGGTGAGGTGTGAACTAATACAGTGGCTCTTGAGAACAGCCTTTGCATTTAAGCACATATTAAAGATCAAAGGTCAATGTTCTTCGATTCAAAACATGTCCTCACAAAAATGATTTCTCTGCTAAATACTTGACCTACTATGTAGGCAGAGAATTATACATCAAAAGTGTGCTAGATTTCTGTGAGCTTGATCGCTGAAATTGTAATGCTCATTGTAAGACTATACAAAACCCTTGATATTAGCTGGTAGTGAAAGCCTAGTAAACCATTTGGAGTACAGAAGAGACGGCATTAAAAAACAACAACCCCAGAGTTTTTTATGGCACCTTAAAGACGAATACATTTACCTTAAAGACGAATACATTTATTACAGCATAAGCTGTGGACGCGGGTGGCGCTGTGGGTAAAAGCCTCAGCGCCTAGGACTTGCCGATCGAAAGGTCGGCGGTTCGAATCCCCGCGGCGGGGTGTGCTCCCGTTGCTCGGTCCCAGCGCCTGCCAACCTAGCAGTTTGAAAGCACTCCCGGGTGCAAGTAGATAAATAGGGCCTGCTTACTAGCGGGAAGGTAAACGGCGTTTCCGTGTGCGGCTCTGGCTCGCCAGAGCAGCGATGTCACGCTGGCCACGTGACCCGGAAGTGTCTCCGGACAGCGCTGGCCCCCGGCCTCTTGAGTGAGATGGGCGCACAACCCCAGAGTCTGTCAAGACTGGCCCGTACAGGCAGGGGTACCTTTACCTTTACCTTTTTTAAGCTGCTGCAAACTCAAGCCCACTTTGTCAGATGTGTGAAGTGAAATCTTAGTTGGCAGATACAAAAAGGAGCAAACTGTAAAGTTGAATGGCAACTCAACCAATGAACTCCAGCAGCAGCAGCTCTCCACAAAAGGGCTCCCCCTCTCCTTCCCTGGGGCCTGAGATTGGTCCCCAGTACAATCTGTAAGGGAAGGGGCAGGGGATTGCTCAGCCTGGCAAGCTAATATGCTTGTGAGGATGGAATGTCTGCAACAGTGTGACATTAAATTCCACTCGTAGTCTTTAAGGTGTTGCAATACTCTGCTGTTTTCTCTGCAAGGGGCTAACATGACTGGAAGTATTTCCAAAACGTTTCCATTTCTCTTGCGAACAAATGTCTCAACTTTCATAATCAGGCAGAGTAGTTTAAGGCACAGCTTCGCAATTCTCCATGACTCCCCTTCATGCTCATTAAACATGAAGCCCAGGGAAGCTCCCTACCCCAACATTGCTCATGATACTGTCCAGATTACACAAACCTACACTGGTAATTATATGTACTGCAAGTGGATATTGCAATAGTGTGGACAATAGTAACTAGAGTAACCCATCTTGCAAGGACTGGAGAAAATAGGTTTTAAAGCATATCCAATGCTTTTAAATCACCCATATGAATGCAGCTTGTAGAAATCATATGTAATGTACTAGTTTACATCTGGAAGAATTAAAATGTAGCCTGCTTTTCATGCTCTATATTACACCTTGAAACAAAAAAAAAAGTGTTCCTGATTTTTCATCCATTCTTGAAAATCAGGATACCTACCGCTTTTTTTGCATCTATGTCTTGTGCATCATTAACTTTCCGCTTTCCAAGTTTTCTTATGTAGTGATGTACTTCCAAACTAAAACATTCCGAACCATAGAATGCAGTGCTCCAACCAGGACAAAATCCACACAGTTCAGATAAGCAGGGAGCTTTGGTGCAAACATTTTCCTCCAACTTTAACAGAACCTGCTCTTGTTCTTGGTTCTCTGCTGGCAAGTCTGCACGGAGGTAACATTCGTTGGCTTGCAAAATTTCTCCACCATTCTTTTGTATTCCACCTGCAATTTCCTGTGATTCGGCTTCCTTTCCAGAATTATCTTGTGGGAGGTCATCTGCATCTATGCCAGCAATAGAAACTGCAGTTGTGTGAAAACATGTTCATCACATTTCTTTCATCACACTGGCAACTGTCACCAAGCCAATTGGCATAAAAAATACACGCACAAACATTATGTGTAGCAGCTGTGGGAATGTTCAGCGGGGCAGGAGAGAATGTCGTTTATTAATATCCTTCCTAACTTGCATTAGCAAGTTTCTTTACTTAGCAGAGTGCATTCCCCTTTTCACAGCAGAAAACTAGTTGCAAACTCATGTGAGTTTCTTAAGACAATACACAATTCAATCTGGCTCGTCCAGATTGAAATGTGTTCTAATGTTTTCCTGGTAAGACCACTTGAATCCCTCCTAAAAGAATAAAGACACCACAGTCTTATTCATAAGCAATAAAAAGAAAGTTTACTCACGATCGGGCAGAGCACAGTGTGATCCCTGAAGGCAGGTTTAAGGCTTAAAGTTACAAACTTATACTAACAGGTTTATCCCATAAAGAAGATGACCTGGAGGACTGCTTGGCTGGCAGCTAGCAGTTCATTCCAGGAAGTTCGCAGGATGAAAAGAAGATGGAAAAGAGAGAGAGAGTGGCAGCATGCCTTGTCCTTTTACCAGGTCTGGAAAGGTCACGCCCACCCACATGCAAGGAAGGATGCTCCGGGCCAAGAGGAACAGGAAGTTTCGCCTGGCTGAACCAAACATTCCTTTGCATGTCCACTATAGCAAAACAAGGAATGTTGTACTTGACTGCTCTCAGTGGATTACATCCCACAGCAGCAACCTTAAAATTTCTTCATGGCCAGGGACCCACATGCCCTCTTCACACAGAAGCACAGCCACTGCAAATTTTCTGCAAGGTGGGGCTTTATTCCACATGCCTACACTGCATGCGAGGACACCATGTAGGGCCTTGACTGAACGGTACAAAGGTTAAAAAAATGATTTATCCCATTGCAGTCTAACACTGCCCTATTTTCTTAGCTTTTTGAGTAGGACACAAAACTCCTCTCCCAGTAAGCCTATGGGCATTTACAGCAGCAGAGTGTGGCCTTATGTTCCTCCTGCTGTAGATTATATAGAAATATTACAATCAATGAGTATTCATGATATTTTCATATTAACTGCGTTATTATTTTTTGTTGAATGTCAGCTTAAGCAATGAAGGGGCAGTGCACAAATGCTTAAAAGAAAGAAATGTAAACAAAGTATGCTACTCAACCAGAATGATTAAAGGATGGATATATTGTCCAGCCATTCCAATGCAATCTTAGAGGCAAAATGAGGTTTCCAATACACATTTCTGATTGAGAATATGCATTAGTATGGCATCGCAGCTGCTTTGGAATAGCAGTGAGTAAAAGCGAGTGAATCTTTGTTGCATCTTCACGTATGTGCACCCATGAGGGTCTCCTGCCCTATTTCTACATTAAAATTTTTAAAAAGCAGCATGAAAATTCATCTTTCAAGTAAGTATTTTTTCAAAAATCTGCATTTCTAAATAAATTTTGCTAAAAAAAAAAAAGCATTATTAGATTATTATTTTTTTAAGCTGCATTTTGAACCAAAAGTAGAAACTATGAACATTTGGAAAATGCAAGCTGAGGTGGGGTGTGGGGTGGGAATCCTACTGTTTATGACTCAAGGAACATTTCTACCATGGCACTGCCCAGTGCACCAGCACTCAACTACTATCTTCCCTGAACACTACTGGACAGTGTACCCCCAAATAGCACAGAAACAAGAATTCTGCATAGACCCCACAACATCACGCACAGTTAGGTTTTTATATGGAGTACTTCTGTCACTGTGCCCAAGTTGAGGTAATCAGCTAAGATACAACCTCTCCCATGCAGGGTGTGATGTCATCCACAGCCTCAGAAACAATACTGACATCATAATTAAAGATGCTGACAAAGGAGCTGCCATCATCACTATCAACAAATTGGGACTATAAAAGAAGGCGAGACGCAACTTTCCAATACCATTCTTCTACAGTCCCCTATTTTTAGCTCTCATTAAGAAAGTACAGTTGGTACTAATCTGAATGGTAGATTTTGGAGGAGTCATTGGGCTATCAGGTTGGTCTTAGGATATGCCTTGATGATGATGCAGGAAAAGAAAACTCTTCCAGGAAGTGATCAGCTGCCGATCAGTTTTACAGACCCTCCAAGATCGACAATCAATGGAGTCAACACAATAAGGGTAAATAAAATAACAGAAAACTCGCGTCCCAGTAAGGGTGGGGTGGGGGACTTGTGAACATTCCAACACAAACTTACAGACCATTGCAGTCCCCACTAGGACGAAGTCCTAATAGCCCAGTGAACCCTCCTAAATCTACTGTTCAGGTAAGTACCAACTATACTATACGATTCAGGAGGGTGTTGCTGGATTATTGGGTTGGGATGTTCCACACAGCAGATGATTTGGTTTTGACATTACAGGAGCCAGAACCCAGTACAAAAAGAGCTTTAGAACTAATTTCTGAGTTTGGTCGGGTGGCGGGATTCAAGTTAAATAAACAAAAAACTAAGGTTTTGGTGAAAAACTTGACACCTTTAGAAATAGAGGGGTTTCAGAAGGAAACGGAGCTAAATGTGGTTAAAAAAGTGAAATACCTGGGGGTTAATTTGACTGGGAAAAATTTGAACTTGTTTAAAGATAATTATGAAAAATGTTGGTCTGAAATCAAAAAGGACTTAGAAATTTGGTCAAGACTGAAACTTTCCTTGTTGGGAAGAATTGCAGCAGTTAAGATGAATGTATTGCCAAGAATGCTGTTTCTGTTTCAGGCCCTGCAGATCGTGGACAGGGTGGAGTGTTTTGGAAAGTGGCAGAGGGACATTATGAAGTTTGTCTGGCAGGGCAAAAAGCCCCGAATAAAATTTAAAATATTAACAGATGCGAAGGAAAGAGGGGGATTTGCCCTGCCGGACTTAAGGTTGTACTATGAAGCTGCATCCCTCTGCTGGATGAAAGATTGGTTTTTGCTAGAAAACACTGATGTCCTAGATCTGGAAGGGTTCAACAATGCTTTTGGATGGCATGCATATTTGTGGTACGACAAGGTAAAGTCTCATAAGTTATTTAAAAACCATATTGTCAGGAAATCTTTGTTTACTGTCTGGACTAAATACAAGGACTTACTTGAAAACAAGACTCCGAGGTGGCTGTCACCAATGGAGGCTAAGGCCACAAAAATACTTAATATGGGGGGTGGCTGGGCAAAATACTGTGAAATAATAGAAAAAGTAGGGGACACTTGGAGGTTGCAGAGCTTTGAAAAATTGAAAGGAAAGGTGCGAGACTGGTTTCATTACGCCCAAATTTTAGAGATCTTTAAAAAGGACAAAAAAATTGGTTTCCAGGTGGAAAAATCAAAATTAGAGTCAGAACTACTTGAACCTAAGACGAAAGTGCTTTCAAGAATGTATAACTTGTTGCTTAAATGGAATACTCAAGATGAGACAGTTAAATCAGCCATGATAAAATGGGCACAAGATATTGGATACAACATTATGTTTGAAGACTGGGAAAGGTTATGGACCACCGGTATGAAATTTACGGCATGTAGTGCCTTAAAAGAAAACATTATGAAAATGATGTACAGGTGGTACATGACCCCAGTCAAACTTGCAAAGATATATCATTTGTCTGATAATAAATGTTGGAAATGTAAGGAGGCTGAAGGAACATTCTTTCACCTCTGGTGGACATGCCCGAGGGTGAAGGCTTTTTGGGAAATGATTTATAACGAGTTGAAAAAGGTATTTAAGTATACCTTTCATAAGAAACCAGAAGCCTTCCTCCTGGGCATTGTGGGCCAGAGAGTGCTAAAGAAAGATAGAACTTTCTTTTTATATGCAACTACAGCAGCAAGAATTCTTATAGCCAAATACTGGAAGGCACAGGAGTTACCCACACTGGAAGAATGGCACACGCAACTGATGGACTACATGGAATTGGCTGAAATGACCGGCAGAATCCGAGACCAGGGAGAAGAGGCAGTGGAAGAGGACTGGAAAAAATTTAAGGACTACTTACAAAAACATTTTAAGTTATATGAATGTTGAGAATTTGCTAAGTCTTGAGAAAAACATGCTTCAGTATTGAGATTTGGAAATGATTGAAACTAAGTTACGACTGAGAAAAGCTTAACTTTTAGAGTAAATAATTAGATGAAAATACAAAAACACATGAAACAAGGTTTTAATTTGCTGTTGATTTTTATTGTAAAGAATGCAGGGATGGAGGATGTGGGGAAGTCCAGTTGATGTCGAAAAAAGATTTGAAAAAGTGAATTATTTTTTTCTTGTTTATTTACTTTGTAAAAAAAAAAGCTTTTGTTGTGTTATTGACGATGTATTAATGTTGTACTTTGACCCTGGAAAACAAAGCAATAAAAAATATTTAAAAAAAAAAAGGGATGTTCCACACAGCAAACCCAATTAGGGTGGATCCCAGCTGCAATGGAGAGTAAGGCCAGAAGGACTTGGTGCAAGACCATACAGCCAAAAGCAGCCTCTGCTGAGGCATAAGCTCCATCTTATGACTTCCCCTTGTGAATGTAGCTAGGGACAGCCAACTGGCTGCCCAACAGATATCAATCAAAGGGTTGTTAGCAAAGAAAGCTGCCAAAGTGGCTGCCACTCTAGTAGGATGAGCTGTAAAGATGGTTGATGAACCATCTTTGATTCATCAAAGAAGATGGTTGGAAAAGCTTCAAAGCTCCATATTCCACCACAATACAAGCTTTAAGCCACCTAGATAAGGTGAAGGAGCTAACCATTTTGCCCAAGGAAGTGTGGTGAAAGGAAATAAATAAGAAATCAGTTAATCTACATGCTTTAGTCCTTGGGTGCACACCTCACATCTAATGAGTGCCAGGCCTTTTCCAATGGGTGAGCAGGGTTGGGACAAAACGTAGGGGACACCAACTCTTGCTGAACATGGAATCTCAACAGAACTTTGGGTAGAAAGGAGGGGACGAGCCTGTCCTTGTGGAAAACACATAAATGCTTTGCTACAGATAGGGTCCCCAACACCGAAACTCTATGAGTGGAAGGGACAGCTATTAGAAAGAGTTTATTCTCCTGTGCACCTTCCAATGTGATCTGTGCCATCCTCTGTCAACATTGCCTTTCTATATAAGACAAACAGGTCAGTCTCTATGTAAAAAATAAATGCACATAAATCTGACATCATAAACCACAACATTAAAAAGCTGGATGGAGCAGGCAGCATTTTAACCACTATGGACACTATGAAAGTGAGCATCTTGGAACAAAACAACTTCAAAGAAAGTCTGCAACATAAAACTGCTTAATTAGACTACATCAAGAGGTTCAAATGCGGTCATTTGTGAACTGAACCTAGACAAACTCTTTTTAGCATATTACATATGTTAATTGGTTCCACAATATGTGATATCAACAACTGTTTTGTGAATTATCACTGTGAATTAGGCAATTACCACTCTGCACTTTTCCGTATATAATTTCCCTCTGACCTCACTATTTACAATTTCCCCACCCCCTGCCATCCATGTGTGTATGTATACTTGTAATTCGGGGTATGTATGCATCTGATGGAGTGGAGTGTAATCCACCGAAGCTTATGCCATAATACATTTGTTAGTCTTTAACATGCCACATGATGCTTCGTTGCTTTTTGCTGCAAGGAGCCAACATGGCTATCCCACTGGCAATTGAATTAATATCTTCAGCAACTGAATTAATATCTTCTAACACTTTCTGGTCTCATTATCATCATCACAAGCTGTGACCATCATCACAAGCTGTGGTCTTTCCTTACCATTTGTTTCTTCACTGGTGTCCCCAAGATTCTTAGGTTTATTTTGGCTCTGAAATGTGTTGCCACAGTATTTTGTTTCATTCATGCTGTAAATAGAGAGATGGGGTGGTGAGATAGTTGAATACACAGAGACATGCAGGAAAGATTTGTTAGGGAGAAAAGCTCAAATATGAGGTTCAAAGGGCCTGAAACTTTTAAAAACAATTTCATTCAGGTTTTCTTGTTATGCAGCACACAACAAAAGTAAAGGAAACAAGACCTCAGAGACATAAACTAGCACTCCATGTGAATTGTTTTGGACCAGGCCGCAGAGTCTTCTGCAATGTACCATAATAATAAAAACAAAAATTAAACAAAAGTCTGGCAGACAGGTCGATGTGCAGAGTTTCCATAAAACAGAAGGTTTGAAAACCACTCCACTAGTATACAATGACATTGGACAAGGTACAGTGGTTGTGAAATTTCCTCTGTTGTTCTTTCTTTCACCCAAAGAAGCATGCAATATAAATTCCAGAGACATTCCTAGCTTTCTCCTCAATAGTCAATCCACAACACATTTTCAGTTATGTCTATAAAAGATGTTCTGAACACAGTAATACCTGATAAAAATGTGAAAATACTTCTTTTAGAAACTGTATTAACACCACCCCAACACACACACATTTCTCTCTTTTCTACAAAAAGCCATTTTCCGAAACATTGCCAACAGGGAATAAAGGTAAAGGTAAAGGTACCCCTGCCCGTACAGGCCAGTCGTGTTCGACTCTAGGGTTGCGTGCTCATCTCGCTCTAGAGGCCGTGAGCTGGCGCCGTCCGAAGACACTTCCGGGTCACGTGGCCAGCGTGACGAAGCTGCAACTGGCGAGCCTGCACCAGCGCAGCGCACGGAAACGCCGTTTACCTTCCCACTATACAGCGGTCCCTATTTATCTACTTGCACTTAGGGGTGCTTTCGAACTGCTAGGTGGGCAGGAGCTGGGACCGAAAGACGGGAGCTCACCCCGCCGCAGGGATTCGAACTGCCGACCATGCGATCAGCAAGTCCTAGGCACTGAGGTCTTACCCACAGCGCCACCCGCGTCCCTTCAACAGGGAATAGACACCAGTATATTGTTGGTCTTCATTAAAGCCTCCTATGTAATAACTTAGTCATGAGAAACATTAAGCAAAACTAGAGGCATTCATGATATAAACTTATGAAATGCCAACCATATGTTTTGAGTCGTCATCTTTTTCTTTTTGCACTCAACACCGAAATTAAGAAATATCTTCATTATACTCTTAATGAAGTTTTAACGTTAGATACACTATAACCAAGCTCTAGAGAACAAACTGCATAGTGTGAACGAGGGATTCCATCTTGATTGCATGGCAGCTTGCAGTCACAACTTCTGAGTGGTTTATAGCCTCTGATGGGTTTATTCATTTTTACATCAGCACAGTCATGTTTATGTCCATACAGATATACCAGCCAATTCAAGCTCCTGCATAATTCTTAAATGCTAAAATCCTTTCCTTTTTAAAAATGCATTTCCCACTTGGTTAAGTTTCCCTGACTTAATAATTAGATAAAACGTCATGATCCAACCCAGGAATGGGAGTTTAGGAGTCAATGTCAAAAGGCAAGGAAGTTCATAGAATCACAGAACTGTAGAGTTGAAAGGCGCTGCGAGAATCATCTAGTCCAACCCCCTGAAATGTAGGAATGTCAACTAAATCATCCATGACAGATGGCCAGCCAACATTTGCTTAAAAACCTCCAAGAAAGGAGAGCCCACCCACCACCCCCTGTTCCACTGTCAGACAGAAAGTTCTTCTTGATTAATTGGAATCGCCTTTCTGGAAACTTGAATCCATTGGTTCAAGTCCTACCCTTCAGAGCAGCAGAAACCAAGCTTGGTCCATCTTCCTTGTGACATCTCCTCTCAGTTTCCTCTGTCCCAGGCTAAACATACTCAGCTTCCTCAACCATTAGATCAATGAAGAAGTTCTAGTTCCAGTGCCTCATTTAGATGTCACGCCAGAGAACAAATGCCAACACATATTCTAACAGATAACAGAAGAGTCACTTACCTTGCAAATATAACAGTTTTACCATTTGCTGCATCATACAGTTTTGCTAGTAGTTTTTCTTCCCAGAAAACATCGCAAAATTTTTCGGAGATTGCATTACAGAAAGTTTTATATTTGAGATCCTTTAAGCTGTAAATATATTTACCTGGTTCAAGACATTTTAAAAAATGAGAATTAAATCGGGAAGGGGGAGACAGCAAATCTCTTACGTGGTTATCAGTATGTTTTGTGAAGCTTTGTTGGGCAAGTTTTAACTGATTTTAATATTGTATTTTTAAATGGTTGCAACCCACTCTAGGACTCATGGTGAAGAGAAGATAAGAAATTGAATAAATAACAAGTTACTGTTCCTTTGATCAAGGGAATGTCCAAAGCACTTGAATTTTGATTTAAAATGAAATATGGGGGAAAAATACCCCAACTAATTAAGGTATAGGGCTAAGTAAACAATCTGTCACTGGGAAAATATAGTTCACCCAAATTAGTATGCCTATTGCAGTGTGAAGTATCACATATGAATGGCTGCACCAATTATCGCAGCAACCGACTGGCTACATTACTGGTTATGTGATCTATTCTCTTCTGCATGCCTGTAACATTTTGTGAACATATTTTAAGGAGGGGACAAGCTCAAAGACCCATCTCATGGTAAGTGACCCTGGGACCACTTACCATGTCTCAGCCTAACCTACCTTACAAGGTTGTTGGGATAATAAAATCATGTAACACCTGTATTGAAAGACCTGCATTGGCTCCCAGTATGTATCTGAGCAAAATTCAAAGTGTTGGTGCTGACCTTTAAAGCCCTAAATAGCCGCGGCCCAATATACCTGAAGGAGCGTCTCCACCCCCATCAGTATACCTGAAGGAGCGTCTCCACTGATGTCCAGCTCCGAGGGCCTTCTGGCAGTTCACTCACTGCAAGAAGCGAAGTTACAGGGAACCAGGCAGAGGGCCTTCTCGGTAGTGGCGCCCACCCTGTGGAATGCCCTCCCATCAAAGAACTATCTGACGTTTAGAAGACATCTGAAGGTTTTAATGACTGATGTTTTAATGTGTTTTTAATCTTTTGTTGGAAGCTGCCCAGAGTGGCTGGGGAAACCCAGCCAGATGGGTGGGGTATCATCATCATCATCATCATCATCATCTTCTTAAGTTCCTTGAAGGAAGGGCAGGATACAAATGTATATAAATAAAACAAGAGCTTCAAAAACAGACATTCTTATCTAGAATAGGCTTTCCCCTTTACACAGATGAAATCAGATGAAGGAAGAAATCAGAACCACTGGAACTATTCAGGTCATATTAAAAACAAAAACCACTTTCAATGGTACAGGAGAACTCTTGGGATCTGCACATGCCAACTTTAATTAAAAATAACCATCAAGACCATGCCTTGCACAAAGCCACCAGAATCTCTATTTGAGCATGGTCTAGAATATATTTTTGCATCTATGATGTGATTCCAAGTATTAAATGCCTACCTATGGCCAGAGCTTCAACTGTATTCATCAGATGAGTACCAGATGCAAACTCTTCTTGGATAAGATGCACCACTTTCTTCAAGAAATTTTCGTTTATCCCATTATTATGGAGAGAGGTTTCCAGGTTCAGTGAACAAGGAGGACTTGATTCCCCAGAGGCTTCCGGCGAGTGATTTGATAAAGGGTCATTATTCCTTGCATCTGTATTGCATTCCTCACAAAACGTTAGGGACAGATTCTTTTCAGGATACCTGGTTTCAGGCTCTTTGTTAACTGTAGTTAGGGGTGAACTATTAATCTTCAGTTTCATGTCCAGACATTCATGCCGTGCGTTACTAGTCTCGCAATTCCTCAGATGGTTCGTGGGTGAAGCGCTTTGCAATGCTTTGTCAACATCATAGTTCACTATAGAATCCGAAAGGAGGACGTGTAAGCTGGGACAACAACTGTAAGCTGTTTTTGAATGAAGAGGCTTATTCGGTATTTGCTCTGATATAGCAATCTGGACTGGTACGAGGGTTAACACCCTTGTGACTGGGTCCTGCTTCAAAAGGAAATTGTTTATAAAAGCCATACTAGAAGACACGGTGCAGTTAGGATCGCTTGAGGAAGGACGCTTCCCTTGAGAAGGACATGAGGTTTCAGAGAATAAGGGTAATTTTGCCATGCCTGAGCTAGCACTGTTTGTTTTTGGCTCCTCTGCACCAGTCGGAAGTGAGGCTTCCAATCCTTGTTTATCCTGCTCCAGAATACCAGATGTAGTAACACAGACTGCTGGCAAATCAGAGTCCTCATCCATCTTGCTTTCAGAATCAATATTTAAACGTATTGAATTTTTAAAATCCACAGGCACACCACTTTCCATAGTCATTCCACATTGTATCACTGAGGATGCAGCAGTACCTCTGAAAAACAAGATACTTTATGCAAAACAGTTGCAGGAATTTGACACATCACATTGACCCATCCACAATCTGCTGTACTCTTACCTTCCACACCGAAGTCTTCTTAATACAGTCATACCTCATGTTACGTCCACTTCATGTTACGTTCTTTCAGGTTACGTCCCGTGGCGACCCGGAAGTACCAGAAAGGGTTACTTACTTGCACAGAAGTGCAAAATGACGTCATGCGCATACGCAGAAGCGGCGAATAGCAACCCACGTGTGCGCAGACATGCCGCTGCAGGTTGCATTCTTTTCATGTTGCGAACGGGCTTCCAGAACGGATCCCGTTCGCAACCAGAGGTACCACTGTAACTGTTTCTGTGTTTCAGTGACAATGCTGAACGTATCTACTCTGAATCCCCTCCCTAATTCCTGTTTAATTTTTGTTGTTATTTGCCCTATATATGGCTAAGAAAAGACATAACAGAGGTTTGTAGAATTTTAATTTGCATGGAGAGACAGAACAATGTTTCTTTCCCAATATAACAATCAAGCTAATTCAATTAATTTTATTGGTAGTAGGCTTAGAACATATAAAATATTTTTTCCCCTCACAGAATGAATAATCTTACAATTAATTACCAAAATGTAATGATGGATACCAGCCTCAATGACTCTTAATAGGTGCATCAATAGCTATTAGGCATGGCAGTTAAGATGAAATGCTGCTTTCCTTTTTAATACAGATGTAAGAGAAAATTGTTTCAAGGTGATATCAACAAGGTACATTACTTCTCATACATTAAGCAAAATAAAAATCACTGTTTGAGTCTGAAGAGTTAGAAACAGCCAAAACAATGAAAGGAGGTTTTTCTTTTGTAGTAGAAATGGCCCACTATAAGAGTACTGGGGGAAGGGTGGGAGTAATAATTCTACTGCAAATAATTCTTAAAATTATACCTGTGGGAGATTTTGCAGTCAAACCTAACAAGGCATGTCTATGCTAGTTAGTAAATGGAGTGGTTAAGGACCACAGAGCTGTAAATTGCTAGAGAAGACTCGGCTAGGTCATGCTCCCTCATCTTCAGGGAGGGAGGATTAAGGGTTGTTTCCTGTTTCCACACCCCTCCTGTTCGAACCATGTAACTGACCAGAGGCATGAGGCTGGAACTCCCAAGCTCCAGAAACCAATTTTGAAAACCATCTTTTGTATTTTTGTACTCAGCAAGTTTTCACCTGTGTTGTTTCTGCTACAGCACTGAATGATGCATGAGTGACCTATGATTGCTGTAAGTAAAATATTTAAACTTACTTAAGTTTGTGGTCTTTTCACTGAGAGGGGATAGAAGTGTGGGAATCACATTGTGAGTGTTTAATACTGGGATATTTAAAGGTCTAGCACCCTAAATTGCCTGCGCTTTGCATCTGATGTCAAAACCACTGGTGTGGTATTTTTCCTATAAATAAGGCACTGTTTCAATTTATGGCATTAAAATGAAATGAAATTCCTCTTCCGACCAAGTATAGCCTCAAAGACACGTTAGCAAAATGGAAATTCCATATGACGGTACCACAGCTATTGCAGATGCCAAGGATGGACATCTGACTTGCCTCCGTGGGCAATCTGAATGATTCTTGGTCTGATCTAGTAATCCTTATGCTCTTATTATACTAGAAAAAGCAGGAAATCTACATGGCGCCTTGCTGAAAAATGATGTTCAGAACACCAAACCAAGCCAAAATGGCTTCATCTCAGTCAAAAGAAGGAAGAATATTAAAACAATACTAAAATCTCATTTTGCATCACATCAAATACAGCATATTACTTTCTGGACATTACACCAACACACTTACTTTTTAATATCAATGTTTTGATGTAGAATAATTGGCTTGAAATGGGTTGCTGTAGAAGTGAAAGCACTTGGCAACATGGTACTTTCTCTGTTCAAAGAAGGCTGGCAGGGGACTGGTCCTTTCACTGCTATCAGTTTGCTTTCATTGCTCATAGGTAAAAATCCTGAATATGCAGAAGGTGAAGACAAAGACAAAAGTATGCATTTAGCATAAAGGCAGGATGTACAATTGCTTACATAAGAAAAATATTTCCAACATGACTGGAAATGGCGTCTTCCCAAAATAAAAATGCAGGAATGCCTACAGGTACACTCACCTAAGTTTTCATCCACTGAACTTCTCTCACTTTGTAAATCAAAAGGCATGCTATCATTAAAAGAATCCGCTTCTTTGAAAGCCTAACAGCCAAAGAGTAAAAAGCAAAAAACACAAATGCATTATAAATTGTCTTTTAAAGCACACAGTGATAAAGACAAACATTTATTTGCTCAAGCTTTCGTCTGCTCTTTCCTGAGGGCTCAACACACTTAATACTTCCAATTTCAAAGGAGTCAAAAGAATAAAAGCATAGAGCGAAGTCCTTGAGCCCAATGTCGTTTATATTTCTAGACCAGCCATAATTGTTCCTTCCTATTGTGAAATATTGTTGAAACTTGCTCTGGATTAATAATAGCTACATTTTCTGCACATATTCCCTGGAAGGAATGCATCACCAGGTTTGAATCCCCCCCACTCCCAAAAACAAATGCACCAGAAATAAAAGGACGTGTGGAATGCGGCATTTAATTTCCCAAATGCACTGGGAGGTTGTGGAGAAGTCGAATAAGCAATTGTAGGTCCCTAGTACACTCCTTGGTCATTTGAGTCAACTGGCAGACAAAATGGCCGTTGTCAAAGTCCAAGGCTACCCTAAAACCACTGAGGGTACTTATCATATAGAAGGCTAAGCATCTCTTGGTCATATTCCAGCATGCTCCAATTCTGCTGCCATAGCAACAAGCAAGAAAAGCAAAGAGGGAGGGTGCTGTCTTTCCAGGCACCTCTTTCCCACACATTCTTGCCATTTTTGTAGAACAAGTTCTTTAATCAGGAGAGCCACTAGCCTGGTATACCAAACTCTCTTTCTGCTCTAAAAAATACCCTTATCTGAGCCAAGCATAGCGTTATGTGGCTCCTGGGTTTTTAATTAATGGAGCTTGAACACTAGAAGCCAATGCTGACCTCATACAGTTTGACTCATACAGTTTGAAACTGTCAGCTTCCAAAAAGTACAGTATAGATTCCAGCATAATACAAGGCCAGGAAAGACTAGACAGTAGAAAGAGCTTTGAAGGAATGCAGCGCAAGAGCTACTCAGAGGACATAAGCTATTCTCATCCAGGCTTGTTTTAGAAACACATCAAAACAAACACAATTCTGTATTGGTATTATTATAATATTATATTATTTTGAGTCACAATACCAATTGCATTGGGACATTCAGTGCATATTATACATTCATTATATACAGAGTTGTGTTTGCTTTGATTAGATTCTATTCTTTGTATAGAAACACAACACAAAACAGAGAAAATGTTAAAATATGACAGCATTCCATGTTGATGTGGGAGCAGTGGAAATAATAGTGGAGGGCCACCCAACATAAAAATTTCTAATTGGACCAAGTCACGCCCCAACAGGACTGGTTTGAAAATTACTAGCTGATGAAACTTTTCCAATTGGGAGGTAGGCCAGTTTGCAGAAGAGCTACTCCCAGTATATAAAGCAGGCAGGATTCTGTAACACATGTAAAGCAGCCCCAGATATTGTAGCAAAATGTACAATGCTGACAGAAATCTTAACTTGTCTTTAATTAAGCAAGAGTTCCGTGGACAATGGAGGAGATGTGCTCCAAGATATTTGAGATATGGCACATCTTTAATGGTTTTTGAACAGCCAACGCTAGTGCTTCTATGGAGTGTTGTTATTGTAGATGTGGTTGTTAGGATTCAGGAGCAGTTTACATAAACATGAGAGAAGGTTTACACATTTACATATGGAGTTAAAAAGAAATCTTAATTACATTGATCTGTTATGTTAATTCTATTTAACCAAGGCATTGGATAATTGATATTTAAAGCTAGTTACAGAGTGCAGAAATGGGAGGTGACAGAAGAGTTTCATGGAGCCAAATCTAGTTCTAAGAAGCTTCGTGGGAATTCTCATTTATTTATTTATTTCTGAACACATGAAGGTAAACACTCATACCTGAAAGGCAGATCTGGTTAAACATGCCAGAACCTTCTTGCTGCTTATTCTTTGTTCAAGAAGATAGCTATCACATGTCTAGAAAACAGCATTTTGAAGTGTTTAGTATTAGACAGAGGATAGGTGCAAAAATTAGAAATAATTTTGCAAATAATTTTAAATTTAGGAGTATTATTTTATCACAACTAATCTGAAGTTGCTATATTTCAATATTGTTTTTAAACAACAACAAAACGCCACACCTTGGTTCTCAATGGAGCCACTAAGGAATGAAACCGAGTACAGTTATCAACTCCTTAATTTAGAGTTGTTACCAAAAAGAAAAAGAAAAAGAAAGTAAGTTATCTTCGGTACCAGAATAATTTGCAGGAATAAAATACATTTTTGCAATTTTTGGAAAAAAAGAAATTGCTTAATTTAAATCACCTTAATTGCATCTGCCAGAGAAGGCCTGTCTTCTGACTTTCGTCTAGCCATATCCAGAAGAAAATTCTTCAGTTTCCTTGGCAACACTATTTTGTGATCAGGTGGGAAATTATGTTTTGCAGCTCTCCACAAAATTGCAGCAATACAGTAAATACAGACCTGTTGGAAATGGCACAGTGAATAGGCAACCAAGTCACTGGACGACTCCCACTCAGATTGAACCCTGCTCTTAAATACATATACTTAAAGCAGCCAATTTCAGGTCTCCAGCGCAAGGATGGGTATTCACTAAAAGCACAATCTACAAATGGCTGTGCCGACATTCCTTCCGGCATCGGCACAGGCAACTGAGCCAACCCCAGGCATACCTGAAGTCAGGGCACAGCATAGCATAACTATGCACCTTCCTTCATGGTCACCGAAAGCATGCCACAAGCACACGTTGGTCACCACTGAGTTAGTACCACTGAATCATCAGTTCTGAAAGTAACACAAAAGCAACCTGGAGGGAGAAAGCACTGTTGCAGTTCAAGACTTTGGAGGCATCTAAAATCTGACTAGATATGCTGTGTAGAACAGACATAACATAGCAGAATAAGACAAAGCCTCCAAAAAGAATTAAAGCGTACAAAATTAAATAGAAAGGAAAAGGTTTGTAAAATAGCATAGCTGGATATGGGGAGAGGGAAAAGAAAAGGGAAGCTTTCTCATTGCGATGTTCACACAACAATAATGCAGACAGCAATCTGCAGCAGCAATGAATCCCCCCTGTCAATGTGTCGTACATTGTTTTCCAATATACAGTGGTACCTCTGGTTAAGAACTTAATTCCTTCCAGAGGTCCGTTCTTAACCTGAAACTGTTCTTAACCTGAAGCACCACTTTAGCTAATGGGGCCTCCCGCTGCCGCTGCGTCGCCAGCGTGCAATTTCTGTTCTCATCCTGAGGTAAAGTTATTAACCCAAGGTACTACTTCCAGGATAGTGGAGTCTGTAACCTGAAGTGTTTGTAACCCGAGGTACCACTGTATACAATAGTTCATATTTGGGTGTAGGAGATATTGTACTCAAAGCGCTAGCTTGAGATGAGAAGCTTATGCGCAACAAATGCATATATATTGCACACAAAACATCTGATCAGCATAGGAAAATGTTCCATTAATGCTTAACCGCCATTAAGATAGCAGAACAGAAGTCAATTTCACCCATGCTCTTGGGGCCAAACTAAACTTCACATTTTGTCTCATAGTTTGTGGCCACAGTGCCTTGATTAAACAAATAGCAGGCACTGGGGGCAAGGGACCCAAATCAGAACCATAGTGTAAGGGCAGGGAAATTAACCCTTTGCCCCACTTTGGTTTCAGGCACCCTCCAGCCAGCTATTGGCAATGGAGGTCTGATTCCCATTAGAGCGACAACAAACTCAAAGGGTTAAAAAAAGCCCACCATCATCACCCATGCCATGGTCTCAGTGCAGCTCCTCTGGCTAGACCATGGGTAGGCAAACTAAGGCCCGGGGGCCGGATCCGGCCCAATCGCCTTCTCAATCCAGCCCACGGACGGTCTAGGAATCCGTGTGTTTTTACATGAGTAGAATGTGTCCTTTTATTTAAAATGCATCTCTTGGTTATTTGTGGGGCATAGGAATTCGTTCATTTCCCCCCCAAAAAATATATAGTCCGGCTCCCCACAAGGTCTGAGGGACAGTGGACGGCTACCTGCTGAAAATGTTTGCTGACGCCTGTGCTAGACGCTGACTATTAACAAAAATGAATTGAGAAATACCACACTACATAACAAACATTAAGCCTAGTTTGGTCTTTATATTCGCCAAACGCAATTACTCTAAAATTAATCAGAACAACATATTGTGCTACCACTTGGCGTTTTTTTTCAAAACATCCACAAAATGATGTTAATTTGAAATGTTTTTAAAATGTAAAAACTTTACTTTGCACTATTGTTTACAGATCTCGAGTACAGTGCCACAACTTTCACTTTCAGTTTTGAGTTTGCCTCAAGCTACAATAAATGAAGTCTAATGTCACAGCCAAACCTGTACTGCTTGAACTAGAAGCTAGAAAGCAGATGTGGCATTATTATAATTAATATTTTTTTGAAAGAGTAAAACAGGAGCAGCAAGAATCCCCAATCCATAATGGAACAAAAAGTTAAACTGCCCTTTACACACACATACACACAGAGAGAGATTCTGATCCAGATTGTAAGGCCCTTGCAGCAACTAATTACTTTTTAAAAATATATTAGTAATTGTGAGAATAATGTCAAGTCTGTTTTGATACTTAAGGTGAGGGGAAGACTCTTAAATACCTTTTTAGTTGCATTAAGTATTCTAGAGTCTAAAGTATTGGCTAAGCAAAAAGGTTTGCCTAAAAAATTTTTAAAGCATAAGATAATACTCTAAGGTGCCATGGGAAACTACTGTGTAAATATAGTATAAGATGGAGCTATCTTGGTACCACAAGCATCTATGTAAACCAGAAAATGTGCCCTTTATTTTCTTTAAAGAGGTCCTTCTATTTAACTTTTAAAGGAAACAGCCATATTTGTAACATGTCACCATACCTTTTCAGAAACATAATCCTCTTCCTCTGTCTCAGGAGCCAAATAAAACATATCATATGAGCCTAAAGTATTAAAAAAAATAAAATAATCTATTTTAATCTTGGTGACAAAAATAAATAGAAATTCATAAAATTAGCAGCATGCTAAATTACCTTCACTTTCAGGTGGAACAAACTGAACACTTCCATCACTGTTAATCAAGACAGAGTCTAAACACAAGTATGCTGAAAAACAGGTATTATAAATATTAGGACTGCTGAGAAAATAACAAAGTCTTGCTTTCATAAACTCATTTGTGGGATTGTATATATTCTAAAATAAATTATACTTCAGTCATTCAGAGATTTGTGCTACAGGGATTGTTCAGACAAAAGCAAAACAAAATATAGCAGCAATTAAGTACATCTAAACATTGTGGGCCTCGCAGTATCACAAAAGATATCGTAAGGCAGTACATAATATTCTGACATAATAATGGAAGAAAGTTTGTTAAAAACAAACAAACCTCCTTTCCCCAAAAATGAATGCTCTTCAAGACACTGACTTGCCCCATCTTCCCTTGTAGAACAAAATCTGCCTATTTTGACTTCCTCCGTAACAAAGAGACCCATGAGTAGAAACAAATTTCCACTTGGAGATCTCTTCTTCTCAAGTTCAGGTGGGATGGGATACCCTACATACTTATATCCTTACAACAGATGATGAGCCAGCTGGCTGTCTCAATAAACTCTTAAGGATGGGAAGCAGGCACCAGGGTTTTTCCAACAGCCATTGCTCCCTGTCTGACTGCCCAGTGGTATCACAACCATCAGAAGATAACCTTCTCCTCAGCTGCCCCCGCCTCTTGGCATGCCACATAGCACTGGCCATAATTTATAAACCACAGATCAATGTGTACCTCCCAAATGCCAATCCACCTTCTCCTCACCAGGGCCCAGACACCTGTTTGCAGAAAGATGTGTCCTTAATGTCAAGATAATGAAATAAATCAGTGTAAAAAGAAGAGATTAAGGAAGACCTACCTGGATAAATTGTATAGGTTTCCATAGCAAGCAAGCATTCATGGCATAAAGCCCAGAGCTCATAGTCTTTCAGTGGTTTGTCATACTGTGTTAAGAGACGTTTCAGAAAAACAGACTGAAAACAAAATATTAAGGACAGTTAAGAGACAAAAAGTATTTCTGAAGCCAAATTCACTGATTCAAGATCATAGTTTTATTCCTTTTCCACTGGCATACGAAGGGAAGTTTCCCCCACAGACAAAATGAAATTAATAGATATATACAAAGAACCAGGAGAAACTTTAAAATGTAACTGGTTCCACTGTAGAGCTTTGTGTTTAGGGAAAGTAGGGTAAATGTCTGACCATTTGCACAGCAATTGGGACCTCTATTGATTAGCAAATGCTACCTAATGTATCCTGTTTAACCTCTCCAAATCTAGCAGCATTTCAAGAAGGTCTCAACTTTTGAAATAAGATTCAATTGAAATTAAACTTTGTAAAAGACAACAGAAGAGGAGAATAGGCTATTTTTGTCCTTAATAAAACTCCAGTCTATTCTTTGCAACATGTCAGAACCTCTTCAGCTATATCTGTCATCTCTAACCTGCCTGCTCTAAAACTTGATCTACCTTGGCAGCTGTGCTTTGTACATCTTACTTTAAAAGCTTCATCACTACTTAGAGCTCTCCTGTGAAACAAGCAAAAATGATACGGAAAGATAAGTATTTTGTGGCGAGCCTTTTATTCCCAGAATATAAGAAACATCGCTAGCGAAGTTAGCAGGATATTAACTTACTGCTCCAACAAAAAGATTGGTATTACTTATATATTTCACAGAAACAGGTTGATAGCACCGAGAGCCAAACTACAAAGTCAGCAATCTCGCATGGTGTTTTCTGTTGCTGGATTCTTAAGATGTCAAGACTGTAAGAGCTCTAGCTTTAACTGCTGCCATATGACAAAAACCCCCTATATTTATAAAACCAACATGCCAAGCAGAAGGCCTTACCTTTTCCCTGACCTGCTCTATTATTAATATTCCCTTTTCTTTATACAAAAAGCAGCATTTGACTCTCCAGTAAGACATCAGAGAGGGGTTACTGAGAAGTTTACTGAACATGAATTACATGTTACTGCAAACTCATATTGCAGCAGAGGATAAGCATGTCTTTGCTGATCCACTGAGGTTAAAATTATTTGCCTTTTATGCATCCTTATAATTCTAAAGCAGATGTCAATACACTTCAGACCTACCATCCCTTTATAGGTGAGCTGCATAAAACGTAATTGTTATAAAGGGATAAATCAAAACCAAGCGCTGAATTTCAGGGGTTTGTTTTTTAAATGAAACAATTCTTGTCGCTTCTCTTTAAAATACATTTGCTTTGTTCCTTTGTTTAAAAACATCAAACACAATTTTACTGCAAGACCAAATCACAGAGTAATTTTTTCAGATACTCTTTCCATGAGCACATCTGGAATGCAGGACATTTAGAACATGGTCATTTTTCGGAGGGGAAACTGTAGCTCACCTATCGCAGACCTACAATCAGCACCACCCTAAACAAATTTAAATTCCCAGGATATTTTTTGGGGGGGGGGGGCACGTGTGCTCTAAAATGCCCAAATTGTATGGTGTAATGTGACCAAATTCCCAGCATTACGTTTGTAGCGGGGGAGAAGCAAAGCAACCATGATTTCGGCAACAACATGCATCAGCACATGTCTCTAAGGTGCTACTGGAAGGAATTTTTAAATTTTGTTTCACCTCTATACCAGTTTAGCTTAACTGTAGTTTAAGGTGATGCACAAATTTTACTTGGTTTTCACTTCTGTCACTTTAAAGGGTTTAAGGCCACTGGCACAAAGCAATAGAAAGAATGCACACACAAGCTGTAGCTTCCCACACTAAACACTCTAGCAACTGCATGAAAAGAGATGAGATATAGAGGCTGGAATTATGTAGGTTAGAGGAAAAAGGAGCTCCAGTCACGCTTGAATTGATAAAAGTGTTTATTTGAGAATTGCAAAGAAAAAGCCATTTAAAAGAATTCTAAAGATACAGTTTTGAAGCCAGCAGGCAAACAGGTTTGGCAATGTTTGGCAGAGAATAAAGAAAGCAAGGTTATAGCATAAAGGAAGGCATACTAACCACTTAGGAAATGCAGAGAGGCATTATTTACGGGACAAAACAGAACACCAGAACCAATGGACTGGACTCCAATGAGCACACCAAAGTCTGCACAAGAAGGGGGATTTCTATATTCTCTAAGGTCAAGAAAATGTCACACACACAAGCACTACATTTTAAACACCACCTCCAGCATTGAGGAGAATGGGGAAAGCTCACATGGAGCAGCATGAATTGAAGTCAGCTGCAAAAGGAGCTGTGTGATCAAAGTTACAAAATGATTCTTGTGCAACTTATGGAATCCCCAATCTAGGAAATGCATGCCACAATGGAAAAGATCATTGGTATTGCAAAGCCTTTGAAAAATTAGTGGTAATATGTAATTTGGTGGTGGGTGAGGGAAATCAGAAAGTAATGCCTATGTACCTTATGGCACCCAAAACTGTAGAATAAAGGGAAGCTAAACATGGATTGCAATAGATTTCAGTTAAAACAAAACAGGATAGCACTGCTTACTATTTCACGTTTCCCAATAAACCTCTATATAATTTCAAAAATATCCTCTTTCATGATAATACACTAAACTATTGTATCTATCTCAATATCCTTGCATCTCAACAACCTTGCATAGATATAATTTCAATTATTCAGGATGAAAGGATTAGTGACAAGAATCAGAGACGCCTGTATGTTACAAAAGATTGTTGATACCAAGTTTTAATATGCAACCTTGTAGTCTCTTGCCACAATGCAGCAGTCTCTAAAATGTCTCACACCTTCATTTGGGGCCAGATAAAACAAGCTTTCAAATGCTTCTAAAGCCGTACTACTAGAAATTCTAGATTTTGTTTATTTGACTCTTCCTAGTGGTGAACAATTTCTTATACAAAATTAACCAGCAGAGAAGAAAGCTAACGATAGCACTCAACGTTCAAGTTTTCCTTTCTGCAAGAATCACACCTCTTATGTACCAAACCTTACTCAAGCTCATGCAAGTGAAACACAGGGGGGGTGGGAGAGAGAGGGAGAGAGAACATACGCTGGAAAAGTAATCTTCTCCATCTCTAAGATGGGGACTTTAACCTAAATATCTTCACACTGAATCAAACTAATTTAATTCATATATATTAGCCAAAATCAGCAAAGAATTTTGAACCTACTTATGAATCTACTAATTTTTAATATCTCAATGTATGCTATGACAAAAAAGAGAGAGTGTATCACAATACACACATAAATTAATGACACTACAGCAAATATATGTTTAAACTGCTTTAAATTCCTCCACATTGCTGCTGTCATTATAAAGCAAGTCATTCAGATGGAGCCATTCACCACTATTGGTGCATTACTCTCATAAATGTTTCTTGGACAATTCACAGTCCAAGAAGAGAGAGGGAAGAGAGAGCAGATTGCTCAACTGCCTGGTAAGGCACTACATAAGTAGCTTGCCAAGGCCACACGACACTAACTTAGCTGCAGAAAAGAAACCAGAGAATTTATTTCTTACAAAACTGACTGCAAATTGAGTGACTCAGGATGATTTCTATCTGCAGATAATTACCTTTAATTTATTCTGACAAAAGTATAGTGCAATTTAAATCTATAGTACTAGTTCAATTCAATTAAAGTTAACCATACAAATGTCAAAACATCAAAGGCTCACCAACCACACACCTCAGTTCAGATCCTTACTAATTAAATCCTTTGGTAATAATGAAAGTGCTCAACTAATTGCTGCTGACTATAGTGCATGCACAATGTAAGCGAGTTACGACGTTTCCAAGGAAGACAACCCCCTCCATCCCCCAAAATTAACTATGTCCCTTCAGTGCCACATTTAAGACAATTTTAAAAAAGAAGTTTCTGTTTCTACTACCTGCTTGCTGTTTCTCATTTCTGACTCCCTGCCTTCATATTGTTTCTCTTCAACATAATAGTCTTTCATCTCACTGTGATTTTGTCCTGGAGAACTTAGCAGGCTTGAGCTACATCCATTTTCATTAAATGTTCTAAGCCCCGTAGTCATCCTGTTAATATGCAACAGACTGTTTTCATTTGACCTTGCGGAAGTTTCTCCACAGTATTCCCATGATTTATGGTTTTTTAGTATCTTGCAGTCAGAATTTGATTTGTCTGGTTCATAGTTGTTTGAAGTTTCAGAACCCATACGAGTGTATGGAAGAATATATGCTTTTTTATCATTGCAGGTCGGCTTGTGGATTTGATAAGATACTTCCGGGCTCTTGTAAAATTCATCTAAATTATTATTTGGTTCCTGGAAATCTGCTCCTTTAAATCCAAGTTCATTATTTCCATCACAATGACTTAAGTTTCCCTCTAAAGCAGCATTCTCATTATTATCGACTTGAGATAATGACTTGGGCTGTAATGGATATTGTTTCCATGTTAGTGGTCCGCTATGACTTACAAAGGGGAAGAAAGTTCTTGGGTCTGTCTCAGATCCAGACGGTAGCTTTGGAAATGCTTTTACTTTCCTTGAGCAGTTTCTTTTTAATGCATCTTCCTCCAACTCACTTGTACATGGCTTTGTGTCTAAGACAAGATTCACACACTTGATGTTGTTGTTATTGCTGTTCTCTTTACAGTTTGTGACCTGAGTTGAAACATGCTGACAGCAAACATTTTCATGCGCTGAGTTGGTTTTAATTTCTTTTATATCACCATTTCTGTCATTCATGGTATACGTGTGAGAAGAATTTCCACCACTCACAACTTCCAAGTCTTCCACCTCTGAAGATGAATGCTCTCTTAAATTGTAATCTGTGCACTGTTCATAAGGTGAAATCCTCTCATAGACTTTTCCACTCCACAAGTTATCACAACTGTCTGGGTGTAAAGACAAATGTTCTTATTAAAAACATTTTCGGTTTTCTCCCCCTCCATCTCCTCATCCCATCCAAATTACAAGCAGCTTCCACTGATATTACATGCACACCTTATGCTGCCCTACAGTTGGAAAGAGACTACTATCAAAAGTTGGTTGGCTTTTTAGAGAGAACCAAACCACAGATGGCTTTTAATACAGGATCCCAAAGGCATTTCAAACCACCTTTCCCCTCCACTAAGACAGAAGGTGTTTTATATGACAGGCAGCAAATAGCCACACAACCCAACTGCCCCTTCACATATGTGCTAATTTGGCAATCTCAACATGCAAAATTAGTACAGTGCTAGAGGGTGCAGAACTGTACTTTTGCAGCAGTTGTGCTTAATCCTAATTATTTGCTAGCAAAACAGGATATATGGTAATCATAAAAATATCTGAAAATATGAAATAACAGGAGCATGAAAATTCACTGTAAGTTAACAATGGAAAGAATTTTTTTTTTTACTTAATGCAGTAGAAAGGGACCTGGATTCCTCCCACTATTTATAATTACTTGGGTTCTGCATCTTTAGCAAGAAAAAATGCTCTTGATTCCATTACACAAATGGGCTACATTATCGAAAGCATACCATGAAAGGTGCCACATGATTCAATTGAAAGCACTCTTCTTCCAATTGCAGAGAGGCATTGGCAAATATCACTCGAGGAAGAAAGCTTCAGGTTCTCTTTACTCAATGATATGACAGTCTATAATGATAATTGTAAAGTAAAGCATTTAATACCTAGTTATCATACAGGACATGGACTTCAACATGATACAAGAGATTAGCATTCCCTAGGAAACGTCAAGATTTTGCATTTGTGAAGCAAGGCCATTCAGGAGTTGTAAGGGAACATTATTTCCCAACTGTAGCCTTTCTCCAAGATTTAGCAGAGATTAATTTGAACTGTAGCATTTTAAAATGTTTTATAATGGATTATTTCAATTAATAGTTCAACAAAGTATTAATTATAATTATAATAATCTTTACCAACTGTAAATATATTTAATTAGGCTGATTTGCCTATTTATGAAATTCATTGTTTTTAGTTAAAATTGTGTTCTTCAGACTTTTCTTGAATTAATAATAAACTCCATAGCCATCATTCATAGAATGTTTTACATGTAGAGAGGTACATACTCAATAGCACAGAGTCGTGTTTCAACAGTAAATGGGAAGTCACCCTCAAGCAAAGAGAGATGTTTTTTCCTTACAGACATTAGAGAGCTCAAACTACAATATCACTTTGTTGAAGTGATTGTTTCATTATTATTATTGTTTTCTGATACAAGTTGAAAAACTTCAGCAGTCATCCAAACATTATGTGTAGTTAGTCAGTCCCTAAAATTCCAAGGAGAAAATGTCCCTTATACTTATTTCATTGATGTTCACTTACACCTCCATTCATGTTTTTAGCACATCCTGTCTAGCCCATGCTAAATTGTCACTGGTCAAAAGAAGCAACTAGTGTAAGAAAGGGTCATGAATCCTTACCCGTTCCCTTTCCTGGATACAAATCTGCATTCTCTTGGTAATTCTGCTGCATATGAATACAGTGGCACCTCAGGTTACGAACTTAATTCATTCCAGACAGTGGCGTAGCGTGGGTTGTCAGCACCCGGGGCAAGGCAAGTAATTTGTGCCCCCTAACCCGTGGATTTGCGCCCCCTAACCCGTGGATTTGCACCCCCTAACCTGTGGATTTGCCCTAACACCAGATGTTGCACCCGGTGCGGCCGGCCCCCCCCCCCGCACCCCCCACGCTACGCCACTGGTTCCAGAAGTCCGTTCTTAACCCAAAACATTCTTGACCCGACAATCCCAACATAGGCCTCCCGCGGCCCCAGAAGTGGATTGCGTTTGTATCCCGGGGCAAAGTTTGCCACCCGGAACACCTACTTCCGGGTTTGTGGAGTTCGTCATCTGAAGTGTTCGTAAGCAGGACTGTTCGTAACCCAAGGTACCACTTTACATATAATATTAAACACATGAGTGCTATTAAGGGAGGCTCTCTTTCCAAAACATTTAGCCTTATTTAAAACAACCACGACCACCACCACTTATGGTTTCCAACACAGAAGGTTATCAATTACTCTTGTGCCTAGCATTACAGTATGTGGAACGGTGAGCATCTGTTGTTTTTGTATTGCTGCTGCTACTTTGTAGCTTAGCAGCCACTTTGTTTCAAGTGCTGTGTTGGGCTACTTTGAGTTGGAAATCATTCTCTGCATTTCCCTGCATCACCCCCCTAAACCCTGTATTTACAGTATACAGTAATTGCTTTGCCCATCAAGCAACTGCCTTCCAAAAGAGTAACTAAGATATCCTTTAAGAGTGGAGAAATGTTGAATGTTAAAGGTGACACATCAGGATAGTCAATATGATATGGAAGTTTCCAAGGCAAAAAAACCAATCGCACACTTTTTTTTTTACCTCGATATCTGGTCTCTCTTTAGGACTTTCTTCCTGCATTTGTTCAAGCAAAGTATGCAGATCTTGACTGAATTTGAATTCTGAATCGGTTCCAGGCTCCATGATATATTCAAGGGCTGCTTTTAGTGTAGCTCCCAAGGAAAAGATATGTGCCTGCAATAATTGGGATACAGAAAATGAGCACATTGTACAAACGACCACGTGTTCCCACTTAAAACCAGATTAGCTCCATTAAAATGAGCAAAACCAGCTTAAGCCGTATGTGGACCACAGATGAAGTAATACACCTGTAGTACACTTTCTCCACCTTGTGTAAACACTAGCAGCCATCAGCAAAGTGGTTCACTCAGACTGTTTTGAGCCACCCTCTATTAGCCCCAGCAAGCATAGAACATAGGGATTATGCAATTATAGTTCAAAAAATCTGGAGGACACAAAATTGGGGAAGCCTGCACTCAACCTTAATGTTATATCTTAGGCAAGGATCAGCCTTTATATAACCTATAGTCATATAGTCCCTGAGGGTGATCTAATTTTGGTAATCCAATTGTACCAAGTGTGCACACCAATACGAGTAAGAGAAGCATTCAAGTATTCCTGCTAATGATCTTGATTGTCCACAGAGGGAAGCAGTTATCAGCAGCAACCATGAGTTGGAAGGAGCATCTAAATCATCTCTGAACATTGCATATAATTGCAATGCTTCTGATTTCAGGAAAAAATTGGGGGGGAAATGATTTGGCAGCATTCCACTAGGTGGAGCTTTCTCCAAGTCTATTAAAACCATGCACTGCAACTTTGACAGTGCTGATTAATTATCTGCAATATATGTACACACAGCCTTTTAAACCCTCCCTACTTTTAGTGAAGAAGAAGAAGAAAACTCATCAAAAAGAAAACCCCTGTGTAAGCATCGTTTCACACAAGACAAAAATTTGCTACATGGGAGAAAAGCTGTGTGTCATTCATCATCATCATCTTACATGCATGCAGGTTAACAAAAGTTTCCAATTCATAATTCTGTACATCAGTTCAGGGATGACTGCTAAAACAAAGATCTGGATCTATGGAAAAAGGAAGAGAATATACACAGTGGCGGAGTATATGCTGTCTATATGGAAGGCTCCCTGGCACCTCCTGGGAAAAAGGAACTAAGCAGGGATGGGAAAGGACCCCACAAAGTTCATTGAGACCTGCTGCTGATCAGTGCATACAGTATATTAAGCAACTAGGCAGCTTAATATATCCATATGTGAGTTTTTCACATATGCTTACACTTCCCATGTAGGAAACGTAGCAGTGAGCAGAGGAGGAATGACTGCTGGGAGGAGTGCAGAAAGAAGACACACGATTGTACCCCTCCATCAGCACAAGTGGATGCCTTCATCTGCCCCAGCTGCAACAAAACATGTTTCTCCTGTATTGGTCTCTGCAGCATCTCCAGCTAGAGCTGGTTGGGTTCACTGCCTGAAACCCTGGAGAGCTGCTATGAGTCAGCATAGACAGTACTGAGCTAGATGGACCAATAATCTGTTTCAGTATAACGCAGCATCCTATGTTCCTAATTCCATCAGTGTTGTATTTGGAATGAGAGAAGAATCACAAATTCCAACTTCATGAAAACACAGCCCATGCCCCACACAACCACTGTGTGCATAGGCAGAAGAAGGAGGTACACAGCAGTTTGCAGTGAGCACACATTTCATGGAGGGCTTGGGCTTCCTTCATCCTAGGAAGTAATGGCACAGGTGCATTGAAAACCCAGGAAAAGCTGTACAACCATGTGAGATGGAGAAACAGAATCTAAAGTGGAATCATCTACACCAGGCATGTCCAACGAAGAAGGCTGTGATCTATGATCCAATATAAAAACTGGCAGTGACCTACCACCCAGGGATGGGGGCAGGGTAGCTGGGCGCCCGACGCCTGCTTCCTCCGACGCCAGCTTCTTCTTCTGAGGGGGCAGGGGGGTATTCCGCCTGCTTCCCCTGATGCCAGTTGCTTCCCCTGACACGGCAGGCATGCACAGCAGCAAAACATCACCTCCTGTGAGAAGAACTTCCTGGTTGCTTCCCTGACTGGGTGCACATGTGGTGTCGCAGCAGCCCCTTGGGCGCATCTCCAGCAGAGGGAAGGCCGCGATCTACGAACATTCATCCCGCGATCAACTGATCAGTCACGATTGACACAATGGACATGCCTGATCTACACCATAAGTGCTATAATCTGTAGCTTCTGCCAAGCGGAACTGTACTTCATCAGTGACATGATGTTGAATAAGATAGGGACTGCACCAACCAGCTAGCATCTTTCATGACGCAACAGCATATATACGTTTCATAATATTTAACAAGGTATGTTTCACGTGTTAGTGGCCAGAACGGGTTAAAAATCCTTCCACATCCGTGAAAGAAGAGCTGTTGCAATCTATGAATGGTGTTGGCAAAAAGAATTCCATTCTAGATTAATTGCTTTATTTGAAGTAAATAAGTTGAAAAATGCTCCAGACCGGAGTCATTAGCCTCACTTGAGCTTAGAGAAGCATGTCCTATAATAAAGTTTCTAAGGGAATTCAATCTGATTAATGAGAACGCCAAAAAACAATCTCAACATGATACAGTATCCAAACAAAGAGACAAAAAAGCTCTCCATAACTGGAATTGTTAATGGTGAGTAATCAGATGGTAGGAGAGGATAATCCGAACTTGTAACAAGGTATCAGCTTTTAAAATAGCAAAAATTTCTGCAATAACTAGAAGATCTTAGCAATTCAGCTGACTCATCACCACAATAAATCTTTAAGCTAAAGTTCAATTTCTATCAAACATGTGCAGAATACACAAAGATTCTGCAAGATCATCTAACAGTTTACTTGGGATATTCTTAACATTGCCTCTTTCCCTGAGAGCAGGCCTTGGAGGTGGCTTGCCAGTTACCACACAACAATCTATTACAATAATAAAGCTATGAACACCCTCAACTTCAGAACTAAACAACAGTTAGTACAACTAAATCACATCAGAACTAAACAACCTGAAAGACCATCTCTTCCCCTCTACTGTCCGCTAAGAGCATTAAGATCAACAAATGGAATCTGTATTCCCCCTCCCCACAGCCCAATGGGCTTTTTCACTGGTGGTATCAGTGTTGTAGAATTATCTCCCTGCTGAAATGCCACTGGCACTGGCGCTTGTCCAGAAGCTGTAGCTAATAATAAACCTCAGCATTCCATCACACGCAGACCGTTGCAGTAAGCTCTGTTTCAACCCTGCCTAGTATCCTCAAGTAAGACTTGCCACTTTGTCAGTCAATAGTTTGATCATCTGCAGAAGCTTTGGTCACTCCCTGAGTTGGCAAAGCTCATCTGACAGCAATAAAACGCCAAGCCTTTTGTGTCATCAGCACAGTCTTGGGGAATACAGATTCAACAGGAGCCTTCTGTTTCAAGTTTTCACAGATCAAAGGATTATAGAGTTGGGAGGGACCATGAGGATCACACAGTCTATTGCAACGCCCTGCAGTGCAGAAATCTCAGCTAACTCAAGCATGACAGATGACCATCCAACCACTGTTTTACAACCTCCAATTAAGGATAGTCCACCACCTTCTAAGGGAGTCTATCAGTCTATTCCACTGTCCAACAGAAGTGTTTTTTCAGTACCTGCTGAAAACTGTTCTGTTCCATCAGCTTATACAAGGCAATTAAGAATACAATAATAGTTGGCTGATATCTGAGGAAATTTGCTAGCCATGATCTATGACCTTCACTGACAGAAGTATACTCTTCCAAGGCAGCTAACAATAAAAACACAATAATACAATAAAAATACACATAGATAAAATAAAAAGACAACAGCTGCATATACTATTAATAATATCCTATTATTTCAAATTGCCCTGTTACCATTTTTGGTGAAGGGCAATATACAAATCTCTCAATAAAACAGCCCTACCCAAAATTACCCAAAGTGAACAGCAAAAGCAGACCAATAACAAAAATTGCTCTTCATGGGAAAGCCAGAAAAAGACAATCTAGTATGCAAATAATTCCAAAATAAATGTGTTCTGATTAATAAATCTATTCATTCTGTTACAGCAAACCAATGTGTCCCTAAATCAAGGTATCTCACATTTTATTTTCCTGATGTTCTCGGCCAAGCTTCTGAATAGACCTGTGTTATCTATATAGGGGAGTGAGGTGGACAGAGATTGGTTACTTGGCAGTCGGCTCTCTCCCCTGAAGATACTTAAAGAGCCCCACTGTTCTTTTAATTCAGCAGGTGGTGACAGCTATGAGTCTGTAAGGGAATTTTAGGCTGGTTTTAGTACTGGTGCATTATGCTGGTGCAACCCAAAACCCATTTAAATAGGCTTACCTCAGTACTCCCTGGGATGCCAGTTTAAGGGGGGAAATACCAAGGGCATGCCACAAGGTCATATTATAAAGAAGCTCCTAAGAGGGCATGGCACATTTTACCTGAAGGCAGAGACACAATTTCTCTGGAATCAAAAGCTCCAAGGAAACAAAACCCCACTCAGATAAAAAAAACCCTTGGCAAAACAAGTCACCATCAAATACGTTTTTTCGGAAACTGCCTTATCGTCTGAATAGGCTTCTGTCCGAGGACTTATTTGCAGATAATAAGATGCAACAGCTTATATACAGAAAGCAGAGTCCAACAGGATGTTCCAAACAGAGACAACTAACACTGATTCAAGTGCCTGAGCTATCTGTATTTTGCACCACAAAATAGGAAGTGTGGTATGGAAAGGCATCGCTCATACTGGAATTTCTGGCTAGGTGCAAGCACAGTCAAAGGGATATATTTGTCAAAGGGAGGGCCAGTCCAACAGTGATCCATTTGCTCCACTGCAGCACCCTATCACTTACAGCCATCTCTACAGAAGCAGTACCATCAATTCCCTGTATGTAGTACAAGGTGCAATGTAAGGGGGGGGGATGAAAAAACATAGTGCAGTTGGCACAGAATTTTTTTTTTAAACTGTTTTGGATAATCCTGAGTTATGCAGGTATAGGAAGGATTGTAACCAGGATATTCAGACATATATATCCACTACTATTTTTCCCGACCAACAAAGGAATCTACATTGGATAAATAGTCAAATATCTTTGCTATGGCTTTGAAGAGCACATAAAAGCCATTCTGGAAGTCACTCTTGGCAGGAAGTCAGGGTACAAATATAATAAACCAAACAACAGTAGCTATGACAACATCGTTAGAAAAGGTGAGCAAGCTGCTGGTCATTGATAGCTGTGTATTAAAGGATGAGAGTCAGCATACAGCTGATTACTAACTGCTGAGGATCATGAGCAGGAAAATGCGACTGAGCTCATGGTCTGCTCTTGGGCTTCCCATGGCATTGCCGGCCTCTGAGAGAAATGGTGCTGGACCAGGTAGGCTTGTGGTCTGACGCAGCAGGGCTCGTATTGATGTTCTCACCTAATCAAAAATGCAAGGTTTAAAACGCTCTTTGAACAGGCAAGTTTCTGATGGCCACTGAAGTTTATTTTGGCCCCAAAGCCCTCAAAGTAGTGAACTGAAATGCAATCCATTAAATGCACCATAAAAACAATCCATGTTCATTTTGAAATAATTTGTCAGTTAACTCACCACATAAGAATAAAATGAATAAAACTCCTCGTGAAAGAGCAAAGCATTTGTTAGAATCAAAATCTCAAAAGTTACAAAAGGTAGGTTTTTGTGAGCTTTATGGTTGCACGTAAAATCTCGAAGGTAATTGTTTTATTATATTTTGACCCCTCATTTTCTCCAAAGAGCCTAGGGTGGTATGCATGCTCTTCTTCCCTCTCTCCATCTCCATCATTATATCTGTCAGGGGACTGCTATCAGAACAGGGGAGGGGGGCAGGAGAATACAGAGAGCCTCTGACGCTGCTGAGGAGCAGCTCCTCGTCCAGCGGCCAGGGAAGCCACACTTCCAGTGGAGCAGAGCGGGAAGTGGATAGCCAGGCGAGGGGAGGGCTCGAAGATGCGACTGAGAGCCCAAGCGCCTCACCTAGCCCGGCTGGCCAGGAAACTGACATGCCGTTTCCGTCATCCAGTTTGCGCAGAGGGGTGAAACATAAGGAGGGGAGGCAGAGATTTAGGGTGTCTAAGTTCTTATGTTGGGTGAGAAACCGGAAGGGGCCACTCCCGGAATCTGCAAGTGACTGAGACGGACATGAACTTTGGGGTTCTGCACTGTAAATAGTATTTCACCAATAAAACCTGTAAAAGACAGATCGGAGTCCTGCCTGGTTACTCGCGAGCAACAACTTCCAAACCTGACAATATCCCAACCACCACCCTGAAAAGTAGGTGAGGCAAAAGAGATCATAGCTGGTTTGAAATCACATAATAAGTGTATAGTCAAATGTGGATCCCACCTCCAACACTCCAACCATAATACCTAACTGAGTGATTGATTCGATTTATTTATTATATTCCTATGCCGTTTTTCATTCAAATGGCTCCCAAATTGGCTTACAAACGATAAACAACAATAACAGGATAGAACAAAATGGAACATCACAAACAGAGAATAATCATATAGAGTAATTAACAAATCATCAGTGAAACAATAACAATCTATAAAATGGTTAACAAATCTACAGCTAAAAAACAACAACTAAACATCATGAGTTTGACCAAATTGCAGGAGGCAGTGGAAGACAGGAGTGCCTGGCATGCTCTGGTCCATGGGATCATGAAGAGTCAGACACGACTAAACAACAAACATCACAATTAAAGCAAAAGTCATATTATATGATTAACAAATCAACAAATTGATTTATAATCAATAAAAGAGTATTAACAACATGAACAAAATTGCAACCAAAAAATAAGCTAAGCATTGTTAAGTTCAGACACACTTCTCCACACCCCCATAACCTTTCACTCTATTCAGCTCATTAAAATGCAGACACACATAATGCCCGTGGCAACAACTGCCTTCTGAAGGTTCCTTGGGCTGGAGGTGGGGCTAACCACTGTCTGATGGCAAACAGTGTCTCTCTCTCCTCATAGCAGTTCCTATGGAAAGAGATTCCTTATGAAGGCTCCCAGGGCTTGAGGGTGGGGCAAGGCAGGTGGGAAAAGCCATTACCTGCTGGCCAGCACAGTCCCTTATGGCTTAAAATGTCAATTTTAATACTCTGGGATTTTTGTCACAATATTCTGTTGTTCTAATCTCTTTTATGAAGGCAGGAAGGGCCAGGTATATAGAAAAGTTGTGGGAAATTCAACAAGTAAGGAGCTTGAGAGCCTTTCCACTTTCTCTAGCTCTGTTTCCATGGAAAACAGCTATCCTTCTTGCACAGGAGTCTTGAAAATGCAGTCATCAAGCAGAGAGTGTCTCAGTAAGATTTTACACATCTTATAAGAGTAATATATAAAGAATTGTAGTCTCTTTTCAGCTTTAATAAAACACTCCATTTATCACATCACATTCCATAAAACACACCTCAGCAAGGTCCATAGAGCAACAAAGCCATATCAGAAAAGGGAATTAGGAGTTATCCTGGTCAATTGCCCATTTCAAATTTATTTAGTAAAACATAGTAAATTTTGTGCTATAGCAGCTGCATCACTAATTCAGGACAAAGTAGTGGCGAAGATGGTCTTTGTTGATTATAACACAGTTACAGAAACAGTAGGAACGAGAGAGAAAGTAAAGAAAAGTTTGCAAATTCACATTCAAATTTTATAAATTCCCTATCTTATACAAAAGCTAAAATACATTCATAAGCTAGGTTAGATGGTATAGCAGAAAATTATATTTTACTTATTTCTTTATTGATTGATAAATCACTTAGTCATCAACACTTCTAAGCAATGTACCAAAAAAACAAACAAACTGATATGATGAATAAGAACAATAAAATTCACAACAAAACTAAACACTACCATAAAATGCCTGCTGAAATATGGAAGTCTTGGTCACATGCCTGAAGTTCCAATCTCAGTTGGAAGAGAGTTCCACTAGCTTGGGCCGTAACACTGAATGCATGGCTTCTAGTAGTTACAAACTATGTGGCTGAGCCATGGGGGATCACCAACAGAGACTCCCCTGAAATATCACAGTGACTGGACAGTGATATAGGGAATCAGCTGGTCCTTAAGAAATCATGGAGCCAAGTTGCAAATTAACAAGGGCCTTGAAAATTAATACCAGAACCACGAACCTGGCCCAGTTACACATGAGCAGCCAGTGCAAGTTTTAAAGCACCACTGTTATATGGTAGTCTCTCCCCATTGACTGTCTAGCTGCAGAAATTTGCACCAGCTGGCTCTTCCAAGGATAGCTGCACACAGAGATCGTATCCTCCCTAAAAGAGGGCAGATGTTGTGGTGAGACCTGGAGACTGACCTCCTGTGTCATGGGTGGGTTGGATTGGATTGCCACAACACCCAATTGGTAGGTCCCTCGATGTTGGGTTCAATCTGACCAATGGGGCGCAGTCCAAATGGATCGAGGGACCTATTTATACCCATGCATATGACCCAGAGCTTCCTCTTTTGGCTCGTGCATTTGGAACACCCACCCACCTCTCCCTAAATTTAGGGATTTGTGTGATTGACCTTGCTATGCAGTCATGTGTCGTCTGCCATTGGGACAGGGGCACGATAGGAATTTCCCCACTTGGCCAATTGGCTGTTGCCATTTGGGTTTCGCCTGCCACATAGCAAATCATCACAACTTGTAAGGTTGCGGATAGGCACTGGTTCAGGTAATAGGGATGGGAGAATGGTCTCGCCATCCTTATGTGAACGGTATTCCGTTAAAGGAATCCAGGGACTCAACTGGTTTGGTCAACCCCTGAGAGGGGGTTGTGCCCATACCTGAGTCTGGGGGGGGGCATCTGGGTGGTGAACAGAGTCTGTTCCTGGCTTTTCACCTTCCCAGGTGTTCACCTTTGGGCTGACCTATGCTGGTGCCCTGGGTCAGCGCTGCCTGCAAGAGTGCAGGGAGCTAGTCGAACCAGAGCCTATGCAATCACTCACTTTCTGTAATCAATAAAGTTGTGGCCAAAACTAAAATTTGAGTCATGTGTGAATTTATTTAGGGGGGAGGTCTCTGGGTCTGAACACGCAACACATTGCAATAATCAAGTCATGAGATTGCCAGTGCATAAATCACCACAGCTACGTTATCCCTGTCCAAAAAAGGCCAAAGTTGGCACACCAGCCTTGGTTGAAAAAAGGACTCCTAGCCAGGGAAACTACTTGAGCCTCAAAAGCCACAGACAGGATGAGAAGCAGGAGCAGGGACACAGTTTCCCTGTCTTACTATCAATATACCGTAGGTCACCCATCAGGGCCATCAGGGCTGATTCAGAATCAAAACAATGCCTGAAGACAGACTGAAACTGCTCCAGATAGTTTCTATCGTCCGGGAACTCCTGCAAATTCTCCACTATCGCTCTCTTCACCACCTTGCCCAAAAAAGAATGCTGGTGATAAGAACTGGAGGCAAAGGTTCCAAATGAATAAAAATAGAGGTGAGAATAAAAACAGAGGTAGGTTTAGGAATAGGGGGGCAGCAGCAGAGAGACAACAGATTTCAGGAACAACATTCTTCATTTGTGAATAGCCTACTGCTGCGTTTAAATGATGCTACTATAAATATCTTCAGTAATCTCCTTTCTGTATACATCCCATTGAGTCAAGAAGCAACAAAAAGGAATGGAGGTCTATCCCAAAGGTCAATTAAGCATGTGAAATTTAAAGCAGTGTAAAGCTTTAAATGGCCTCCATACAAGAACTTAACACAGAACATTTCATATGTAGAAAACAGGGGGATACATATTGGTAATCTACAATATCTGTTTGAATGGCAGCTTTGTAACATGGACAAATGCCTGTTTGAGGCTGAGCTGACACTAGCAATGCTTGTTAGCCCCAGCAGAAACCTACTGTGGCAGTGCATAAAATGAATCTATTAAATAATTCTCAAATGGGAATTTTTGTTGCAAGCCTTATTTAAAATTCACTATCATCTCTTTCCAGCATAGTGCAATACTGGAGAAAAAATGAAGATGAAATCCCACTGGGGAAATGAAAGGTTCCACATTTGGCACCTAAAGATGAACATGGGGTTTTTTGTTTCTTTGGAAAACAGCTAAACAGCTCACTATAGTGCTCAATATTAGTTTTATACTAAATCTATATTTTCTCATGAATGTGCTGAGCAAGACTAGAGTGTTCTCCACTGAAGTAAAAGGGCAATATTAAAAAGAAAGAAAGAAAGCTTAAGGCTAGATAAATAAGTAAGTCACAAATGTTGAAACAAGCTAGCAACAACAACAAAAAAACCCTGCTAAATTAAATGCAGTTCTCAGCTCTTTAATTAAACACTGCTACTAATAAACAATGGTACAGTATACTGAGAGTGTATTAAAAGCTGAACAGTTTTAAGAGAGTAACTGGGAAACTTTTCTGTGCACATCTTATTGACTTGTGAATATTTATTTCTTCTCTGTCTCATTTTAATGTAAAGTGCAGAGCTTCATTTGAACTCCAGGATCTCTTAACACAGCAAGACTCGCCTCTAGAATGAAAGTAGTAGTACTAGGAAATTGAAAGTACTAGGAAAATGTTCAGACTTATTCCTGTCTCCCCTTCCATGTATACCCACAAAAAAAATCATAGAAACCACAACCTGCAGCTACTTGTTCTTGAGCATGTCAGTTCTTGGTGTATCTGTTGTGTTTTAAAAGGTTGTTGGTTGCTTTGATGGCTCAAGCCAAAAAGTGATGCATAAATGTTCTAAATAAATAAATAAACAAATACATTTGCGGATGTAATATGCAAGGCAATCCTATGGGATCCATCTCATGCACAAATGAGGCCTTGGTAAAGGTAAAGGTACCCCTGCCCGTACGGGCCAGTCTTGCCAGACTCTGGGGTTGTGCGCCCATCTCACTTAAGAGGCCAGGGGCCAGCGCTGTCCGGAGACACTTCCGGGTCACTTGGCCAGCGTGACAAAGCTGCATCTGGCGAGCCAGAGCCGCACACGGAAACGGCGTTTACCTTCCCGCTAGTAAGCAGTCCCTATTTATCTACTTGCACCCGGGAGTGCTTTCGAACTGCTAGGTTGGCAGGGGCTGGGACCAAGCAACGGGAGCGCACCCCGCCGCGGGGATTCGAACCGCCGACCTTTCGATCGGCAAGCCCTAGGCGCTGAGGCTTTTACCCACAGCGCCACCCGCGTCCCAAAAATGAGGCCTTGGCATGTTCTAAATGCTTAGCATAGATTTTTTTGAAACATGCCTGTTCAAATGCCATGTCGACATTTTCCCTAACACAACAGGTCACCTGGGCAGCTTCCCCACATTTTGGCTACGCTAGAAGCCTGAATACAGCTTGAAGTGCACAATATCCAAGCACAGAATCCAGGAACTGAAAAATTGAAATACTCTACAACTCCTTTAACAGAGATATGCTAAGTATCAGTACAATGCATGAACTGTAAGTCAAGGCCAGCCTTGCGGGCATTTAAAAAAAAAAGCCTCAAGATTGATTGGAAAACTTGCAGATTTGAAAAGATCCAGCAACACTTCAGTGACAACACTTGGAGTGCTTTTCCCAGCCACTTCATTTTAACATCTCTGTCCTCGAGGTATATATAGCACAGATGCCAGGAGTGTCTCAGAAATGATTTGTAGCTAGAAAGTGTTGATATTTACCTTCTTGCTTGGTTAATGTTTCTTTGACGTTAATATGAACTTTCGTGTATAGTGATACGCCTCTACAGAAAATTCATGAGGAACATGAATGCAAAAATCAGCAGAAACAAGGAAGGAGACAGGATGGGAAAGAAATCAGTTGGAGAGACAGATCAGTCAAAGAAAAGCGAGTAATTAAGGTACGTAAGGAGTTCAGTGTGAATGTAAAACAAGACAGGGAGCTGCGGTTTCAAGGTTTTCAATGATGGCAATACTGATGATTACAGCCTCCCATTCTTTTGGTCCTAAAGCTTTTTGCACAATGATAGAAGTTTGGACCAGAGAATTTTCTGAGCAGAATTTAAACTGCATGGGCAGGTCTGAATGGTTAAAGCAAAGTGCAATTTACACAGAATTATGTCTATCATTTTAAAATGTCTATTTTATGACTGCTAAGATACACCTAAAAGATGGGGGTGGGGGAGGCTGGAAAATTTCAATACTGAATATTTTGCTGTTGACACACATTTCCAGTGAGAAGGGGCAGGATACGTGCCCTGCACTGCTTCTTGCCCTTTCTTCCCTATACCTAACAGACCAGAAAATAGCAGAATTTCTTTTGCATATCTGTTTGCTTTGCTTAATTTATAGTTTGCAAAATTTACTTTTGCACCCGCCAGTACCTTGCTTGTTACTAGCTAACACAATGTTCAGTACACAGGCTTTATAAACTTAAGACATCTGCTGCATCAAACCATAGGCAAACTCGGCCCTCCAGATGTTTTGGGACTACACCTCCCATCATCCCTAGCTAACAGGACCAGGGGTCAGGGATGATGGGAATTGTAGTCTCAAAACATCTGGAGGGCTGAGTTTGCCTATGCCTGACCTAGTCTGACACCTGGCTTCCTACAGTAGCTAACCAGATGCTCCTGAGAAACCCCAAAGCATGGTGTGGGCAACAGCTATCTCTCCTGTTGTTTGTCCCTAGCAAAGTGGTTCCAAACCTGGAGGGAACATATAGCCATCATGGCTAGTAGCCATTCAGAGGCATTCAATTGTGAATACATTTGGCTTGCCTGGACTTCCTGACCAGAACATCTTTAAGGTTTATGTGCTAAGGAAAGTGTTCTAATTTTAAGTGGCCCAATATTAAATGCACCTTAATGTGATTAAAAAAAGCATAAAAGCACATTTAGATTTGCATTTGTAATGACCTAGATACATCAGAAAAGCCTAAAACACTGAAGCAGCGATCAGTGGTTTATCCAGTTTGAGAAACTGTAGCCAAGCCTTCCAATTCTAGGTTAGCTGCATTACCTACAGAAAATATTTCACCACAACAGCACAACATTCAGTGGAAATTATTTATTTATGCCCCATCCTATCCTGTTGGTTCCAGCAGACATATAAAAATTCACTGAAGTAGAAAGCCCTTTGGGGCCATGATAATCTAAGTAATGGGCATTAGATGGCTTGAGGAAACTAAGTAGGTCAAAGTGAAAATAGAAAATATTTTCTTGTCCTTATCACTCCTCTCCCAAAATACAACTATCCCATGATGTACACTTCATCATCACTTGATCAATCAATGACTTAAAGCGATGTGCATGAACCAAGCCTCTGTGTTTTAAGTAACACTGGAGAACACCAAAGCTCTCTCTGGGTTATGAGAGCTGCGATGGCTCATTCAAACATGCCAGTCACCACGTGGTGAGCATACATTTGTGAAACCACTCTCTGTGTGGGTTCTCTTGCATGTGCACACATAGCTCCTTTGCAATCATTCCTAACACTATAACTTATAAATCTCACTAACAGTTTGCCTCAATGCATATTAGACAGGAGGAAGTGTTTCCTGTTAGAGTTGCCACACACCCTGCATTGAAAACATGATCAATGAAAGCAGGAACAAAACACAAAGGTTAATTTTTTTATGACTTGCCTGCATGCCCGAACTAGGTTGTGTGCTGGTTGATCGTCCACGAAATACCTCCCTACTGTATCTTAAGCACTGTATTATTGCAGCAAGTTCTGTGGTGACTTTAGGATACAGATGAGCCACACCCTGCATCCTCTTTCCAGACAATACTTTACTACCCAGAAGTTTTAGGTTATGCCTCCTTGGACAAAGGGGAATCTACTCAGCACTAGGGCCGATATGAGGTTTGAAGCGCCCCACTATTCAGTCCCCCCCCCAATGAAGATAGGGGTGACAGCAGCTACTTCACATGGTACTTCTCCACTGAACATCAGACTGTGCGTCACTGCATGTCCCCACGACTGCCTGAAGCCCGCTCACCCCTTTAGCTTACTGGGCTAGGCAGAGTCTGAATTAGACAAAATGTCACCTAAAGGGCAAGTGATCCATACTGAGCAAACACAATATTAAAAAATAATAATAACCAAATCTATATACTCATATTTTTCATTGAACATCTAGGGGAGTAAGCAGAATTAGCCTTTTAATGTCACCGCAAAGCAAGCTCACCGACAAAGACCTTGCAGGGTGAGGTAAGGTTTTGTAGATGCTTGAGCTGACTTTTAAAAATGAAAGCTAACGTCAGTGTTTAGCAGTAGACAACATGGCATGGTTTGTATTTATATTAAAGCCTCAAAAGGCAGCACAATTAAATTTGTCAGTTCTGCTGTTAACAATAGTAACGGGGAGTTTTCATAACTAGCTCCCTGTTGAGCCATTCAAATATATAGCAGATTTACAACACCAATTATTTTAACAACATTTCTAATGTATTTCAATTGTGCGAACGCAAGCGACGTTCGCGGCAATGACTACACAACAACTTCCTGCACAGGATCTCTATGTAAAATAATAGCACGGTGTTTGAAGTAGCTATGCCTATTATATATTCCTCTTCCATTATTGCTATTCACAGCCACTGAAGCGACTATCCATTTCAGTTAATACAAAACAAAGCAACACATACAGTGTATTGGCTCAGATGCCATTATTCGATTATTCTGTTTAAGGAGACTAGAACAGGACTGCACATTAGTGGCGCTAGATCAATGTGCAGTAGTAGCAGAGGCAGCAGCTGTAGAATGAGTGTGCACAATGGCACCACCACTAGTCATATCAGCTCTCATGCTACTGTGATGGTGCTGCAGCGATTAGAAAAAGATCTTGCCAGTTTAGGAGTGTCAGTGGCACTAATAAGTCAAGGTCTGCTGCTGAAATTTTGACACCACGTAAAACACTAGGCTAGTACACACCTATGTTTCCACATTCTCAGTCTACCACTGATGGCGCAGCAACTTTAAATAATTGAGCCACTACTTAGGATAACTTGGAACCCTAATTTAACGAGGAATTCTTCAGTGCTTGGTGAGGCATTGGGCAGATGCAGGCACATCTTTTGTACACAAAAGTACCCACATCTTTTGTACACAAAAGTTTCACTATTCTTCTTCCCCACCCTTTTTTTACTACTCAGAATCTGTTTATGTCAATGCATGTATACATTTCACCAATACTATACATTATGCTGTACTTTTGTAAAGCAGAGCATGAGCACACTGTTCCACATTACGTAAAGGGTTCTTAGTTTGGTGAGTATGTAAAGAAAGCCTGAATAAGCAGAGACACACCATATTCCTTTTTCTACATGTATGGAAACTGTATTAAAGTTCACCCGTTTCAATCAAGATGACAGACTGAACCTTTCAAAACTGCACCTATTTTAATGACTGATTTCAAAACTCTGGTTTCCTATTATTCCCAAGCAATACCAGTATAAGGCTTTTGTCTCCTTGATCAATACACTGTGGAGGGAAATATGAAATATTAATGTTCCTCTCCGTATATAAGACAACCAAATTAGATGATACATTTAATGCATGAATGGCATCAATGGAAACTTCCTTTTCCTGGGACTAATAAGGGCAGTGGAGGTGGGAAGTGGGGGGTGGGGGGGGGGAGGTAATGTGAGGTCCTTAAATCCTTCTCCCCTAAACTATCCCGGTATTGTTTGGAGGTGAGAACTATAATTGTTTCCCTATCTGGGAGATATGCTATCTGGTGGTAGTATTCCTACATCCAGCTGTTGCTGCTGAAATAGGTATCTTCAGCAGGCAGGGGTTGGTATGACAGCTGCAAAAATATCATAGCCACACAGTGGCTCACACATTGGTAACCTCAAGACTGAATTACTGTACTGCAATGATTTCCATTTGGAGCTACTTGAGAAACAGCAGCCAGTGCAGAACATGGCAGCACACCTCCTGATAGGTACAGTTTATCATCAGCATAAAATATTTTTACTTAGTCTCTACTGGCTACTACTACTACTAATTGTATTATTTATACCCCGCCCATCCGGCCAGGTCTCCCCAGCCAATCTCTATTGCCTACTAATATGCAAATTTAAGGTATATTAAGCCGTAAACAACATGAGCCTAGTACACTTGCCCTATATAATCCTGCTCAACCACTACAAACAGCAGCAGTGACACTTTTGACAGTGCTTCACAATGATACTGGCTCCATGAGTACCAGGAGCTTTCAGTGTGGCAGTACTATTGTTCTGGAGCTCCTTCCCAATGAATACTATGCAAGTGCCCTCTGTGTAACCTTCTGTATAAACCTCAGCAGGGATTTCAAAGGGGCTTTTCACAAAGACCTGAGCTTAATCTGAGAATCATTACATAACAAAGGACACAGGTAATGAGTTCTCACATGTCATCCTGAGTCATATCGGCTAGGCATCCCGCTTAAGGGCTACAGCAAAGTTACAAGGGTGTCTCTACCTGACAGATCTTATTTTGAATATAGTGATCTTGTGTTGACTGAAAGGGACAAGCTTGAGTCTCCTCACTAAATGCACAAAGGGCACTTGGTTTAATCAAGACAGGATATGCTTGCCTGGCTGGGATCTATTCACTCTCAAGAGCAGGATTCATGGCCAAACTATAGGCATTATGTTGGAATTGGCAAGGAGTTCTTGGGGATCAATTGGGTGTGTGCAATCTCCTGTCTGTGGCGGCGTGGTTTTGCACCATAATGGCTCACTCTCTCTGTTTAGCAAATGATCCTTGCTCAGAATAAAGCTGGTAACCTAGTCCAGGGGTGGCCAACTCCCAAGAGACTGTGATCTACTCACAGAATTAAAAACTGGCAGTGATCTACCCCCTTTTTGGCATTCAGGTCAAAGCTGTTGAGCTTTTTTTAGACAGCCCTGGGTTTTGGGGGGTCAAAGTTGTTGAACTTTTTTATGGAGGGGGAAAGCCCTGATTTTGGAGAGTTCATGCCTAACTTCAAAAAAGATAGGGGAATAGCCACTCACTAGCAGATCGCTGGGAAAACAAACAGCCTTGCTGAGTAAACTCCACCTTCCAATCTGCAGATGGTGCAACAATGGAGAGCAGAGTGGTAGGGAGGGGCCAGATTATATTTTACCTATGCTAAAGAAAGGCAGCCAGCGAATGACTGCAATCTAATCTACCAGTGGATCGCGATCAACATGTTGGATATCCCTGACCTAGTCTAAGGCCGTGGTTCTCAAAGGCTGTGCTGCATCACACTGATGTGACAGGAGAGGATGGCAAGTGTGGTGGGAAGATTCAAGGACAAATAAACACTTAAAATATTTCAGTGCAGTACAGTATATATATATTTTTTTATAATATTTTTTATTGCTTTGTTTTCCAAGGTCAAAGTAAATCATCAATACATCGTCAATAACACAACAAAAGCTGTTCTACAAAAAGAAAGAAGAAATTAAACAGTGCAGTGCAGTACAGTATAGTATCAAAATATTGTTTTTCATTTGCAGAATATGGATAGATATCTTCAAAATGAGAGCAAGAGGTTCAAGTGATACTGAGGACAGTCACAGCTGTGATCCAGAATCACTGTTCAAACAGAGTTCTCCATGGCATATTGTTGTGAACAAGGATTGGTTTCAGGGCATGGACACAGTTACAGCTGAAAAAGAGCTACTCAGTGCAGAAAACTGGGTTCATTTACCTTCCTTAAACCTCAATAAATGCATCATTTCTATTTTAACTATGTATTTTGTTGCTGTAAACTAAAAAAAAAACCCAAACCTCAGAATTCATAACTAGCCATGTTGGTTTTGTTTGATGTCCGTGCTGCAACCATCCCTAGTGTACGACCCAAAATTCTGACTTGAGTTATGACTTACTGTATTATGTAGCAAGTGTTTTTCCTAGTGTAAAAAGGTAAAGGTACCCCTGCCCGTACGGGCCAGTCTTGGCAGACTCTAGGGTTGTGCGCCCATCTCACTCAAGAGGCCGGGGGCCAGCGCTGTCCGGAGACACTTCCGGGTCACGTGGCCAGCGTGACAAAGCTGCATCTGGTGAGCCAGCGCAGCACACGGAAACGCCGTTTACCTTCCCGCTGGTAAGCGGTCCCTATTTATCTACTTGCACCCGGGGGTGCTTTCGAACTGCTAGGTTGGCAGGCGCTGGGACCGAGCAACGGGAGCGCACCCCACCGCGGGGATTCGAACCGCCGACCTTTCGATCGGCAAGCCCTAGGCGCTGAGGCTTTTACCCACAGCGCCACCCGCGTCCCTTTTTCCTAGTGTAACCACCCTTAATTGTATCACCATAATAACACTAAGAAGTAATCACAATGATACCACTTTACAGATTTGGAATGATACTAATTTGCCCAAGACTACTTGAAAAGGGAGAGCATAACATATGAACTTAACTTTGTATCAAGTTTATCAAGAGAATATTAAAAAGAACTTTCCTGGTACTTTCCAATATTGGGAAAACCACTAGTAATGTGCTTCCCTCCATTTTGTTTTGTTTCATTTCATTTTTGCAGATGAAGCAACATATTGCACAATGTGCAACTTAAACTTCTTGAATTTTGGAACCTTTGATTCAGCAACCCTATAAGGCAGGAGTGGGGACCACTCGTCTTCTGTGAAGTCTTCCCTCACATGAAAATGAAGCTTAAAAACAGCCTCCTATGCTCTAAAAGCCTAATTGCCTTTTGATGGGAGGGTCTTCAAATATTACTGTGTGAGAGAGGGGGATATATGGGTTTGTATTGTGGGTGCACATGTAGGAATGAGTGTGTATGGGCACTGCTCATGGGCGTAGCCAGGGTTTTTGTTAGGAGGGGCAGGCTTTTGTTGGAAGGGATAGACTTTTGTTAAGGGGGTCAGAACCTCAGATCTGTATTGATTTGTATTATCTGGGAGGCAGCTGCCCCCCTTCCCCTTTGGCTACACCCATGGCACTGCTATTTTTCTAGAAAAAGAGGTGCCCGAACTCGCCTTATTCTCTTTGAATGACAATGGCGCCCATATTCCAGAACTGAATTCCAGCTGAAAAAATCCCTATGAATGGGTACTATATATGAGAGGGAGAAGAATCCAACCCATTTTTTTGCATTAGCTTGACATACTAGCAACATGGGACACCCAGAAGGTTAGACACTAGTTAATGCAGCTCTTCCCCACTCCTATTAAAAAGTCAAATATCATGGTGAGACCATCACTCTTAGGTGGTCTACTGATTGAAAGAATACCATACTTTTCTGTGTATAAGACTAGGTTTTTTTCTTTAAAAAATATGCGGAAAAGTGGGGGTCGTCTTATCAACAGATAGTGCATAGGGTGGATGTTTGATTGGTTGCTGCCGCAGCTGTCAACAGCTATCAGGCGTGTTATTGGTTGCTGCGTCAAGGGCTGGTGTTGACTGGCTAATGCTGCGGCAATTGGGTGGGCAATTGGTAGCTTCTGCTGGTGAGGGGACAGATGAGAGGCGGATTGAGCGGCATGTGTGGGTGAGTGATTTTCGACATTTCCCCCTAAAAAAAGCTCCACAACTCTGAGCCATCTCCCCCCATTTTCTTAAATTTGAGAACCCTAAAATAGGGGGCGTCTTATACATGGGAGTCTCTTATACACAGGGGCATCTTATACATGGAAAAGTATGGTATGTCTTTCGAATAAATATAATAACTGTACCTAAAATTAAGAGGATATAAAACAGCAGCACTATCAGCCACAACTGGCCAGGTACCTAATGCTGAAACATATCCGATAAGTTCACTTTTATTACCAATAAAATTGTAGTGATACATTTGATGTAGGTTCAGGTAACTGCCCTATAGATTGAAAGATCTAAAAGCATAGTTTAAAAGAAACTTAATAATGTGAAATACTGCATTGCATCCTGCTGATATATAATATTCCAATTGCCAGGACTCATTTACACATTCTTTTTAAAATGGAGAAAAATTATGAGAATTTTAATTGAGTAGCTCTATACAATGGCTCTATAAAAAATAGATGCTCACATTCACACACTGCTAATTAGACTATTTGAATATAATTCATAATAGAAACAACAAAACATTGAATATTCTGAACAGGATGTTCAACAAAAATTCACACATTGCAGTTGGTCTAAAGGATCAGGGAGGCTAATGAATCAATGGAAACAATTATGCCACTAATTCAGCTCAAGAATAAAGAACATTTATGAACTACTAGGCTACAGACATCAGTTGGTAAGTTCATTATACCAGAAGACTAAATTAACTATTCCATCATGAGCTATTTTTATAGAAAATACCAAGTACATTTTATAGTTTGCTATAAAATTCAGACCCAAAAATAAAAGACGCCTGCTTCTTGGGAGAAAAGCAATCACAAACCTAGACAGCATCTTAAAAAGCAGAGACAACACCTTGCTAACAAAGGTCCATATAGTTAAAGCTATGGTTTTCCCAGTAGTGATGTATGGAAGTGAGTGCTAGACCATAAAGAAGGCTGATCGCCGAAGAATTGATGTTTTTGAATTATGGTGCTGGAGGAGACTCTTGAGAGTCCCATGGACTGCAAGAAGATCAAACCTATCCATTCTTAAGGAAATCAGCCCTGAGTGCTCACTGGAAGGACAGATCCTGAAGCTGAGGCTCCAATACTTTGGCCACCTCATGAGAAGAGAAGACTCCCTGGAAAAGACCCTGATGTTGGGAATGACTGAGGGCACAAGAAGAAGGGGACGACAGAGGACGAGATGGTTGGACAGTGTTCTCGAAGCTACCAGCATGAGTTTGACCAAACTGCGGGAGGCAGTGGAAGACAGAAGTGCCTGGCGTGCTCTGTTCCTCCACCACCACCACCAACAACAAAATAAAATTCAGAATTAGCCCTTGAACAAATTAAGAAAAACCAGAGTTTAAAAGAGCTGGTGCTTAGTGCAAACGACTACTTTTATCTGCCAAACAGTATTTTGTTTTGTTTTGTTTTGTTTTGTTTCAGTACATAATGAAGGACTAATTTCTTGGAAGTCATTGTTAGTACAACAATAAAAAATCTGTACGTGATCCATACAGTGGTACCTCGGGTTAAGTACTTAATTCATTCCAGAGGTCCGCTCTTAACCTGAAACTGTTCTTAACCTGAAGCACCACTTTAGCTAATGGGGCCTCCCGCTGCTGCCGTGCCTCCGGATCACAATTTTTGTTCTCATCCTGAAGCAAAGTTCTTAACCCGAGGTACTATTTCTGGGTTAGCGGAGTCTGTAACCTGAAGCATATGTAACCTGAAGCGTATATAACCTGAGGTACCACTGTATTAAAATATGTGGGGGCCAAAATCAAGGGAGGGGGGAACATATAGACATTCATTTTGGGGAATAATCAAAAATTCAAAATTTTATGAAACTCTTTGTGGTTATAGAAGCACAAGGTTGTTACATGGAAACTTCATTACTTACCTCAAATGTGTTACCAGTTTCATCAATCTCTGGCGGCACAAAGGTACCTTCTGGGTCATCTTTAAAAAGAAGCAGGGATTAAGAAGTTAAAATAGAATACATTCAAGCAGAATGTTTCAAGAACAAAATTTTAAAAATCCTTCCAGTATCTATAGAGTAGATTCAACAGCTTTTGACTACTGAATTATATAAATGCAGCAATATGCATTGCCAAAAAAAATCACACAAAACAGATACAATTACTTCCTAATATTTCCTGTCTAAAAAAAAGCATTGTAAAGGTGTTCTGTATAACTCACTAGTAATTCTATTTAAGGAATTACTAATATCCCAAATAAGAGTGATAAAGACATACCTTATCATCGCATGTGCCTAATGGGGAAAAACAAACTGCAAACTATTTAATCCTTGTCATGTGTAGCTATCTTGAAGGTTAAAAGCCATCAATCCATTTCAAGGATGAAGAAGAAGGCTGACAGACTGATAGATTCTTACAGACTCCAGATCTTAAGATGCTGACTCTGGGCTCTTCTGGAAGATATTTCTAGCACATTCTGTCTTACAGGGTCAGAGAGACCTTGCATAAAGACAGACGCAGGATCTTCCAGTTAATTTATTAGTATCTCCATAGTGAATTATCTCCCCAGCAGGGAAGTGGCACACCTGAGGTACCACACTAGTTCATGGTCTGATCCTAGTCTCCCACCAGCACAACCTCAGAAACAAAGTATGATCCAAAGTATACAATTACTCTGTTGGGTTTGTTTGATAACACAATACGAGCAAAGCAGTATTTACGCTTAAAATTGGAGCTCTATCAACCAGGGTGGGACTCATTTAGGAAAAAGAGTCTGATCAAAAGTATGGAGGCAATGTTCATGAATACTCTTAACTGCATAGGAATATATTTCCCCCCACCCATTCATAATTTGGGGGGAATTATAGTGAAAGAGGATCCAAGTGTTCACCTAGTGACATAGCCTTAGTCTCCACTTATGCCACATAAATCTTCAATTTCCAGTGATAATGATGATGATAATGACAACAGTGGACAGAAGGAACAAAGGCTGTAAGCAGGTTTGAAAAAGAATTTAACCGTCTCAGTTGCAAGGGTAAATACACAGCAGGTGGGCAGGTGGGTGGTGAGCAATATCATGGGAGGGGTGTTTCCAGCTCCCCCCCCCCCTTTGCCCTTGGAAGCCTTATAAGCTGCTGCTGCTGCTGCAGGAGAGGGGCTGAGAGCAACATCGTGGGAGGGGTGTTTTTAGGAGTGTGGTGAATCTGTGAAACTGCCTTGTTATTTTTACTACTGGATGTTACATGTTGCTTAAGTAATCTTTTCATATTTATAGTACTAGAATGTGGCTGTTTGGTAAATTACTACTTTTGCTGTTGTTTTGCTATGTTAGTATGCTATTATTTTTGTTTTGCTATGTTCCGAAATTGCTACTGATGCTGCTTTTCTACGTTATCACGAAATTGTTTTTGTAGTGTTTGTTTGAAATGCATGTGCTTCTTTGTTGCAAGCCGCTTTGAGCATGATTTCTGTGTGTGGAAAAGCACCATACAAACAAAATGAATGAAATATTCCTAGGTGCAAAACTAAAATGGGTGAATATTGCACCTAGGAACAGTAGCAAGTGCAACACTAGAGCACTTTGTTATCAGCAGGTTAAATTTAGGGTGAAATGGACAAATCAAGACAGAGACATCTCCTTTTAAACAAAAACATCCAAGGAGCAGTGCTTGAGGATTTCAGACTTGCTCAATTCATGCTGTAACACATCACTCAATTGAGGCTACTGAATCATTGGAGAGAGAGGACACCATCAGTGCAATGCTATCCACAAATTGTGTTCTCTTGTCATTTCAACAATTACATCAGAGTTAAATGCAATCTAGAAAGACATCATCAATGAACTTGAGAAGAGAACTGGAGATTTTGAAATTCTGACATGGTTGTTAAATTAATCTTTTTTAAGAAAGAGAGAAAGCAGAGAACAAATAGGTAGTAACAAGCTTGCTGAAGATCTCAAAGGCTTCAGCACTGAGTAAATCAGTTCAATTTGTTTAGCGTCGGTTCCTACCAAATACTATCAAAATGTCTAAGACAGTCAACCTTTCACATACAAGAAATTTCAAAACAGAATTTTGTTGTATGAAAGCAAGGCCCCTTAGAATGTAAAGGTGCTGGACAGCTGTTTCAATGACCATATTTAGGCATGTCTAAGTTCTGACAAATCAGAAATGGCAATCTGAAATCGTCTCCACGCTAAGCTTTTCATCAAATGCAAAGTCCAAGAAAGGGCAAAGAGGAAAACCAAGACTGATGTCTTAGTTCAGGGTCTCCAGGATATTTATACAGCAGTCTTAGAATTAGTGAGGAAGTTGTACCTAGACAAATAAGAAAAACAAATGTGATAGGAGGAGGTCTTGACTTTGCAGGGGGGAAAGCAAAAATGGGACAAGTCCATACTACATTTCTCACACTTGTCCCAGACGTGGAAACTCCAGATAAGACTAAACCAACAACCAACACCATCTCCCTGCACTATTTTATGCTATTTTATGCTGAGTAAGGATGCTACCTCTTCCTCCTGCCCACCCATCTCAGACATCCTCATATATAAAATGGCACATCAGTGAGAGAGGTTATATCTCCGTCCTATAGGAATTGTGGTCCTTCCAACATTGTTGGGATTCCAACGCCTATCAGCTTCAGTCAATATAGCCAATGGTTAGGGATAATGGAAGTTGCTTGCCAACAATATCAAGACAGCAGAGGTTCCTCACCTGCAATCCTAACCAAGTCTACTCAGAAGTAGGTCCCACTGAATTCATTAGGGCTTACCCCCAAGTAACCAGTGCCAGGATTGCAACCTTGGTTGTCAGGAGTCCCAAAAACATTTAGAGAACACCTCTGATGACAGAGTAGACATAGTTGCCCCCACTACATATTTACTACAATGAGTTTTGAGATGCTGCTAGACAGATAATAAATCCATGCTGAAGCCATTAAATCTTGTATTGCAAGCTGCTAGACCCAATTTAAAGGTGCTTGAAAAAATACAAGACATGAAAATAAAACCAATGAGCTAATATAGTACAGCTTGACGGACAGTATGAAAAATTTACCAGTACATAAGCAAAGTTATATGCCCCATTTATCTTGTGTCACATAACCTGAGAAAGCTACTTTCTTAGAAATTACTGTTACTTGCCCAAGGCAGGTAGTTAATTTCAAGGCCGGCATAGTTACCCAGAATAAAAGGCAATACATCTTGCATCTGTGGTGGAGCCCTCAACTCTACTTCTGACTTGCCCATCTGCACAAGGCCTCAGAAGAGTAGAAGCTGGCTCTGATGTGCCTTCTCTTCCTCAGTTCCAAGCAGACAGGTTCCAGAGATCCATCCTTCCTCCAGTTGCTTACAGGCAGCTCCCCACGTCACATTCATTTTTAACCCCATCTCTCCATATTTGCAAAGAGTCCCCACCTCCAAAACAGAGTATACTCTCTGTTGCTGGCTGGATGAGCATTTCAGGACACAATTATACTAACAGAAGATTCCCAGTTCCTCTCACATACTGGAGAACCATGTCTGCCCATCACCTCCACTTCCTCATAGGTTTCCTCTTGCCACATCGGAAGGATTAAATATTACCCAGCTTTGCATCCAGCCTTCTTGTTTACCTCCAGGCTTCTTCTTCACAATGTTTAGAAATACTGAGGCAAGGCAACATTGCTCTGATCATCTTAGCCAATAGTATTTCAGCATACAGATTAATGGGATATGGGGATAGTTTGGAATTTAATTCTTAGCCATCATTATTTCCAACAAGTATGAGACCAATTCACTGGAGGGACAGTAAGTTGCGTAAGGCTTTAACCTATTGTTTGTTAAAAAAAAATTGCCAATGCCAGCTACATCAGTTTTTACAAAAATCTCCTCCTCAGTTCCTCACATCCTCTCCTATTTGTAAGACTCTCTTTAGATTTAAAGCACATTCAGACAAGTGTATGGCAGCAATCATCATGTAGATCCTTTGGAAGATATTGATTAGCCCAATGAATCGAATCTAAAAGCTTATTAAAATTTGAATTGGAAACCTTTGTTCAACACTGTAACAACTAAATGAACATACAGTATTAGTTGATATATCCTAATTTAGCTTTACGTGGGCTGACACTCAGCCTTGCATTAAGAAATTACAGTTTCCAATCTAATTAAAATCCATGTACAAGTCTGATGGAGAGAATATAATGTTTCACTACATCCTCTCAGCGTGAGTTTTTGCACTTTGCAACGAATTGCCTAGGAGCATAAATACTTACCACTGATCTGCTCCATGAAGCATACATTGCCATTGGTGTTAAAAGCCAAAGTGTCAGGAGTAATGCAAAGTGTCTGAAAGATTGCAGAATGGGCAATGCTCTTCAGAGACTGGCTACACTCCAAGCAAACAGCCCAGATATCTTCCTCAGTGAGACAGCTATCCCGCAGTGACAATACATCAGCAAGAGACACGTTCTCCTGCCAAGACATGAATTCATAAATTACTCCACATTTTTTGACATTACTTGTAGCCAATTGTGTCAAATATAATCTATAATACACAAACCCAACATGTTTCCAGCAAGTTTAAGGCTTTCTAGGACAAAAGATCTAGAAGACGCATGTCTCTTTCACACAGTGCACTTTTATGGTGACTTCCAGTTGTTCCATTCCTCTCCTGTTCTTAATTCTCCCCCCTACTGTCTGTGGTGCTCTTTTTCTCTAGTTGAAGCTGTCTACAGATTCCAAAATGTATTTCATCTGGAACAGTTGCTAAGGTGATTGTCAATGACACAGCACAGGGCTTGTGGGGCACAGCTATGAATGAGCAGCACAGGGAAAATGAAATAATTCCATCTCCTTCCCTTCCCCCAAATAGCTTGTTACTAATGAAAAATGCATGGAATTAACATAAATCCAAATGAGATATGTGTGTATTTATTTACTCATCTATGATGCCAAAAGAAAATGACACATTTATAAAAAAAATGTTAAACCTTTCCTATATGTCCAAAGGTTCATGGGGGGGGGGGTAAATATTGCTACTATCACCTCACCTGGGGTGAGGTCCATGGGGTCACGAAGAGTCGGACATGACTAAATGACTAAACAACAACACCTACTTTATGTTAATATCCGGTATTAACTTGATTGGTGATCACAACTGTTACAGTATTTTACTTCTCAATGTAAGCAGTTCCAAAGTAGCTGTTTGTGACATTGCATGTACTTTGTCAACAAAAAATACTTCCTTATGAGCAAGCTAACGAACAGGTTTATTACTTGATTCCCCCCCCCCAAAAAAAAGAATGCATGTTTTTTTTAAAAAAATAATTCTCACACTGACATTCATTTTTCAAAGTTGCCTTTTGACATTTCTGGGTAAATACTTAGCTTAATATACTGGCCTTGGATACTGCCCTAACTCTTCTCTGCTTCATTAAAGCAAAATCTTTTACTAATGAGCAAATGATAAACCAAAGAATGCCTTGATCTGAATGAAAACCCACCTACTTCCAGTACAAGTGGAAGACCACATTTACATTCCTATGCGCTTTTTTTTGGCACATGTCTAGAGTTTGATTAACACATCTTGTTGCACTAAAGGCCTTTCATGGAAAGTAATAATACTGGCACTTTACTGAAGTATCTAAAATTCAGTTTCTCAAAGCACATGCCTTTGTATTAATATAGACTGGTAACATACACAGAAGGTAATTCAGCACAGTTTAAAAAGTGAAATTAGGCTTAGAATCAGAGAGTTGGAAGGGACCCTGATGATCATCTATTCCAACCCCATGCAATGGAGGAAAACACAGCTGTCCCATACAGGAATCAAGCCTGCAACCTTGGCATTATCAGCACCATGCTCTAACCAGCTGAGCTATCTTCCATGACTTTGGAAAGATAACAATGTTTCAAACTGACCCTAAACATGGGCACACTCCAGCAGTGTAAGACCCACTGACTTCTGTGAGAGTTAAGTTTCTGCTTATTTCTCCCTCTAAAATCAATGGGATCAAAGGGGCAGCTGACTTTATGGGATTCAGCCCCCTTTACTTAGAGGTCACAAGTCATCCTCTACCTTTATGTAGCAGCCAGGGATTTCAACGAGGCTTTTTCAGAGCAAGATCTGCTTAGGACTGCAGCCTCTCTACCTACCATTAAGGGATTAAACCCGCTTGATTCAATCTCTGTGTTTACTTAGCAACCATTGACTTCAATGAGGCTTTTAAAAAAAACCAGGCATGTTAGGACTTCAGCCTCTCTTTACCTACTTTTAAAAACTTGTTTAATAGCTCTCCTTCGCTGTAGGAAAGGTTCGCTTTTTTGTGCTTTTGTTTTCTAAAAGGCATGTGGGGTAGTTTTCACTGAAAAGTGGACTGGGCTCAGCCAGTCGCCTTTATGGAGCAATTTTGACCAGTTGCTACTGCTGCTGCCTATTCCCCGAAAGGTTAATAGCGGCCAACGGTTGTCAGGCCATGGAAATGCGGTTCCTAGGTTACATTCCCACAACACGGGAGGGCAATAACCGCAGGTCAACTAGAGCCCATTATCCCCGGAGTGGCCTAGCAGGGGCGATTGCACCCTCCGCCCCGAGACAAGCGCCACACACAGAAAGCAGCCGAGCGGGGAGGGAAGCTGGAGCTGGAAGGCGCGCAGGGTGGAGGCGACCGTCCAGGGCAAGTTTGCGCGCTGCGCCCGGGCTGCTCTGTCCTCGCCTCGGGCCACGCTCACCTCGTCCTCCGAGAGCGCAGGCAAAGGCTCGAAGTCGCAGCACGCCTCGTCCTCCGCCTGCTGCTGCTCCTCGGGAAAGTCGCCCATGGCTGCTTGCGCGCAGACGCCTCTCCGCCCGAGGAGAGGCCAGTCTAAAGGACCAGAGCTTCGTCGCTCCTGGCGCAGCGCGCCCCGAAGTCAGGTCCGGGCCGCGAGGCTTCCATGGAGAAGGGCTGCCCTGTGGCTCTGCTCGAACTTTCTTCTGTGCGCGTCTGTGTCGCGCCCTTCCCGCCACCTTCTCAGCCACGCCGAGTTTGCAGCTCGGAGCCGCCGCCGCCGCCTCCCCGCCCTGTCCGACAAGAGAGCCGGCGGAGGAGACGAGCGCCCAGGGCAACAGACGCTGCTTCGCGCCTCGCCTTCGCCCACCAGGCGACGCCCCGCCTCTCTCCGGCCCGAGAGAAACACACACCCGACCGCCCTCCCTCCCTTGGGATCGATTTGGAACGAAAGGAGGAAACGAAGAACTGGACGGGGGCGGGAGTGTTTTGTTTTTAAAGGAGAGGGTACGCCACGTGGAACGCAGCCCACTTTCTAAAGCTCAGAAGGCGCTGTACTTGGGATACAATCCTAGACACATGCGCTAGAGACGAAGGCTATTTGAGGCAACCTAGGTTGGAGTCCAAAATCTGTAGAATACTAGGGATTAAGGTCTTATACGATCACTCTGCTATCTGAGGCAGTTTGGGCTCCAATCCTAAATATACGTACTAGGAAGTGAAGCTGCAATCCTATACCTGGCTATTAAGCCCTTAGAAACAGAGAAGCGCGTGCTTAAGTGGGCATGCATGGGATTGCGCTCCGTTGATCTCAAGGGGGTTTAGCTTCTGGATAAAATTGCCTACAGCTGCACTGATAAGGACTGAATTATGTCCATACAAGTCTGGTCTTGCCCTTAGGCAGAGGGAGGCTGGAGCTTCAGGGAGCCAATTCAGGTGTCAGGAAAGGGTAATTGTTATTAAATTTATCTTTCCTCTTGGTTTCAATGTATCTATGCGGGGTTTATGTCTTAAGTTTTTTTGTGGGGGAGATCCCCCATCCTTAACTCAATAAATGAATGAATGTCAGACTCTCGCTAATATTTTCCCAGTCATCCTTCAGGGCATTAAAATAAAGTTCTGGGCTTCTTGCACGCCTGTTTTATTTCAGCATGAAGTCTGATGCAAATATGTACCCTAAGGTATAAGGTGTTAATAGGCAAGTTGCAACATTGTAGTGAGGCCTGCTTTCCGTAAAAGATCTGGCTGCAGCCTGCAAGGGAAGCTCTGCAGTGGTACCTCAAGTTACAAACGCTTCAGGTTACAAACTCCGCTAACCTGGAAGAGTTACCTTGAGTTGAGAACTTTGCCCCAGGATGAGAACGGAAATCGTGTGCCAGTGGCACACAACTTGTGGCCAGAGTTCTTGGTTTATCCTTTTCAGTGGCACAGCAGCAGCAAGAGGCCCCATTAGTGAAAGCACGCCTCTAGTTAAGAACAGTTTCAGGTTAAGAACGGACTGCTGGAACGAATTAAGTTCGTAACTAGAGGCACCACTGCATTCTTAAATGTAAAAGCAGCAGCAGGAGGGAAGCCAAGCAACATCACAGTTTTTACACGTACCTGTGCCCTTGGCAGAGCCAACCTCATCAATGGCTAGGTATGCCCTTGGAATCTTGCATTGCTCTTGGAGATTGGAGTGGTATGTAACCAACAACAATTTTCATTGCTCGGAAGGGACAGACCTATTTGCTGGATTTGTCAAATCAGATGCCAAAATGTCGTTTCATCAGCAACATGTCTTGGGCCAACCATGCTGAGCTTTCTTAGGCTTCAAACCAAACTTCACCAGATGCACAAGAAGTAGACCCCCTTCAAAAAAGAAAAGAAAAGAAAGTCACTCCACACTAAATAAGAGTTAAACTTCTAAAGGGCTATTGGGCCACTGTGGAGAAATCAGGACACTAAAAAGTAAACACATTTTTGTTGTTGTTCTGGTATCTGCATAGTGACTAGAATAATATTGTTCTGACAGTTCAGTCCAATGTGAGTCTATGCAAATGGGAAGTGTGCGTAGGATTCCAGTGCATGGAAGAGTAAAACACAGCCCTATGCATGTCTCTACAATGCCATTCAACGGCACTCACTCCTAGCCTTTTGCTGCAATCTGATGCACTTACCTGGGGCTCACAGCATGACTTACTTCTGAGCAGACAAGACCAGTTAGGATTGTCAGTAGATGAAATAGGGTAATGGCCCAGTTCTCATTTCAAGCGACACTTCCTGAGCACCATTCTCTAATACTGGCACGCTGTTGAAGGCTCTTAATAGTGTTGTAAGCTTCATTCATTTATGCCGCAGCAGCCTGTCCTTGGTTGATTTAAAAGCTACAAGAGAATGCTTAAAAGAACAAAGCAGAAAACAGAATACAGTATGTCATCAACAGTTCAAAAACAAGCCTCAGAGGCTGGTGGTGGAGTGGGTGTGTTGTGTGGTGACTCATTCATTCCCAGGCTGTTACACGTGTGTGATGTAAAGACAAAATGCATTTCCATTCAAAGATGTAATTTGTACAGAAAAGCTGGGGTCCTGTTGCACTCCAGATGCTGTCAGACTCCAAGCCAGTGTCACCAGCAGTGAAGGATGATGAGAGCTGAAGTTCAGCATCATCCAAGGGCCCCATCTCTACTCTAGAGCCAAGTGGAGAGAAACCCTGGAGAATGGCAACACTAACAGCATTTTAAGGAGGCTTCCCTGAAAGGCAAAAATAGGGAGAGATAGAATAAAACTGGGACTGTCCCCACCTCAGCTGCTTATTTTTAAAAGGTTGGGGGACCTTGTAAGCACTGATGCACAAATTTGCTTTCTTCTTCTTCGCTCCAATAAGGAACAACCAGGAAGGTGGTGCAGGTGGGCCTTTGTTGCTGTCCTGGCCTCCCAACACAGTGGGGTGCTGGTGCTTACTGAGAGGGAGAAGGGAAGGGGCATGGCAATGGAAGCTCAGCACCATGCAAGCATAGCAAGGGTGTCGCATCAAGAGCGTCAGAATGCCCTTGCCCCTCTCTGTGCTTTAGATTCTAAGCTTGAGGGCAGGGACTGTCTTGCTTTATTGCTTAAGGCTCTCTGGGATCCTTTCCCCAGCCCCTTCTTCTTCTTTGTGTTGTAAAAAAACCTTTAAATATAAATAAATTTGTCATATTATGCATTAGTTGGAAAGTGCATAACACCACATCAGGTAAGCAAGATGAAACCTTTTCGTTATAAATATTTAAATCAACACACATCCCAGAACACGTCAAGTTGCTGTAAAAAAATAATAACAACTCTGCAGTATATTGGTACAGTTTCTCCTTATTAAATATTGATCCTTGGATACTTTCCCTACCTACAACATTCACTTCTGAAAGAATATAAGAAAGAAAATAAATCAGATTAGAAATGTTCAGAAAAGCTAGGAACCCAATGCAGCTGTCACCAACATAGAGAACCACAGTGGTAGCTCCTCATCCCACTGGGAGTAGCTGGGGAGCCTCTACTGTGGCAGCAGGATTGCCTTGGTCTTAACCCTGACCACCTCCAGCAGCACAGCTCAAGGGGTTAGGGCCACATTGTTAGGAAGAAGTCTTATGCCCACTTACCTGTTGAAAGGTTTGAAAGAGACTCTCCTGTAGCAGAGTTAGCACAATAGTGGTTGATCCAAGCACATTTAAACTTGGTGAGATTTTCTGTACATCTGCCCTTATCCACATTTAAACAAATGTTCCCCATGCAAATACTTAGACTAGAATAAATCTCAGACACTTAGCTGTGCAAACAGGTGAATATTTTACTCACAGAGGTTCCAGAAGTTACCGAAAATAAGTCTCCATCTGTTGGCAGTAATTTGAAGGTGCAAAAAGGTCCCAACCAACTTAAAAAGAAAAGAACTTTGTTTCCTTACAAACAGGATCATGCAGTCTTTGTGTTAGCAAAGACGCAGGCTATAAAATCTCATTTTTAGAGCAATTCAGTTCACTTGGTTTTTCTTGCAGTTGGGAGCCATTCCACATGGCTCTTTCTTGCTTGTTCCAGGAAGCACGAAGAGACTGAGATAGGAAAGGAGCAAACAAAAGGCCGCAGAGAGCAGCCTGCGCTCAGGTTAAACCTTTCATGCATGCCAGTGTGAGTCAGTAACTGTATCTTACAACACTTACTTCTGAGTAAAGAAGTAAAGGATTGCACTGTCAGTCTGTGTTGGATTCAGACTGGATTTAGCTTCAGGATTTTGCTCCCCTGAGATCTCTCAGAATTGAAGTGTATGAAGGGGTAATGGATTCATCTTGTCTCCAGGTAAATGCATGGGCCTGAATACTAAGGAGCCACACGGTGCACAGCCTGCCATTTCACACACTGCAGTTGCTGATGTATAATTTGAACAGTTATGTTTTTCTAGTCTATCTTTACCAAAAGAGCCATCACTCTCTTAGTATTTAAATCAATGGAAGGCACAGGTTACTGCAGAGTTAATAAATACAGCACACCGATGTAGCATAGAGCCTTTAGCAATATGTAACAGTGTTTAAGGGTGTCAGGGGATTTAGGTAGTGATCCTTGGTATGAGAATTGGAATATTACAAAGCACACTCCAACTCCTTAATGTGGAATGTTGGAAGGTGTATTATTGAGCATTAATCTAACAAACGGCTTTACAATTCTTATCTCCCATTAATCTCTCTTGCTGCATTGTAGAAAACACATTAAATGTTGGTAGCCAAATACTTCCCCCGATAAAAATGGTATGGATTAGATGAGAACATAAACTGGAACATTAAGGTCCACTGTGCAGTCAACCAAAAATTAGACCAGCTCCTGGAAATTCTACTGATTCCATGAAGAAAATGGAAGCCAAGCCAGTCAATTATTATTAATTATATTTTTCAGCCACTTTTCTCTAACGCATAAACTGCTAGGCTACGCATGGATAAAATAAAACTAATACAGTATTGCAATAAAATTGTTAAAGAAACACAGTGCAAATTTGGAAAAAAAATATTCCCACACCAGATGCCTTCTTCTCAGTCTTTCAGATAATAAAGATTTGGAGGAAATCCAACCATTGTGACAGCACAACAGAGAATGCTCTGTTCCTTATGGTAGACAAACTAGCTGTCAATTGCGATTGCTCACAGAGCAGGGTTTCTTCATAAGATCTAAGGGTGCATGGAGTTTCATAGAAAAGCAAGCGTAATATAGTGGCAAAGAGACTGTTCTACAAATCAGTATGTCCCTGATTTCAGTTCAGCTAACATGAACTCAGGCAAATCTTTCTCTCTTGAGTAATTACAAAAATATAACTTATGAGAAGCACTTTGGCCACGTTTGCATGTCCAATTAAAGCATCATTAAACCATGGTTTATTGAACAAACCACCATTAAGCCAAAAGATGTCCTGCAGATTATTCAATTAGCTATGGTTTGTTTCATCCACCCAGTCTAATTCCCACCCTCAGCTGTCTCTCTACTTGTGGCACCCAGCTACTGGCCTTGCCTAGCCATATTAGCATTTCTCTTTCTACTGGTCACCTGTGAGAGTGACAGTGTGGGAATCTTAGCAATCTTGGCAATTGTCAAACAGCCAGTTACCCCTTACTTCTGCTCTCTCAAGAAAGAAACACCCATACTCCTTTGCAGCTTGCAACTGTTTATCCCTTTTAGCTTACTCTTCCACTCTGTAACCACACTTTTTCATTTCTCTTTCCCCCCAACCAGCAATAGGCTGTTACTGTGAATTATATATTGACTTTAATAAGCATCACTCTCACTGTGCTGGATGGCCTAACTGTCCTCTAAACCTCAGCTGATATGGGGCAGCAGCTCAGGACTGCAATACAAATGCACACTTAAGTAGTTTCATCTGTTACTTGTAAAGACTGTCAGGCAGGAATGGGAGATTCAGTTTGCATTTAAAGGGAAACAGACCTAATTCACACTTTCTGAAAGAATATGCAGGCAGAAATGCAGCCGAGCTAGAGCCGCAGTTGGGAACTGAACCAGACATGTGCAGACAGGGCAGAATTGAGCTGGGGGCAGGGGGGAAATGGACCTATTACTGGGCTACATTAGCAGCAACTGTCAGTTTGGGGGAAAATGCCAACAGGGGTGGAATGCTGAGAGCAGCTCCATTTTCTAGTGCCTCTTGCCTAGTAGCTTCGTTGCTTGACTGGTGATTTGGGTGAGGCAATGAAACAAGCCACACTCAAGCCATAGTTAAGGAGGTGCCTGCACTGATGTGCAGACTAGGTCAGTGTTGTTCCCCAAGCATGAAGTGGCTAGGAACATTCTGTTCCATCACAGCAGCCCAGCCAATCAGTTTTGGAAGCTTCACTTTCATAAGCAAGATACGGCAGAGATAACATAAGAAAAAACCTGAACGGAGGATGTTGGTATGGTGGCGCTTTTCTCATTAGTTGTGCTTTTTAGTTTAAATTACTGGGGTTTCCCCCCTTTAGTTCATTATAAGAACTTGGCAAGTCTGGTTTCTAGATTGTCTAATCATAAACGACTGTACTACATTTTATGGGGGGACGATGCTATTGTAGATGAAAGAGTACACATTTGTTACACTGTAATTAGAAGCGTACTCTATTTTGAAGAGTTTTGTTTACTGCCGGGTTGCCTGAAGGTGTTCATTTTAATTTAGTTTGGGTGAAACCACAAGAACCAGAGGGGTGCAGTAAAAATACTCAGTCCTTTTGCATGGTCGAGCCATTCAGTTTCACTTCTTTTAACTTTTATTACAATGGTTCCTCTTTTAATAGCAGTTTCATTAACACCGTCTCTCTGAAAGCAGTTATTCCTTTCTCTCTCTCCCTCTTTAATTTCTCCCTTTCTCCCGAGCAATTGCATCATTATTTAAGCAGGAGGAAAACATTCTGGCAATGTCTGACTGCAGCCCTGTGTGAAGCAGCAGTGCGAATGCAGCAGTGAAGAAAGCAAATAATGTCTTGCCGGGCTCTTAACTTCCTGCCATTAAACAAACATGTACACACAAGATCCAGGGGCGAAGAAACCGCAGTCCCCATCACCTGTGGCATGCAACCAGCTTCCACTCTACTTACTATTACAGCACTGGAGATTATTTTATATCCTGAACACCTAACAAGTATGTATAGACTTCTGAGGCTGCAGTATTTGTTGCTGTGCTTTTCTAATGGAATTCTCCTTGGAGCTCTCTAACAACAACAACAACAACAGAGGGCTATAAAGACGGTGCCACAAGCCGTAGTTGACTAAGAGGGAGGGAGAAGAGTGTGTTTACAAATTATACACCCATCTTTGGATTTAGGCTGGATTTAGGGGGAACCATATTCAATATTCAGAGAACTCCCAACTCCACTTTTTTAATCGGTGCCTGTTTTCCCACTGTGTGCAAAAGTATACTGAAAGTTGTGTTCTAACCTGGTTTTGGCAGTGGCAAAACTGGGGAACTGAACTCAAATTAGACTTGTGTTTTTTTAAATCACAAATATGGAGCCTCCCGTGCCCAAACTAGTTCAGAATCAGACAGGTATTCTTTTTAAAATCGTCCCACTTGCCTCTTAGTAATTTTTTTTCTGTTATTACTCCTTATTTGTGGAATTAATTGCCAGCTAATTTCTTTTTTAATAAGTCCTAGGACTCATAAGATTGCCTAAGACTAAAATGCTGTGGTTTTTATTTCAGCATTAGACTTCTCTGCCTCTAGTTTTAATTATTTTGTATTTGTTGCTGTTGTCTAAATTAGATTATATCTCCCCACCCCTCTACTCAAAGTTCTATACAGTACAGTGTTTAGTTTTCCTTTCACTCAACAAATACTAAATACTTTTTGTTCATAAAATCAAAGGATGATAGAAATGTAAGGGGCCATGAGGGTCATCTAATCTAACCCCCTGCAATGCAGGAATCTTTTTCCCAACATGGAGCTCAAACCCATGAAGCTGAGATTAAGAGTTGCATGCTCTATGGACCGAGATATCTCAGCTATTTATTAAGAAACCAGAAATGCAGGGGGGGAAACCTCTATTAGCAAATAGAGCCACAATTGTCCTGGCATGTGCAAATCTAATTTGGAATCAATAACCCTCCTTAAATGCCCTACATCAAATGCCATCTACCCTCAATAATTTAATCAGCATTTAACAATGTGGTTGCTTGGCTATTGATCTCGGTTCATATCTATAAAGTGAATGTCAGAGAAGAGCCCAAGAACAAAGTTAAAAGGCATGTTAAGAAGGAATATGAGAAATACACATGCCCTTTTTTACATTTTGACTTTACAATTTGGAATATAATAGGAATGATCTCCTATTGCTTTGAAACTTGCAATAAATGGCTTCAGAGATCAATGAAATGTCTCAAGTTAGTTTTAGCAATTAATCATACTCAGCAGCCATTTGTTGCTTCATGTATTACATAACAACAGACATTGTTTTCAGAATCACAGCTTTCAGGATAATCTAAATGTAGTTTAAAGCAGCAGACCACACTTTTAAGAAATGGCAAAGCATTCACATGCCAAACACAAATATCTTTCATAATTTTATCACCTCAAATCAGCTGGGATGATACCATAGTCTCCTGACATTTTATAGCTCTCACTTTTATAGCTGCATAAGAAGTAGAAATCCAACAAATACAACTTTGCTTGGCACAAATATGAAGTCAGAGGAAGGCTGAACCTGTTTATTATTATTATTATTTACGGTCAAAGACCAGTTCAAGAAGCACAACTGAGACTACTTTCACAAAAGTGAAATAGACATTTAAAACAGTATATAATAACAGCTTATAGATTAAAATTTAAATAGTCGCATGTACATGAAAATACCTAAAATTAAACTAACATGCAGATTGACCCTGGGACACCCAGGAGGCTGGGTACGGCAGTTTTCCGGGGGGAGGGTGTGTTCTGCACCTACAAATCTGCATGCAAAATCTGACGACCATCCGGGTCGTCTTGTGATTTTTGCCTAAGAGGAGAAAATTGAGTTTGGGCTTGTCTGGAAGGTCAGCAAGCCTCATCGTAAAAAGGACATCTAAAAAATTAGTGTTCAGGACTTCCTATTTCCCCTAATGGGCAGGCGCAAAGTCTCTGGGCGTATGGGACTTTTCCAAAAGATCCTTCCAGAACTGGCAAGGGCAGAGCCAAACTTCTGGCAAGAGTAAATTCTGGATTTCTGGATACAAGGAAATGGAGGTATGCTGCCGGGACAGCAACATATCTCTCGTGTTCTGCAGTTATGTACAGTAATCAGGGGACCTTAAGCAGTCCTGTTGTTTCTCTATGTCCGTAATTCGTTGCCTAACCACAGATCTTGCTTGATCCAATCCCAAATTTAAGATGGCTTGAGGATCAAGGCCCAGTTTTTGCAGAGAGTTCAGGACCACTATCTGCCAGCCAGACTGGAACCGATCACACAGAATCAGTGGAGCTTGGGGGAGCAATTTCAGTGTCAACCACTTATAGATTGATGTTAAGCTAATATGAGCCTTGACTCTCATCATCCCCGTTTCCTCGTGCTTCCTGCTGAAATCCAGAGGAGAATTTAGAATAGACTCCTTGAAATTAATGGGCCTACCTTAATTATGTTGTTCAATTTCAATGAATCTATGTTGAATAAAAACTCAGCTGAATACCACCTTTTAACATTTTATATCACAAACGTTTTTGTTTCTCTTTCATTGCACGACTGTTCAAGAGTGCCCCTGCAGACAGCATAATTGTGATAGCACCGGGGAAGCATTTCAGAACAACTCATAAAGCAGAATAACGTGTGGATGGTCCAGTTTTAATCCATCACTATGCCAATGACATGTTGCATAACACCCCTACCAAACAAATCCTAGTCGGGATGGGACCACAGATGCCCAGCTTTAACAAAGTAGCATAAAAGAATAGTAACATGATTTCATCATTATAGCTAAATCAAACTTGCCTACCATTCACATTTTTCATATTTTCTGTAATGTTATATCATAAATACAACAACGCATTTCCCCCCAAGCTGTTCTAGTCTATGTTTTGATGATTTCATTGCTATTTTGTATGTTGGATACTGCCTTGCTGTATTTTTTAAAACAAAGTGTGGTTTATAAATATGTAAACAACAACAAAAATAGTTCCACAAACTGGAACAAAATCAATATGAGAGAAACATCATATCATCTGATAGCAATATTCTGCCAGGCTAATCTTTATTTAGCAATCAGTGGGGCTCAGTCCATTATAGTATTGCCATGCTGTTAGTTACAGTCCATTTACCATAACCTGGCTGCAATCGGCAATGTACCTTGTGTTACTTTTACTCCAGAATTATGTAGCTCTTTGGAACAACAAGCTACAGATTTGCATTATATTGATACAGAAATGCAACCACAAATAAATTGCCACTCTGAAACAGTAGATCTTTTTGAGGGACCCTCTAAACTGGAAAAATTGAAATAGTCACTTGTATAGAACATATTCTCTCAAAGAATAATAGTATATCCAGTCATTAGGAACAGTATCTAGATTTCCCCCCCCCCCCCAAAAAAAAATATATATTGCAGAATGGATCCTTGAATCTGAGAACTAGAAGACAACCCAAGACCATTCTCTTTCTCCAATGAACGTGAAAGAATTAAAACATGTGGAACAGGCCACCTGTCTCCTATAAAACTTAGAAGTGCAAGTCTGGAAGATCATTGAAAGCAGAGTTGTGAGAGGAAGAGAAGGCCACAATTTCAGAATGTACATACAGCAATGCAAGCAACAAAGCAGAACATGTGCTCCCATAGATCACCCCCTGGCTGTGTTATGGACAGAGAGATGTGTTGCTGGAGAACAGTCTCAGCCATGCTTGGTTTACAGGACGGCTCTTGAATACATTGGGTCTGGGCATTCTAGCTTGAGATGGAGAAGGGTTGGCACAAGGGACCTGAAGTCTCTACCAACCTCACATAGTTGTCAAACATTGGATGATATTCAATGTAGCACCAAGGCAGATGTTCCATCAGTGGAATGTTCCACATTGGAATGTTCTCCCCCTCCCATTGTGTGCTCCCTTAATCTGGATTCCCCCTCACCACAATCCTCCAGAGCAGATTTGGAGATGGTGCAGGCAGGGGCAGATCTACTATGAAACTTATTAAGCTTAAGCTACAGGTGCTCTAAACCTGGAGTGGCCTCAGAAGCAATGCGGGGGGCATACTGCAGAATGGACGGCAATGAGTCACTTACTGAGTTCACAGCAAACAGTTAATTCAAACCAGCGACTCCCTGATTCACAGGGTAATCTCTAACAGTGGAATCATAAGCATGTTTGCCCTTAATAAGCAGTGTTGTGCTTCCTATGTGCACTTACCAGGAAGGAAGCCCCATTGAACAGAGTGGGACTTACTTCTGAGCAAGTATGTGTAGCATTGCTACCAATGCATACCTCAGTAATATAGTACCCAAAGTATCAGAGTGACATCAAACACAACAGTGGGTGGTATCCAACCAAGTCATACTCAGAGTAGACCTATTGTAACAAATGGACTGAAGTTAGCTATTAGTCTAGTTTAAGTCTGTTAATTTTAGTGGGTCTATTCTGAGTATGACTTGGTCCCATACTGCCCGATATTTGTCTTTTTCTTTCAGAAGTACTTGAACTTTTTAGAAGAAAACACTGTACCTTCTGTTTCGTATTGTGAAAGTCATAAGATGGATGAGTTGTTTTTTATTTGCAAATTGATTCCAGTAACCTCTAAGGTATTCTATGGTTATTGTTTTGGACACATTATTAATCATGTTTCTATTCTGGAGATGTAGATTTGAATCAATCCATATGCTGTGTTGCTTCACAAAGGTCTCCGATCCCATTTTTTCTATCAATTTTTACATAATTACATCAATCACTGGTGTTCAAAAGCTAGAAAAGAGAGGACACTAGCTCTGTTTTGTCTTTTTATTTTAATTTTATCCCCAAAAGGGGGAGAATAAAGGAAACAGATTTACTCAATGAATTGTGAATGTAAGTGGGGAAAATGCAGAAGAATTTTTTTGCTGTGCTCCCAAAAGATTACATATTATCTATCAATAACTTTATTCACTGATGTGGAATATAAAATAAAGCATTCATTCTTTCCATGAATTTCATCAAATGTTCATTTTGTACTTTTACACAAAGAGCTAACTGCTAAATAAGGAGGCCAATTGGAATGAGTGAAAAATGTCAATCACTTCCCATGTTGAGACTTTTCTGCTAAACTGTTAGGACTAAGATAGAAAGGAGCTTTTATGTGTTACATTCTTGAACAGTTGCCTATTTGTTTCTTCTTGAAAGAGTGATAAATTTGGTTTGCAAATCCTTTTAGCATTTCCAAGGTTATATTAAATTATAATGATACCTCTCCATGCATATTTGCAGCATGCTTATAAAATGGCAGCAGCAGCCATAACAGATGCATGCTCTCATCATGCTTTCCTCCAGGAAAGTATAAACTGAGGCTTTTTTGTGAAGTTATTGTACAGAAAACATTTTGATACTCATAAAATGTGATCGCACTGGATAGATGTTAAAGTGTAATGTTTGTATCAACTGAAATTAAAACTTCTCTAAAGATTTGCATTTGCAAAGCAGATAAGTATACATTAAGCGAGAGGTTTCACTCTAGATGAAAGCAGAAGGCTGGTGTTTTTCCATTTAACAGGTTTAGGCTACCTGATTACTCATTGCTAGAAACCTGAACTGCTGATCTCTAACAGCAGTGGCATATGAAGCCAAGTTCTGCGATGCTGAACAAGTTTAGGATCTCTCTGGGATCAGAGAGAGGAGAGTTTACTGAACTACATAAAGGGCTTAAAGGACTGAACCACATTGCCTGCTATTTGAGAGCAATGTCTTACTTTGTAACATTTATCTTTCCTAACATATTTAAGACTGTTCTTTGGTAAAGCTTTGAAACTCATTCTTGAGGTGGAAAGCTCATTTATTTCTATACAAGGTCCTGATCAGGAGTACTGATGAACAAGTCTAACAGTAGAGCCCATAAACATAGAGTGTTCAAAGAATTAACATCTAATTAAAAAAATAAATCATTCCAGGACCTTGGAAGCAGGTGGCCAACTCAGCTGACCCTAAGAAACTTTAATATGAATATTCTGCATAACAGAAGACTCTGTTCAAAAGAATATCCCAGGTAAATTCACTCTCGCCCTTTAGTAGAGATTAAAGTATCACCTACTACTCCTTATCTCTGGACCACCTAAAGCCTTCAAGAGGTAGGGATTATGAAAAGCCAATCTGTGTAGTAGATCTTTCCTATTGTCCATGATGATACAAACTAGTACAGGAAGAAAACTCCAAATTTCAACTTTTCACATTATCTAACTAGTTTGATATACAGGTTTTTAAGGGTGATTAGGAGACAGGATGGAAATAAGTTTCCAGAAAAACCTAGCTTTTGTTGTCTAGGTGAGAAAAAGACAATAAGGTTAGCAGGTAAGACAAGCTAGCTTCACTGGCACAAAAAGGGAGTTTTGCCTTGTTAAATGGAAGTCAGAAATATCAAGTTGGCTCAACCTTAGCAATCAATTTACGTAAAGGCCAGACTGAGAACAAGAGATCTCATATCCCCTGACTGCCATTCTTGTCTGATAACACAACAAAACATGTCTGGGTTGCTGTGTCCTTCAGTAGCTAATGCTGCTCCAGCATATAATGTGGCTTTTCACCTGCTCTTTAACTGATGTGAGAGTAGAAGCTTCAGGTATAAGGCAGCCCCTTATTTTTCTCCCAAGTTTTGAAATCTCGGTAGTTATGTACTAAAGACAATTCATACTCCCTAACTTTGCAGGTGAAAAGATTGCAAGTGGGGGAAAGAATTCATCTCAAAGACTACATACCTAGTGTGCCCATCCTAGGACACCTGCCAGAGCCCATCCTCTCAGTTACGTGCACCAACTTTTACCTGTGCAGATTCTGTGAAGCCAGATGCCCAATTAAGGAGATTCAACCATAGAGGAAGACTCCAGCATGAATGTCACTTTCTGGAAGATAAATTATGAGTCCGTTGAATATTTATCCAGATGTGCAGCCAAGTGTAGATGCAATTCCTTTCAGAGGAATGTGCTAGGCATTGCCTCACTAGCTGCTACTGGATTTTCACAACCCATAAAAACAATGGATAGCATTCAATCACTGTATTCGTTCACTGTATTCGTTCAATTGAGTGCACAGCCAGTATGTGTCCAACAAGTGATATGCCCATTGAAGGCTGTTTCTGCATGTGACTCTCCTTAGTTTGAGCAGGGGACGGAAGCGTGTGTCAAAGGAAGAAACTTGTCTTGCCTCTTCTTCATCCTCATTTAAATAATTTCATAGATACAAAATGAAACAGTTACCATGAAGGCAGGGCCAGTATACACAGCCTGTACCATTGGATCCATACTTGTACATCTAAACCAAGAAATAAAAGCCCACCTATAGAATAATTGATTGTATTCTTATTTCAACTCAAGGCTTGTCCTGAGGGACTCCTCACAGTGAAACAAATCAATGCTCAGTTTTAAAAATGTCTTGGTTCATCAGCTCTCAGAACTGCTGTGGTAATCACTGCTGAAAAAGCCCTGAGTGTGTGTACCGAGCTCACTTGACTAGATGCGTTTAAGTTCTATTTTTGTCCTTTCTCTCATCTGTCTCCGTTATCTGTACTATTACGATCAGCAGCATAATAATGAAGTGTGTTGACACAATCATCCATGGCTACTTCAGCTCAGAGACCGGTAATGAGTTTCATGTTCCAAGGTAAATGAGGAGAGCATTGCTCAGCGGAAGAACATATACTTGTTGTGCTCCAGATTCAGTCCCCACCATTTTCAGGTAAAAGGAACAGGTAACAGTTGGGGGGGGGGGGGTAAAGATCTCTCTCTGCCTGATACTGTGGAGGGCTGCTGCCAGTTAGAACAGGTGGTATTGGACTAGGGCAATCCGACCTCATAGGCGCACCCTAACTCTGAGGCGGCCCTTTTCACCTTAAGAAAGAGCAAGGGGCAAAGCCAGCAAGCTGCTAGGCCAGCCCATGACATTTTTGGCACTTGCGGCAAACCACAAAATGGCACCTCTCCACCAGGGAAGAAGGTGTGAGTGAAGATCTACATCAGGAACAAGACAGAAAGATCTACATCAGGATACACTGCCCCTGTGGATCCTGCCACCTGAGTGAGTCACCTCAACTGGCCTCCTGGGTGGGGCAGTCCTGGAGGGAAATCTTTTCCCATCTTTACTGAGAGTAAACAGAAGGAAAAAAAGCATGAGATAGTACTATCAACTTTTTAATTACCCAAAGCAAAGGGTCCTGTCTCAGTTAGTTCACTGGAAACAGAAACAGAAATAATCTGGCCTGTACAAAGAGCCAAACAATGGGATAGGGAAGAATGGAGAAGCTCTCTGGGCTGCTGTTTGCTAAGTGGTACAAGGAATGGGACCAATCTGTTGTTTTCGGTTTCTATCAGTTGCCTATTTTTCCAATCTTGGCTTCAATTCTCCTTATCAGTTGGTGATTAGTATTATTATATCTTTTAAAGGCATCATAAAAATACACCAGCATATTGATGCCATTTTCTCCTGATATACACAACTTTGTCCCCTATTGCACACATTTTGGCAAATCAATCCCCCCCAATATTACACATTATTGCATCTTATTTTTACTAACAGATGCATTTTTGTGCACACTTTACTCTGGCACATGCATTTTTGTACACGTCGCTTGGGGGGAGAACTATATTGCACAGTGTGTAGGAGTGCACGTTTTGGAGGATAGCCGAGTCCACCGGTTGGTCCACATGTTGCTTTGGAAAGTGTGAATTAGGGAGACTTGCCTTTAAATGTGAAATGGATTGGATGTCTCCCACATCTGCTTCTCGCAGGTAAGTCCCACCAATCTCCTGGCCCCCTCTTCTGTCTGAGAAGGGAGAGAAAAAGCCTTTTATCCAGGGCAGACCAGACACATCCCTTCCCCACTGTCTCTCTGTTGCTCACCCCCATCTGGAATGTTGCCAGTTGCTCTGCCATGGATTCAGTCAGGCTGGGGAGGGACAGCATCCCAAGGTGGGAATGTCTGCCTCAGTTTGGCCAGCTCTTGCAGGCGAGGGCTTCCCCCAACTCCCTGGTAAGCTCTCTCTTGAGGAACATACATGTATAAAGTGATTTATTAATTCCATCAAGAGTGTTTACCCCTTATTCTTATGTTCTTCAAGTTCAGGCACCGTACTGTCAAGAGGAGAGCATGAAAATTCAATACCACACAGCCTTGTCTCCTTCACTGCCAACCGCTAAGAGATGTGGCTGTATCTTTTTCTACGAACTGAAAGTATAACAAATGACTCCTTGTAAATTGTAAGGTTTCAAAGACGAACCTTGTGTTACTTGAACTTCCCCGCTATCAATTAGAAATGTAAGATTATTGTTGCATTTCCCCCCCTGCTGGCATGCCAGCATCTTTTCCTATCTACTTCATTTATAGCATACTTTCAAAAGTCCATTTTCAACAGGAAGCATTCATTTTAACTAATCAATACCAAATTGCCTCCATAATTTCAAACGGAACAATTTCCTCCAGTGTTTCCAGACTGTGTATTTCAAAGGTTTGCCACTGCTATAGATAAGATGGCAGGGGGGAGGAGAGAGAGAACAGTGCTATATAAATGATTTGCATTCCTAAGAATCACTCCAAGGACCAAAAACTCAACGGGGTGACTAAGATTAAACGGAAATGGATAAATGTTTGATGGTTAACTTTTCAATTGAAAATTTCACTGTGTGGTTCAGAAGAGAAGTTCAGTGAAATACGGGGAATTCGTGTTGCTGGTTTTGCATACTAGGATTGGGTTTCCAGTACTGACTCACTGTCTATTGATTACTTTCTTCACTTACAGCACTTTATAACACAAAGTTGTCATCATGAGCCATAATGAAGAAGAATGGGCAGCGTAGAGACTGACAATGTGCGATGGAACGCTGCAAACCAGCCAGCATGTATAGACTTAAAAAGGACAACAACAAAACTGTGCTGGATGAGAAGCAATGGCGCCTCCCCATTCATCAGCTTAAACCTCAGGCCTTGGGTGCTGCATGTGGTTCCCCCAGGCTGCTCTGTCCTGCCCTCAGGACTCTTCTTAGACTACTCCCCATCTCCCCAGGACACACCTGCTTCTCGGGACACAACCTTTTTACTGGCTTGCTCTGCATTCTTGTGTATTTTGCCTGGCTGAAGTGGGTCCTTCCACTGAGATAATGAGCCCACGGGATTAAAAAATAAATAAAATCCCCCATTCCTGACAATAATACTTATCCTTGGAAAAGAAGCACAGCCTAATCACGCTCAGATTGAGGTGTGAAAGGTGGGAATTTATAAGCCCTACAGCTAGACCCTCCCAAATTTTAGTTATGTTCTTCTGTAGCCTTCCAAAAGCAGTCAATATGGGAAGGGGAAAACAAAAGAGAAGGGCAGGGCCGGTACATTTTTAGTAGCTCATTTTTATTTTACATTTTGAATTCTTTCAGGTCAGCTTGTTTTTAACGTCTGATTTTTAACAATAATGTATATATTTGTTTACAGTCTCTGTAAGCTGCTTGGATGGTCTTTTTATTTTTACAAATTGTGTTAAGTAAAAAAATTACAATAAAATAGTGCAAAGTACAAGAAAGTTAAAACTGCAGATAAAACCACCCACAGCAGCTGCCAAAAAAAAAAAGCCTTCCCAAATTAACAATTAAAAGCCTAGATAAAATATAACACAGCTGCAGTTTAAAACAGCTTGTTGGATACAGAGTCAATTATGGACTCTGTCTCTGGCTGTACAGTTTTTGTGAAGGTCCTTAGAAGCTTAAATATCTAGCACTGTGGCTTATACAGACTTCTGACTGTGAATCTATTTTGCATTTCCCATGAACTATTTGAACCAATAAGACAAACCTTCAGAATGTTTGTTAGGAGGAAAGTTATTTTATTCCACGTGCATTCTGGATCTGAAAAAGGAAGCAAGTACTTCCTTCTATAGGAGTTTAGGAAATGAGACAAGCACTGAAAAAGTAATGAATTAAATTGTTTATCTTGAAAGCATTTGAAGAGCCCTGCGTGACGGGTGTATACCATTGCTCAGCTGTCAAAAGAGGTTTCTATTTACAAGCAGGAATGGGCGGATGTTCAGAAAGACAGCAATATTCTTGGAATCCCTGAGTCAGGTAATGTTTCTGAGAACTTTATTCTGAAATAAGATTTGCTGCTACAGAGAGTTGTGTGCTGTTCAAGGCTGGCTTAATTCCAAGGAAAACATAAGAGTCAAGATTAATGGCTGGTGCAGCTAGAAGCTTAACCAAACAAGTGACTGAGAGCACAATCTTGTAACCAAGATCCACCAGCTTAGAAGCTTTAGGATTTGGCGCAAACCCTACTACAAATCTGGTAGACTTTTAGATATGCAGCCATCAGAACTCTCCTGATATCTTTGTAGGGTCATTTCACCAGTAACACTATCAAAGCAATGAAAAGAGGTCAGAGATGTGGGTGGCCCATGGGCAACATTGGGGGGGGGAGATGCATGTTGTATCCTGTGTCCCTTCAGCCATCACCCCTTGTCAACAATGCAACTTTACACCAGCCAAAACAAGCTCCAGAGCAGGCAATGGTGACAGCGCAATCAAGAGGCACCCACAATTGCAACTTGATCGCACACCACATGTGGTGACTGTCACCATCTTGAGAACATGACCATGACTTCCTAGGCATCACTGAGCTACATGCCTTCTCATGGTTTGAGCTTTCTAGGTGATAGTATGGACACTATGGGAAAGAGGAGACTGAGAGGAGATATGATAGTCCTCTTCAAATATCTAAAGGGATGTCACATGGAAGATGGAATAGCACACGTTTTCTCCTGCTCTGGAAGGTAAGACCCATACCAATGGCTTCACGTTACAAGAAAGGAAATTCCAGCTAAACACCAGGAATAACTTTCTGAATGTAAGAGGTGTTAGACAGTGGAACAGACTCTCTCAGGAAGTGGTGATCTCTCCTTCCTTGCAATTTTTAAAGCAGAGGTTGGATGGCCACCTGTCATGGATGCTTTAGTTGAGTTTCCTGCATTGCAAGGAGTTGGACTAGATGGTCCTAGGGGTTCGTTCCAACTCTACAATTCTATGAATCTATTATTCAGTGCATGTCCCGTAACTTCCAGCTGAAGTCCTTTGGGTGGTATTCCTCTAAGTTTTACTCAGAGTGCACCTATTAAAATTGATGGGTCTGGCATAAAGTGAGTCCAGGATTGCTCTGCCCATGAGACTCCCATTTCCGTTAAAATGATAAATAGGGCAAATAAGCAAGTGGGGAGGAACAGGTGAAGGCGTGAATGTCAGTGTGTTATAAGACTTCAGTTGATTTTTATGCAGCAGCCAGATCAGTAGCACCCGGAAAACAATGTGATTCTACTACTCCTATTGACTCACCGATCCCACTATTACTGGATCTGAATAAAACGACAAGAAAAATAATGAACTGCAGTTAATCTGCAGCCACAGTTCTCTGCAGCCTCTGCAATGCTTTCTCATCTCACTCTTGGCAGCTCCAAGTGCCAGTTCCCAGGAGGCTTGGAGAAACATCAACATAATTACCAGCTGCTGCACTGCAGAAAAGAAATGTCTTATATGTAATACAGGCACTATATACCTTATAGGGTATGTCAAATATAGATAGCTATAGCTGCAAAGGGCAAAGAGGGAATGTGGGACATTCCACATGCATCAGGTGAATATCAAAAATTATGGAGTCAGCCTAGTAAAAGTTGCCTAATGGTCATTGCCATCCTTTGCTAATGGAACACCATAATTGGAGGCATTTACCAGATTGTCAACGTCCCTGTGTAATTGCTAGCAGTTTACGCATTTTGGACACTCTCCGTTAAAATCTCCATTTATTTATTTTTTTACCACCTGGGTATGACTGAAGAGGAAAACCTTTGAAAACAGCTTGTAAAATACCACCAGAACAAAAGTAAAAGCACAATTTATAAAATGCATTAAATCTATCTTTTGGAGAAAACGTTATATATCATTATTTCCATTCTTCTTTTATCTCCCCCCCCCCCCCCGCCTCCTCAAATCTTTTGATTGCTATGTATATAAACAACAGAGCTCAAGTAGCAGAACTTTCACTGCTTCCTAGCCATTGCAGGCATCTTAAAATCACAGAATCATAGAATTGGAGGGGACTTCAAGGGTCATCAAGTCCAACCCCCTGCAATGCAGGAATCTCAACTAAAGCATCCATGACAGGTGGCCATCCAACCTCTTCTTAACGACCTTGAAGGAAGGAGAGTCTACCAGTGCTCATTTGTTACAATGTCTTGATCATCTTGGTCACCCTCCTCTGCACACGTTCCAGCTTGTCAACATCCTTCTTAAACTGTGGTGCCAGAAATGGATACAGTATTCCAGGTGTGGTCTGACCAAGACAGAATAGAGCGGGACTAAGGAAATAAACAGAATTAACATGTTCACCTGCATTTTAAAAACCAAACATTGGTGCTTCATTCGATGTAAGCATATAGCAGGTAATTCACCCAGTATGTCTCTTTTCCATGAGCATCTCTCTGCATGGGGATTGGACCCAGTGTCTTGTCCACCTTTCCACATCATCTGGTGTTGCTTCCATTCTTGCACCCTGCTCTGTCATGTAGCCCTTTTACTCTGCCTGTTCATATTACACAGTGGCCTCTCTCATCTGTCTTAATCTGCACCATGCAAAATGCATTTCTTATAATTCAAACTTAGTAGCACATCAGAGATATGGGATCAAGTGCAAGCGTATCAACAGTCCCTACATGCTTTAATGTTTATCTTATGAATAAATACAATCCCCACCTGACAGGGCTGGTGCACCTTTGTAGATTTACGCTCACCATAAATATCCAAATAGCTTTCCAGCGTGACACGTAATTTCAGCCATCTAAATAGCTTCATGCTGCGGAGCTTTGAACAGAATAACCTCCAAGGAACAAAGGTTTGGTTAACCTCCAAAGGACAGAAAGGGAACGTTTACCTTCCTTATGTCAAGGATAGAAAGGGAGCATTTACCCTCTTTGTGTCAAGGATAAGTGGACAGTGTGGGAAAAGGTGTAGTTATCGACACCGCTAACAATGATGAAATCGTCTTCTTTTGATTGCCTTGTCGGTTAGAGGCACTAATTGCACACTCCAGGTATCAGTCAATGGCAGTTTCTAGTTTTACAAATGAGATAATAACATTTCTACTTTGAGCCTAGGGATAATCGCTTGGAAGTCTCATTGATTTTGAATGGGACTTATTTCCATATAAGAGCACAGAGGATCACAGCTACACCTCGCCTTCCTTGACCAACCACATGGGATATAATTGGAGTCGACACACACGGTTGTGTGTTTGAATACCTCTTTTCATTGCTAGGCTACAGTGTTCATGTCAACATTCAGGGTGGAGAAATGATGAAGAGTCCTGATTATTTTTGTCAGGCCTCCCAAAGCCTTTGCTTCAGTATGAACGTTGCAAAAAAACAGATCATGGAACAACATACCTCCCTCCCTGTTGCTTATCAAAGTTTTTCATCAAAACAGGGAATTGGCTTGAAGGAAGGGTATCCTTAACATAAGAAAAAGGGATGGCTATGCAACATTTTAAAGCTCTTTTTGTGGAATTATTACTCTTCCTGCTCCCCCCCCCCCATTTTAGGGCTAAGATGATGTGAAATATTCTGATCTGACCTCTCAGTGGTTTCTATCTTCACAGTTAAATGAAGAGCCCTTATTGGATCCAGTCAACAGCTTTAGGGGAGAAAGTTTCATTTCATTTATTTTTCTATTTATTTTAAAGATTTATATCCTAATTTTGGGGCTGAAAGCTTCCAGCACAACAAATGTGGTCTGTGTGTGTGTGTTTAAAAAGCATCACATAGCTTATGTAGCTTGACTCCGAGACTTTGTACTTGATATACTGATGCTGCCAGGTAGACCAGGGGTTGAGAACACTATGGAAAGCTTGGGAAAATGTGGTTGTTCTTTGTGGTGCTTGTGAGTTAATAAAATAGGCACCAACTGGGTTTCCCTGGAAAGAGACAGGAAAGGCCAGCTATCTGATTGTCGCCCAGGTAACTTCAATAGGGAGGGTACAATGGAGAAGATTCTGCCCTCAGCGAATTCACACTCGCCTGCCTTGTTATTTGCAATGAATCAAGGAGTGGTTCTGCCTGTCCCTGGCACTAGCTCCACCTACTGCTGGTCTCCCTTCCTTTTGCCCTACCAGTCCCCTGGAGAACTAGCCACTGCTGCTATTAATTATCACAGCCCAGATACTGTTTAGAGCCCAACAATGTGTTTTCATTTGAGTGAGAATCAGGCCACAGAGCAAAGTTTAATTCTGTAAATTCTCCGTCGTGACTCCAATGCTGGACAGAAATTATCAGAACTTTGTGGCTGACCTTTGGAGAATGGTTCCTCTTCTGTCCTTACCAAATACTGTTTCAGGAGAATGGAAAAGCTTTGGGCATTTTAACAGATGTAAATGGAAGCTGTAGAGCACAATAAAGTGACAAAGACATGACTGGGAGTTTTCCAAATCCTAAACTCTGCAGTGAGATTGGGTCCACTACATCCCAAAACCTTCAGTAGATTAAGCCTTCTCTCTCCCATGCCAGTGGACCAGTAGTCATGGGCTTCATTGTGGAGCAGATGGTAGGATTGCAGCGGTTTCAGATTCAGACCACATGTGATGATGATTCTTTGAAAGAATTTGTATTTCTTCTGAACTCTAAGGCTCTCCTTACTGAATAGCCATCACAAAGGATTAAATGGTTCTGCATTTTAGGCATACATCCATAAGCACAAGCCCTGCTTACAAAGAAAAAAGAAAAAAAGGCAATTGATAGTCCTGCATTGGTAACAGATACAGGTATTACATGGTATTAAAAAAACAAGCATGACAAATGGGCCAAAAATGTACTGATGGTTCTGCAAGTTGATTTCGCCCAGCTTGTTCGGAGTTTTGGGCTGGGTTGTCATCAGTATGCCGATGACACCCAACTCTATCTGTTGATGGATGGCCATCCTGACTCGGCCCCAGACACACTGACCAGATGTTTGGAAGCTGTGGCTGGATGGTTACGTGGGAGCCGGTTGAAGCTAAATCCTTCGAAGACAGAGGTCCTGTGGCTGGGATGGGGCGATATGGGATTGGGGGGGCAACTCCCATCTCTTGCGGGGGCGCAATTAGTGCCAGCACTGTCCATTAAGAGTTTGGGTGTAATCTTCGACACCTCCCTTTCCATGGAGGCGCAGATTGCAGCTATAACAAAGGCAGCATTTTTCCATCTCCGCCAAGCTAAGCAGTTGGCTCCTTACCTCTCTCGCCCTGACCTAGCCACTGTGATCCACGCAACGGTCACCTCCAGACTGGATTATTGTAACTCGCTCTACGTGGGGCTGCCCTTGAGACTGACCCAGAAACTCCAGCGGGTGCAGAATGCTGCAGCGAGACTCCTTACGAGGTCTTCGCTGCGAGATCACATTCACCCGGTGCTATACCAGCTGCACTGGCTCCCGGTGGAGTACAGGATCAGGTTTAAGGTGCTGGTTTTAACCTTTAAAGCCCTATACGGCCTAGGACCCTCGTACCTATGGGGCCGCCTCTCCTGGTATGCCCCACAGAGAAACTTACGGTCTTCAAATAAAAACATCTTGAAGGTCCCAGGCCACAGAGAAGTTAGGCTGGCCTCAACTAGAGCCAGGGCTTTTTCGGCTGTGGCTCCGATCTGGTGGAACACTCTGTCACAAGAGACCAGGGCCCTGCGGGACTTGACATCTTTCCACAGGGCCTGCAAGACAGAGCTGTTCCACCAGGCCTTTGGCCAGGGCACAGCCTGACTCCCTCCCTCGGCAATCTTTGTGGAGCTCTGGCCCAATGGTTGCCAGTGGCTTGAATTAATTAATTTTATAATGAATGATTTTAGAGTGTTGTTTATGCTGTACTTTTGTACTGTTTTATTGTTGTTAGCCGCCCTGAGCCCGGCTTCGGCTGGGGAGGGCGGGATATAAATAAAATTTATTATTATTATATTATTATATCACTACCCTAAGGAGTCTCAAAGCAGCTAACATTCTCCTTTCCCTTCCTTCCGCACAACAAACACTCTGTGAGGTGAGTGGGGGTGAGAGACTTCAGAGAAGTGTGACTAGCCCAAGGTCACCCAGCAGCTGCATGTGGAGGAGCGGAGACATGAACCCAGTTCACTAGATTATGAGTCTACCACTTTTAACCACTACACCACACTGGCTCCCATAAAGAAGTGCTGCACTGTTAGGGAATGTTATTATTATGATTTAGGAAATGTGAAGCTGCCTTATGCTGAGGGAGATGATTGGTCCAGTTAGCTCAGTATTGCCTACTTTGTCCAGAAGCAGCTTTGAGGCAATGATCTTTCGCAGCTGGAACCTGTAGCCTTCCAGATGTTGCTGGATAATAGCTGCCAAGATCCCCGATGGCTGGCTGGTGCTGATGGGAATTTGAGTCTAGCAACAGCAATGTCAGAGGTTCCCCATCCCTGCTGTATGTAAAAATGTGCTTTGCCACACTGAGCTATGATCCCTTCCTAAGACCAACAGCAGCCATCTTGAAGAATTCCCAGACCCTCTCAAAGGAACAGCAGCAAACTGGCAGCCTGCTCCCAAAGCATGCTTCTCCAGCCAGAATAGTTTATTTCTGGAGAAATTCAAGGTGCACAGGCTGTACATTTCAGCAGATAACAGTGGTTTCAGATCCTTTCAACAATGGTGTTTTCTATAAAGGCCATTTGAAGCTTTTGTGATAACAAAGGCAAACATTGTTGACTCTCGGCTCACAGGTTGTCTCATTGCTTGGCACAATAGAGTAACATTGCCCACCCTTTATTACAGCCTGTGAGTCAAGACAAGAGTTTCCACGGTTCTAGCTCGCAGACTAGCCCATCAATATACAGTGGTACCTCGGGTTACATACACTTCAGGTTACAGACGCTTTAGGTTACAGACTCCGCTAACCCAGAAATAGTACCTCGGGTTAAGAACTTTGCTTCAGGATGAGAACAGAAATCGTACTCTGGTGGCGCAGCAGCAGCGGGAGGCCCCATTAGCTAAAGTGGTGCTTCGGGTTAAAAACAGTTTCAGGTTAAGAACGGACCCCCGGAACGAATTAAGTACTTAACCCGAGGGACCACTGTACTGTTTAGCTATGTAAACCTATAGAGATTTGGAGAACATTGAAAACACTCAAGGAATTTGGGAATGGGGTGAATGACAGGGTGTAGCAAAGGCATCAGCTCCTCATGCTCTTGCTATGTGCTAACACTCACCAATGGTTGGAGAATTTACTATAGTGAGACCGCTGTTAGCAACCAACATTTAGATCATTGTGCTTCTCTCTAAAAACCACTGTCTTTTAGTACAGAAGCATCTGCTATGCAGGAATAATTTCTGTGACACACTGAGAAGCAAGATTATTGGAGGCTGCAAATGATTGAGAGGTATTGAAATGCATGTAAACATTTTTCAAGGTACAGAGCACCAAAAATCTAATCTGCAGGTTGTACTGCAATGAGCAATAGGCTGTTAAAACACTGGGAACATACATATTTGAATATGCAGAGATGAATGGAAATAACCAGGCAGAATCAATGTATGCAATGAATCCAGTTGCTGGCCTGGGATTCCCAGGACATGCTTTATCAGTTTGCCATGCTGATGACTCCCAGCTCAAAATAACAGCCTTTCCTCCATTTTTATTAGTATATAGCCTACAGTCTCTTCTAAGCCAAAAGAGATAAATTTTCCTAATGTGCCCGTTGTGCTATAGTAAATTAGCAAAAATCATCAAAATGCTCATTCTACAGAAGGCCATTTCACATCCATCTCATTAGTGCAATTTTCAGTCCAACTACAGCCGAGTCATGTTGAAGTGAGCAACTAATGGACTGAGACACTTAATTTCAACACCAAAGTTTGCAGGCCTCAAAATGTGTGGCTCAGACAAAAGATCAACTATAGATTGGCTTATTTTAGATGGCTCAGCATTTTTGCATTCCTGATTACCTATTAATATGGAACTATGCTGACAAAATGTTTCAGGGATTAAATTCTGTCTGACACAAAGCATCGACTCTATCTCAGGTCTGCAGTTTGCATGCGCAGTGAAATAGAAATGATTCATAGCATCATCTCCATCCTCCCCCACCTCCATTTAATTCACAAAGCAGCCCTTAGTCTCCAAATGTTTTGGATTACTTTAGCATTAAACAATAGGCAGCAGAGGGTAGTCATAAGCAGACAGTTTCTGCCGTGAAGGAAGCAAGCAGTGTGATTCTTCAAAGATCTGCATCTGGACTGGCGATACGCAATTAATCTAAAAATAATCTGGACTTCAGCGTGTGCAGTGAATTGGTCGAGTTTGCGATGATGTGATTCAGGATGGTGAGAGCCATAGTGACCTGCAAAACAGCTCCAAAAAGATATCTCCAAAATGGGTGGATGGACAATGAATTGCAAATGATATTCAGGGCAAAGTAAAGTGGATGCACATTGAGTCAAATAGCATAATATACCCATACTCCTGCTACTAATAGTAAGATTGTCACTGAGGCATAATAGGTTTCAGAACACATCCCATTATCACTCAAGCTGTGACAGTAGCAGGCAAAGACGTATTTCCCATGAAATACCACTACCACCACCATCAACATCTCTGCATTGTATGAATAGAGATTCAGTTTATTCACTCTCATTCAATCCATTACTGTCTTCAGGGGAGTCATTCAGCCTGCCACACCTGCTAGAGTGAAAGGGAGCAGGAGGAGGAGAAGCTGGATGCCATCAGCATACTGTTGAAATCATTCTCCAAGTTACTGAACAATCTTGCTGAGTATTTTTAATGTAGATGTTTAGAAGCATGGAAAATTAAACCAAACTACAAAATTCCACATGATCACTTTCATTCTCCTTGAGATAACCACCATGACTCCCATGATCTCTTTCTTGGCCAATTACTGCCAGTTCATGCCAAATTAGTATATTTATGAAGTTAGCAATTTATTTTGTCTCAATGATCATCACTTTACCTTTACCACAGAAAGGTCCAGAGGGAAAAAGAAAAGGTGCTCAGACATGGAGCTTTAAATTGTGGATTCTGGTTGGAAAGAGTGGGGGATAGGTATGTGTGAATAAGCCCTGGATCGCATTTGCTATTTTAATGCCAATTCACCCCTTTTGGAGATATCCTTTTGGAGTTCATCACAATCCCCTTTTCTTTGATTTTACCACCCTGAATAATTTGGTGTCATCAGCAGATCTGGTCACCTCACTGCTTAGCATTAACTCTAGGTCATTTATATAAAACACAGGCAAAGATGTTTCTGCAGAAGCACCTTCAATCATTGCGAGGAGAAGAGAGAGAGAGAGAGAGAGAGAGAGAGAGAGAGAGAGAGAGGGAGGGAGGGAGGGGGAGAGAGAGAGAGAGAGAGAGAGAGAGAGAGAGAGAGAGAGAGAGAGAGAGATGCATCCTGTCTGGAGACTAATCAAAAAAGGTCAAGAGACAAACATGGTATTGACATATTGTTTGATTCAGCCCTTCTTCCTACACTCCAGCCTTCATTATCAGGGTTTGTTTTGGTTTTAACTATGCAAGTGAAGGGAAACCCTCTTCCATTGATATCCCTATGGTGAGAAAGCTGGACCTCTCAATGGCTGAATGCATCTTCTCTCTCTTTCTCTCAGTCTGTGTTTTATGTCTTTTTAAAAAATCTCTGTGTCTCTTCATCCTCTTTCTTTTAAAAAATCTGAATGTCAGCTGGCCTAAGAGGTTTGGAGCCCCCTCCATTCTGGGGTGTCAAACTAAACTAGCCTACCTATATGCTTCAACCCAAAAAGCTGATCAGCACTGGGAGAGACCCAACCCAAGGACCATCAGTATCTTTGATTATCTGTTAGGGACAGGGAAGGAATGTCACAATTCAGAGCTCCAGCTCTTTTCACTCCAACTAACTGATCAGCAATGTGATGGTAGTTGCCTCAGCCACAATACTGACAATAATGACAGGATAGGAAAAGGCAGGAAAGGGTTGCCTCACTTTCTCAGGCTCCCCACTTTTAGACTGCCAAAATTGGCAGCTGGGCCAGACATATAAAAACTGAACTGACTTATAAAAACAGAAGTCCAGGATTGTTACCTGGTTCTCTTGAAGCAGGACCTTGCAGGGTTCAAAGCTCAAAGCTGACTCGGGTGGGGAAAATGGCTTCTGTGTGGCGATACTCCGTGGGGGAGCTGGGGAAAAGCCATTTCCAATACATTTTGGCCAAAACACAAAGAGCCTTCACATCAATGCTACTGTTTGTGCTGGTGTGGAGAGTTTTAATTGGAAGTTGTAAGCTCTGAGCCAGTCTTGAGAAACAGAAGAAAGGTGAAGAGTTTAGCAAGACATGGGATATGTGAGGCAAGGTGAGTGTCCAGAAAGACCTAACCCATGGATCCAATGCAGAACCCACGAAGAGAGGTTGCTATCCAGTTGAAGTAGATCATGAGGAAATATTTCTGGATTTCCTTAAGATTGTTGACTTAAAGATGAATCTAGTTATCACTCACTCCTTTTAGTTGTGTCCACCCAGCTTGATTTCTTAAAGCCTCTCATTCTTCATTCACTGAATCACTGAATCTCATTGATGACTTGGACATTAACAAACAAGCATATCACAGAGTTGGTGCCCATAGCGTCTTGAAGGCAAAGAACTTCTCAACATGGAGCTGACTTTCCTAGGCATGCATTCTGCAGTGCTGTTTTAAATAAACTTGACATTTGAAATCTCCTGGTACTTTCTCTGGTTTTTAACAGTGTGCTCCTTTTAGAAAACTTATAGAAAGCTGCTTTTGTCCTCATCTCCTCATATTTCTCTCTCGAGTTGAGATTCTACTCTTTGTGTAGATTGTCAGCAGTTTGACCTTCCAGCTTGTTAGATCTTACTTAACAACACTCTTCTCAAGACGTCAATATAGGGCTAAATTCAGAGATTCCATAATTCACATATTCCCTTTTTGAGAACAAAAGATATCCTGATGAAATGAAAATCCAGCTTCCCTAGATTCCCTCCCCACCTCCTCCGCTTTTCCAAGCCAGTGTGCATAAAGGAAGACACAGCAGGAAGAGTCTCGCACCATCACAACACACAGAGCAGCTCTTCCAGGTTTGGTTGTTACAACAAGCTAGCTTCAGGCACCAGGGATGAACTGGGGCTGTTTTTCATTGGTGAAGCCTGACACTTGAAAACAGTGATTCTGATAGCCAGGCCTCTACTAAGACTATACAACAAAAATGAACTCTTCACCAATGCAATGATTATGGCTCCCATACAAAGTCAACATTTTTTCCTCCCTCTTTCCTCCTGCTTTGCTTAATATTCAGCATGATGGAAGAGCTCTGGTAGTCGGCCATGCATACTAATGTAACTTACCTCTTCCTCTGCTTATTTGGTAAGGGTTCTCTCACAGAAAAAATTGCTTGGCATCAAAACATCAAACACCCGGAAGACGACATCATCATAATCCCTGCTGTGAAAATAGCTGAAGCCTCACTATACCACTGCTCCGCAAAAGGAAATCATCCACCCAGTACAGGCATCTATTTGGGAGGAAGTGATATTGGATAGGAACATAGGAAACAGCTTTATACCGAGGCCATCTAGCTTAGCATGGCTGGCAGCAGGGTTTCAGATGGGACATTTCCAGGTGTGCCCAGAGATTGCCAGGAATTGAACCTGGAACCTTCTGCATGCAAAGCAGATTCTCTACCACTGAGCTACATAAGGAGAGCCTGCTGCATCAGGCCAATGGCTCATTAAGTTCAGCATTCTGTTCTCACAGTGGCCACCCAGATTTCTACCGCAGGACCTGAGCATGAGAGGACATCTCTTTCTGTATTTTCCAGCAACTGGTATTCAGAAGCATTTCTGCCTGACTCTGGAGGCAGAACATAGGCATCATGGCTAGTAAGCATTATGGACTCCCAAGTTCCCACCTCTGTACCATTTTGAATTTCCCAATTGCAACACAATCTTTTCTGTAGTAGTATTTTGTTTTGATTCTCCCTCTGGAGACCATGTACTCGTCTTTCCTTGTACAGTAGCTTAGAACACAGCTCCGGAAATCAATACATATTTTAAAGTGTTTCCTACTCGTGTTGATTAGGCTTCCTATTGTTGGAGCAGAACGCAAGTCTTGCTGCGGGAATAGGCATGTCAGTCACTACAGAAGATTAGCACTAGGCCAGCTGCTGGGAAGCACCTTGCAATCAGTTCTGGGCAAAAACCACCAGGAAGGAAAGAACTCTACATTATTTGAAGGAGACGATTCTATAGGAGAGCCAGTGTGGTGTAGTGGTTAAGAGCAGTAGAGTCGTAATCTGGCGTCTCCGCTCCTCCACATGCAGCTGCTGGGTGACCTTGGGCTAGTCACACTTCTTTGAAGTCTCTCAGCCTCACTCACCTCACAGAGTGTTGTGGGGGAGGAAGGGAAAGGAGACTGTTAGCCGCTTTGAGACTCCTTTGGGTAGTGATAAAGCAGGATATCAAAGCCAAACTCCTCCTCCTCCTCCTCTTCTTCTTCAGGGAACCTCAGCCTAGCTACAAAATCATCTCTGGAGCCCATGAGTAAGAGAAGGAAAAGGGAATGCATTGCCAATTCCTTTCGCCTGACGCCAACTCCTTCTCCCTGCCCCTACTGTTTCCCTGTTACAGTAACAAGCCTGGCTTGTGCACGTCTGCTGCCTCCCTGGCCTTTACGACTCTGCCCTAGGTCAGAAAACTGTGCCTGGGATATAAAGCTCCATTTTCTCCAAACCAGTGAGTCATACAAATAAGAGCCATATTCCTTTTATGGTCTCTGTAGTTTCAAATTAAGCATGAAAATGGAGCTCTTCAACACACATGCATGCCGAGTTAAGAGGTTTTTTTCGTTTGGGGTGGGAGAGACACATAATTGCATCATAACAAGAGGGAAATTTCTTTATTTTTCAATAACCCAGACTGATTCCAAAAGAGAACCCGGGGGGCGGGGGAGAACAGTGAGAGACGCCTTGTGTTGTGTTCTTTATTACATGATATAATTTTGCACTTTAAGACACGTAATTTGTCCTACTCCATTAAATTGCCCCAGTCCTTTTCATAAGACAGACGTGTCTGCGTATTAAATTATATTTTGTAATTCAGATGGGACAACTTAACAAAGAGCCTCTTTTGAGGCTGGTGTTCTGTATAGTTTGTAGTCTCATTTGCAACGAAATCCCCACTCCATGATAATGCCAGAGCTTTGGGCTCCAAATTAAAGTGTCATTGCTTCACAACCCTCCCCATGTGGCATGCCAGCACATTGCAGGGCTGCTACAGTGTCAGTTGTCAGAGATGGACCCTTGAGGGTTTTTTTTTTTGGGGGGGGGGGGACATTGAACCCACTGAATCCATCTTGGGAAGAATCCAGAAAACATCACTAAGGAAGATTCTGAAGGAAAGCAGCTTTGAACTCTTGGCTTACTGAGAGATTTCTGCTGTGCATAATATTAATCTGCAGTTGCATGCCCATAGCCTTATTTTCAGCCATTCCCAATAAAGCTTTGGCTAGTGGCTTTCTGAAACAGAGCTGCTCACAAGGATGTTTTGTAAGAGGAGCACAATTCCCAAGGAAGACAACTCATCTCACCTGAGGAGAAGGTAATGAGGAACTGGACAGTCATTGAGCAAGTTGAAGTCTGTTTGTGGTGTACTCACACTAAGGGTTCAAAACAATGAAAAATAGTGCAAACACATTTTGCATATCAGCAGATGCCCATCTCTTCCAAAACTGTTGTTGGAATAGGTTTAAGCTGAAACAAATAATTGTTAATATGCAAAGTGTGCTAAAATTTCCAGTTTTGAATTTCAAAGTCAACTCTGTCTTTTAATGTGACCCTTTGCATTTCAAGTTATTGGCTTCCCTTGGTTGCTCTGATTTTTGACAAGAATAAAGTATGAAATTTCATAAGCTGTCAGCTGCCATTTGTCAAACACACTGTAGCACACCATCAAGTGCTGTCAGATACTAATATCATTGCACGCCAACTATCAAGTGCCAGCTAATATCAATGGTCAAATACCAAATCAATGAAATCTATCAGATTCAGAGCCAACATTCAGCAGGTGTGTGGATATTCAGAGAATATCTGAACCATAATCCAGAAGACAATTGTAGAACATTTGTGGAAGCCAACATAACTGAGCTCTAGAAAAAGGAAAAGTGTGGTGTCTTCCAAGTCTAAATGGCTTTTTAGGACAGAAGAAGAGCAAGGCATCTTGTAGTTTCACATGAAAACATTTGCCTGAAATAAAGATAGTAGCTAGATGAACCATCTTGGCTTGTTTACATTTGCTGCCCAGCTGCTACCTTTGCCAGGAAAACTACTGATCTGCCCAAGGTTTTGGCACAATGGACGCATATAGGAGTTAGTAACCCTTCAGGAAGAAATGCTTATACTCACTATTGCCAGCTTCCTCCCTCCCTCCCCCCCCCCGGGAAAATAATGTTTCTCATGCAAAAGCAAATATCTACTATGCAGGACCTAGATGGATTGTTAGCAAGGATATTTTTAGCTGATATCTCTCTTATGAAAATTACATTGCTCTCAGTCCCTGGTGAATTATTTGCAGATTTGGAGCTGGTAATGGACGTGTGCATTATGTCAGCTAAACAGGAAACTATTCAACTTCTGTCTTGGAAGTGCTGGTACATGGCAGCTTTGCCAGCAAAGATCTCTTCTCCAGCTCTTTCAGGTTTGTGAAGGACAAGGAAGGTCTTAAATATCCTAAGTGGCTTTGCCTGGGGGAAATATTAACTCTAGGTTTCAGAGGGTGTCTTTTCTTCTTCTTCTTCACATGCCAGTCGGCATATGCTCATGTGTGATGTTTATGCAACATGAACTGTTTTTGTTATTTATATTTCATCATACTTCAGTGCAACATTTATTTTCTTTCCCCAGAGCCTCGGCTGAACTGTTCTTGCTTGATTGCCTCAAAGCCTCGATCTGATTCCTGAGCGGAATGTGCTTTCGCACAGCTCAGATAAAAGGCTTTTGCTTCCGAGTCGTGACGAGAATAGGGCTGGAGATCAGGCCTCTATCAAAGCAGTGATGATGACATGTTGACTCATCTAGGGCAGATCAAGCCGAGTGCTGACGTGAACACACAGAACGGAACTAACAAAATTGGGGGGGGGCAGTGAGGAAAAAACCACAAGTCCATCTCTAGCCACTCCCCCCCCCAAACCCTCTCGTCTGGACTGAAAGTGTTACATGAGAGCCAGAGTGTGTTGCTTCACACATGATGTGACAGCTAACTTTTAGAGTGTTTCCCCAGGATTGCCCATGGTAAACACATAAGATGTGAAGGGCAAAGGTCCAAACATGTGTAAGCAAGGGATAAGTGACCAATTGCAGCTCCCCAAAACATAATGCCTGTGTGCTAAGGAATGGAGAACTCCTCCACGTTTCCCGCTCTTACTGTGGCAAACACCTGAGGAATTCAATTGCTACACTCCTTCATGGAATAGTCAAGAGGTTTTGGTTTGTACATGAAAAATCCAGGCTGAAATAGATGCCTTTGGAGAAGTCACAATCATCCATCTCAAGCTGCCAAGAGAAAAGCTTGCAGAAAGGTCCACATGTGGTATGCTGAGATCTTTGGAGTAAGAGTGGGCTACAAATGAAGAGAGAAAAGAAACTTGCACACTTCCTTTAAAATAACTAGAACAGGGCATAGTTGGGGCAGGATTACATGCTAAGGCAGCCCACGGAAGTTGTTCTTATAGCAACAAAGGAAGGAATTCTTTGAGTCCTCCTTCCAGGGTTTTGAACTGTCATGGCCCCAGCCTTAAGCTCAGTTGGAGGAGGAGGAGCTGGTCAAGCCTGAGCTTGCCATGCCATCAGAGGAAGGGATGGACTGGACTGATAGGCAGTTGAACTTGGATGCAGGATCTTTACAAGTTCCTTACTCTGAACCTCCCATGCTACTGCACCTGCCCAACAGTGCAGGGAGCACAACAGGTGAGATGCATGAGGCAGGTAGTTGACCGTGTTGGAGTCTCCATGCTTTGAAGAAGGAGAGGCAGAGTCTGAGGAGGAGGGACCAAAGACCGGTGGAGGCACATAAGGTCTCCGCTCTCCTCCAGGCTCCCCTGAAGCAAACAGTTCCCTTGCAGCTGTCAGCGATGCTGCAGCCACCAACCTGCCTTAATCTGTGTTGCCTTGTGGGGTCCTTGTCAGGGCTAGGACAGGTTATGAAGCCTTGAGACTCTTGATAGCAGCCTTCTCAGTGCCTGCCTGTTCCTAAATAAATCTCATGGGCTTGTCTCTTAGTGCCGTAATGAATATGAATGAATATTGTTATAGAACTAAAGCCCCCCCCCCTAAACCCTAGGAATGTATAAATGCTAGGATTTTGATTAAGTGGGATATGGATTAAAACACAAACTGCAGAGCTGTGCCAGAAAGGGAATTCCTGGGCTGGCTTATGCAAACCAGCCTGGCCATGCTAGGGCTATTAAGAGAATAACAGAGGCCCATTGAGGGTCGTTGCCAATGCGAGAGAACTTTCCCCCTGCCCTGAGGTGTGAAGAGAAACAGGAGTGTGGTGATGGGGTATGTTTGAGGGGACAGGAAAAGGGAGTTTTTGAGCAAGGGGCTTCTGGGAAGAAGTAGGAAGCTGAGCAGAGATAAATCTTGGCCAGGCAGTGGGAAGGTTGCCTGCAATGTTGTTGGCTGTGTAAGATCTGGATTCCCTCTATGCAGGCTACAGGTATGAATAGGTGAATAAACCATATTTCTTAAAGCACGACAGTCTCCGCCGTGTCTTCTCCAAAGGGACATAGACCCTCTGTGTGTGCCTCTGATCCCATGGGCTCTTGCCGCCACTTGGCAGAGAGGAAGCAGGCACTGGACTTTTGTAACAATATGAACATTTAAACATTCTATGTCTATGAACCTCTTACATAGTTGTCAACAATTCTCAGTCACAATGTACTGATGAAGGAAGATGAGTTGCAGGGACAAATATGGAATTTTTCCAACATGTAAAGGTTCAGTCATCTACATATTGTATTAAGTATATTATGCAATATTTGCCTGTTGATCAGGCAGACCCCAGCAGTTTTTCCTCTAATATCTAATTCATTTGTGCAGTGAATGTTTAAACATGTCTGAGATGTAGGCAAATAAATGAATAGCAGTCTATCTGGAATGAACTTGCACCCCACAAGCCATTGCTGGACGACTCTTCTTGCCACGCATTATGCAGGTATCTAGAGTTTACCGTAAGCTGGCACTATATTCCACTGTACTTCCAGAAGCAGTTTTGACATCTTTCGAAAGCTCAAATATAATGTAGAACGTAACAGTTAAGGAAAAGTCGCAACAAAGGAATAAGCTGCCATGTGAATGCAGATAGAATGCATGATTACTGCATGGAGTTCATTTCCACAGGATGAAGCGAAGGCCACTGGCACAGTTGGTTTCAAAAGGGGGTCAATAGCTAATCTTCTATATTAGCTAATGGAACCCTTCATGTTCAGAAGCAGTCTACCTCCGATTACTAGATGTGGGAGTCAAACAGGAATGTTCTATTGCTTTTATGCAAGCCTCTTGGGTGGGGGGCATCTGACCACTGCCGGAAACAGGATGCTGGGTCTGACTCAGCAGAGCTTTTATTATATTCTGGCGATTCAGAATAGCTGTCTTCTGAAGACTTATGATAATTGACTTGTATCAACCTGAGGGCCAGAAGCTTCTCTGTGGCCTCGGACACTGTTGATTTTGCTACGGTCTATTTTACAGTTTACTGAAAGCTGAAACGAGAAGGTGACCCTCCATCACATGCTGCAAAGGAGCTTAGGGTTGGCCTGGGGCGATCATATCAGCTGCACCTCAACTTAGTAATCTTATTGTCTCTCTGCAAAAATAGGTCACCATCAGAAAACCAATTCCCCACTGCTGCCTGCAGGGCCCTTGCTGTTGGTATGACACACACACACTCTCTCTCCCTGTCTGTATGAAAAGTAAAATAGGATCAGTTTTGAAGAAAAGATTCAGATTAACAGCATTCAAATAAATATTCCTGCTCAAGACTCAGGCAACAGAGACCAACATTTGATACATGATTAGGGTATCCTTTGTGTCATGTGGGGAAAGTGAACATTTTGTCAAGAAATAGCCAGCTCTGAAATTAAAAGGACACCGTATTTTTTGTTCCGCTACAAATGACAATACTTTTTCTTAGGGATCGGTAAGCCTATGCAGATAAAGCACGCATCTAGTAGATTTGGCGAACACGTTAAACATTACAGCTGAATATTTCCAGGATTTAGTGTAGTTTGAGGGCCAAGTATAACAGCTGAAAAAGAACATTATTACTGTGTAACGCAGGACACAGATGGCTGCAGCTCACGTAAGAAAATAAATGGCTGGCGTCTCTGTAAGGAAGGAGAAAATTGTGGCAGAAAATAGACTTCTTCGTATGGTTCAGGTTAATGTAAATTTCCAAGTTCTCTTAAATATACTGTTAATTATTTCACAGCTATCCATATGAGGAAGGTAGTAGCATATAACCAGGCAGTTTCTGTGGTTACTTGTGTAGACTTTTGCATTTGGCTGTGGCTCTCAAAATAGCCTTATGATTTACAGCTTGAGTTGCCTGTTTCATCACGGGGAAGGGCAATAGTGCACATGACTCACACAGGGCTTAAAATATGCAGTATGTAATAAGGTAAAGAAAGAGACTCAATGCATGTACAATGGGAGGGGAGGGAAAGCTTGGTGTGGGCATAACAGTCAAATGAGTATGGATAGGAAAGCAAATGGGACTTACACACTTAATTTACTTCTGCTGTTAAGTAATTTCAAACTTTCTCTTTCGCGTTGCTTATTGTCCTAAGTAGTGGAGCATCTGCCTTGAATGAAGATGGTCCCAGGTTCAGTCGCCAGCATCTCCTGGTAGGGCTAGGAATGTCCTCTCTCTGAAATCCCAAAGAGCTGTCAGTCTGGGTAGATAATATTGAGCTAGGTGAACCAATGTCTGGCAGCTTCCCGTTTTCCAAAAGCAGGATTATTTATAACTCTATGAAAGGGCCCCTCTCTTTTTGCATTTTGCTACCTTGGGTGCAAAGGTGACATTCAGGGCGAGTAATATTCAGAGTCGATCCATCTAAAACAATTGAGTCAACTCTCCGTACCAACATTGGTTTCAATGGATCTGACTAATGTTGGAAATCACCCAAAGGGTCTATTAATGTAAGTAATAAAGAACTTAAAATCTAGAGCAAAAATAAAAAAGAGCCTGAAATCATGAGGGACAACCACACTTAAAACCTTTCACTAACTTCTGGTTTCTGTTACTTAACTTGACAGATCTGTGCATATATGGTATTGATTCAGAAAAAGCAAGGCTGTTCACCATGAGCAGAAATTCACAAGTTTTTCTTAAGACAGAGCTGCCCAACTGGTTGCAAAAGTAGTGAAATGCCCTACAGAATCGGAGGCGGGCTCACGGGAGTTGGGATATGCTGGAATTCCAAAAGAAAGATGCCCAGGTCTAACAATTTATTAAAGAAGGGTACAAACTTACAGCAAAGGTCCAGCAGCTCCCTCCTTGTCTCTGCTCACAGCATTCCGTGGGGACAGACTCCACAACAAGAAGATGGCTTTTTCACACCCAAGTAAAGATACACACACTCTTTAGGCCCAGGCAGGCTATGTCACATGGGAACACAGTTGGCTGGTATTAACCATTACCTCCCCCTCTAGCTATGCCTGGGCCTGTGGATAAAATCAAAGCTTGTGAAACACACATGAGCTCAGTGTTACAGCTGCTACCAATTAGGTAGGAGTCATCTTAACCATCAATATGTTGCAAGCAGAGCTTCCAGAGCAGCTTGCCTTTTTGGGTCAACACAAGTAGAAGAAAGAACAAAGCTTCTGAATATTGACAAGGTCATGTTTGCCCATGTCAAAGTTTAAGAATCATTTCTCTCACATCGTGGGGCTTATCCACACTTAACCATTTTGCCCCACTCTTTCCGGGCACAGGTCTGCACTTTAAAACTCAGGGTCCGAGCACTCTTCCTTTTTTGCCCCAGAGCTTTCCCCGCAAAACCACACAACAAATGGCACTTCGGATTTCCATTTGCTCTGAACTCCTCAAATACCCATTTCACAGAAGGAAAAACCGGCACTGCTCAGAGCCCCACAAAATAGACAAACCGCCTACACCCTCACATCCCAATATAACACAGACCCAAAATCTGGCAAGGCTTCCCCAGAAACAGACAGCACCCCCAATCAATCAATCAGCCAAACCAGCAAACAAAGACCAGATCTTGTTTTTCTTCAAGGGAGGGAATTTGGTGGTGGGTACCAAAGATGGTGTCAGGGGACTGTGGTGCCTGTGGATGCCACCTTGGGGACCCCAGAAATAAAATAAAGCAGATGGTTCATGTGTTACTTATGGAAGTTGTCTATTTCCTCAAATAAAATAGGACATGAACCTGTGGCTCACAAAGCTGAGCTTTAGAAACATTTCTAATCTCCGACAGTCAGAGCATTACAATACTCACAGCAATGGATGACACAGAAGTGGGGGGGGAAATCATAGCCAGTGTAGCTTGTGACTTGTCAGGTCCTAACATTAGTTTTGTCATCAATGAATATTATAAATTACAGAACAAGAATGGTGTGGACACAGTGGTGATAAAGAATGAATAGTGAGGTAACAATCAGGAAACCTTAGCCGAGATTCCAGGGTGTCAGATGCCGCCATGATACAGATGCCTTTTAACAGAAATAAGAAAACAAGTATACATTTATTTAATAAAGATCCTGCTAAGGCATAGGCAAACTCGCCCTCCAGATGTTTTGGGACTACAACTCCCATCATTCCTAGCTAACAGGACCAGTGGTCAGGGAGGATGGGAGTTGTAGTCCCAAAACATCTGGAGGGCTGAGTTTGCCTATGCCTGTGCTAAAGTGTAAGAATAATGAGGCAACTACCGTCTTTACCCGAAAGTAAGACATCCCCCGAAAATAAGACCTACTTCCAGTTTTGCCTCTCACTATAATATAAGGCATCCCCCTGAAAATAAGATCTCTCTGAACATAAGGCCTCCCCCGAGCATAAGGCCTCCCTGGAATATAAGGCCCCCGAAGCTACCGTAAGGCGTCTGACTCCTCTGGACCGTAGCGGCGGGTGCCACCGCGCAGCTCACTGATTGGCCGCAGCGCAGCCGGAGCTGTTCAGGCAGTGCGAGGTCTCTTTAAATCAGAGAGCCCGCACTGCTGCCAGGACAATCTGCCGCCTGCTGCTCGCTCTGCCCTGACGGAGTCTGGCTGACTCACAATTACCGTCTTTCCCCGAAAGTAAGACATCCCCCGAAAATAAGTCCTAGTGCATCTTTGGGAGCAAAAATTAATATAAGACACTGTCTTATTTTTGGGGAAACAGGGTACATTTATTCAGACTGAGCCTTACTGCTCTGAACCAGTTCTGAAGTACAGGCACCCTCCCTACTAACATGCATCCCCCACGTGTGTGACCACCTTTATGTGGGTCGGCACAAAATAAAGAATAGATTTCCCTTCCCTTGCTCAGGCCTGCTGCCCAAGCGAGGGAAGGTGGCCTTTGATCAACCAGCAGTGTGGGGCGGGAGGTGCCTTCTCCCCACCTCCGCTGCCCGTCTGCACCCCCATCCTGGCACCAGTTCTGCTGGGTGCCATCCTTGGCCCTCTCCCTCTCACCGCTGCATGTACTGCCTCCCCTCTGGCAGGCAGGCAGATTTGAGACAGGCTGGGCAGTGGCCCTGAGTGATTTCCAAGATGATTCTCCCCCCGCTTCCTCGCTGCCCCATGTGCCCTCCCTGTTACAGTGGGATGCCTCCCACCTTACAAGATCTCACTTATGCACATGGGAGCATGGAACGTAACCCCTGCGTAAGTGGGTGGGTTCTTAGAATTACCCAGACTCAGTGTGAAGTTTCAATAGTAAGCAAACAACCCATAAAGTCAAAGTATAAGGCTGCAAAAGTATGTCCAGCTACTCACCACAACATATTAAGAGCCTTCCAAGTCTCTGTGTGATTTTCTTCTCAGGGATTCATATGGAAAGCTCCCATCCTTTCCTCTGGGAAAGGAAGCACAGCCCTGTTCTTTCTTTGCCACAGATCACACACGACAGGTCACAAGTGAGTTCATTTTGCATTCAGCTTCTGAGTTTCATTTTTCACTACACTAATATCTCAGAGAGGGAAACACTAAACCAAACATCATATGAAAGCTTGATGCCAGAACTCAATAAGCAAGACTCTTGAGTGAGTGGCACTAGAGAAGAGGAACATAGGCCTTAGACCCAGTGGTGTAGCGTGGGTTGTCAGCACCCGGGGCAAGGCAAGTAATTTGCGCCCCCTAACCTGTGGATTTTAGTAGGGGCAGAGAGCTGCGAGTGTGAGCGCCCCCCCCCAGATGTTGCGCCCAGTGCGTCCGGCCCCCCTGCACCCCCCACGCTACACCACTGCTTAGACCAAGTGAGACCTTTTCTCCATTTTGCCCAGCATTGTCTGTGACCCTCCAGATATTGCTAGACCACAACCCACATAATCCCTGACTCTTGGCCATGCTTCCCACCCATCTACATGGACTGGTAGCAACTCCTCAGGGCCTGACACAGTATCCTATCCCAGCCCTGTTTAGAGATGGCAGAGCCCTGCTTTGAAAAGTCCTGTCTCCCTGAGATATGATCTCTGTGTACTTCTTACGAGCTCCCAGGAGGTGTCTGTCCCCTGCCTGAAAAAGAATGCTAGACTGCATGGATCTCGATGCGACCCAGCAAGGCCATTTTCACGTTCTTGTGCCATAATAGTTACCGCATCCCACTGCCTATAGTAGACCAAATATAAATAATTTTGAATATTGGACAAAATGGGTTTGCACTTATGCATGGGATATAAGAACAGTTGGCCAATGGGGTTGGCCAATGTTGTGCTTAATGGTCCTTTAAATCTGAAAATGTTTGCTTGAAACAGCAGCTAATTAGAGAAAATAAAACCCACGAATGGTACCTTGCATTACAACACAGGATGGCAGCACAGTATTTCACATCGCGCCTGTCAAAATGCTTCTTCCATAAAGTTACATTTTAAGGCTCACATGGTTGGTACACTGTCTTACACTGGTAGCAAATTGTTTAAAAAATGAGTTGTTAAGCAGTATGTCCACAACTAAAAGACAACCAGTGCCATAGAATGCTACATGAATACCCTCATCCAACAAAATATATACACAGTATATAGGATTCCATCCATGTTGCCTGGTAAAGAACCTGGAATCCCGCTGGTCAGGTATTTGGTGGACCAAGGAATGAGTTCAGACTCCACCCCTGATCCTGGTGTTCAGTGGGATTCCAGTTTTGTTTAAACAGGTTATGGTGTGCCGCCCCAGATTCTGCATTGGGTTAGATATGTGTTTCCTCATTCAGCTAGGGAAGATTACTGAGACAATGTGTCTGATTCCAGGAGCTGGCAAGGGAGCATATGAAACACATAAACTATGCTTATAAGCAGAAAAAAAACAAAAGAGTGAAACTAACTTTTTATATAAATATTTGTATTTTTTTAAAAAAGAGAGTCAAAAGCGCAAAAATGAATGTGGGTCACATCTGATGTTACAAAACATTTTTTAATTTATTTAATATCATGTTCTCCTACTCTGCAATTATATTGTATATTTTCTTTAAAAAAAATAATGCAAACAGATTATTGCATAACATGGTTTCCAAATTAGCCCAGAAGTATTTGCTAACTTTAAATTCAGACACAATACGGAAGTTGTATCATCAATACTGAATGTTAATCTTCAGGAGAGGTCTGTAACAGAAGATCGTTTGTGGAAAGCAGCACCCATTGAATTATGTAGTTTCTCGTTTTGTTGGACAGAACAACACTGGCAATAGAAGCACAAGCTGGAGAACCTTAATGATTTTGTTCCTGAAACGTGACTATTTCACCTGGACCTCGGTGTGTGTGTGGACTATTTTGCATAATTCTAGAGACCTTCTATGACTTAGCTATTACAGAGTATTATAAATATCACTGAGATACAGAGATGTGTCATTTAATATAATATCTACGCTTATATAGTTGCACTGATGTTGTGGGATGATAGTAACATATACATGGAAAAAGGAAATGACGAAAAAGAAATTATATTATGCACACGTTGCAAAATACTGTATTTTAGATCTGAGACAATTCAAGCATATACAGCATATACATTATAAAGCTCAGGGTATTTTCCCCCCCTTTTTGCATCATCTAAAAGAAGCAATCATAAAAAGGCTGAATACTGTTCAAAACTCAACACCCACCTAGTGCATTCTGCTTTGTTTACCTTCGAAAGATACACACAACAGCAGCAACAACAACGACAATGACGACAACAACACACACACAATGGATACATTATCTGCTGTAATTTACAATATATATTTTAACTTTATAAAAATACAGAAAGGAAAAAAAGGAAATTCCTTGCACTCAGATACTGAGCATTAACCCTTTGAGTACTAATTCCCACCTGCAAACACTGCAGAACACATTCATCTTGACACACATTTTTATATAACATTCCAACAATTATAATAATCATCTGTTATGTACACTGTAAGGAAATATATTTTTACATATCACAAATGGGAGGGATTCATAACATGCTGATAAGAACACATAATGAGTTGAACTCTGCAAAGATCTTGACAAAATAATCCCCTATAAAGTAATGCACATCCCCAGGGAACTGCCTAAATTAATGTAATGGATACTTGGAACGTGTGTGATATGTCTATAAATTTTCTTTTGGCGGCCATATAACATTGTGCTTGTTGCATTTGTTTTTTATTTGTGGAAATATGACTCTCTCTCTCTCTCTCTTTTGCTGAAGGCTCCTTCTGCCCTGCCCTCTGTGGCTGTATAGTGCCATTCATTTTAGGTCATCAATTTATAACCAGACTCTATTGAAAGCTTTTGATTTTTTAAATAAAAAAATTGGGTAATTATAATTCTATTTTTCATTGGCAGTTGGAGCCTTGTGTCCAGATGTTCATGGATATCTATTTTGTTTTTGTGTTGTTTTTTTAAAAAAACCAATCCTTTGCCTAAAGCTTCCTGAATAGAGAATGCTACTGACCCTAAAATGTCCTGCAGCTGAGCAGAATAATTCAATGAAAAGTCATGCAATTGAAGGTCAGATCTGCATGGAAGTATACAGACAACCCCGAATTTGCTTTGGCAGAGGACGGAAGGGCATAGGAAGGAAAGGATTTCACCCAAAATGTGGAACTGATAAATAAATATATTTAAAATTATATTTCTTTTTAGTGCAATCCTATGCACGCTTACTTGGAAGTAAGGCCCACTGCATTCAGTGAGGCTCACTCCCTAGAAAGGGGCTTTTTAAAAAGAAAGGAAAGAAAGAAAGAAAGAAAGAAAGAAAGAAAGAAAGAAAAGAATTGCAGTCTTAAAAATGGATAGATTCCCCTTTATTTGAGTACTCTGGACTACATTGTTATTAGTATTGCATGTACAAGTATTTCCTTGAACACAGCTCCAAGTCAGATGAAGGGAAGGATCCAGTAACAACTCAGTACTTTGATGTCCCATTGGTTTCAGTGGGGTAGATTTAATAAGCACATTGAGTGATTTCCCCTTTTCCATTAAAAGCAATGGTCCTCCAAAATGCTGAACTTGGGCTGGATGGTGCCCTAAGTAATTCGTTAAGTGCATGACTGTAGTCCTCAAAGAGTTAATGATAAACTGTACTTGGTGGTGCTGTTTATAAAAAAGACAGTTGTAGAACAGCTTGCAGGTTGGTTCCAGAAGGCATAATTACAAAGTAGTGAAACTCATGGAGACAGCTGCTATTACACTGCACAGTGCCACATACAATGAATAGTGCATGCTCTGTAGAGACATTAGAGTGGACCCTTATCAAAGCTATCATATAACCTTATACAAAGGATTGTGCCACTTAAAACTAGTGCAGTGGTGGGTTTCTCTCCCCTCCCGTTTTTCATAGATTCAAAATGCTCTAGAGTAATACCAACATGAATAGCCACGGCCTTTTACAATAAGGTTTTTGGTTCCCCTGCCCCTGCATTTCACACATGGTAACACTAGAAAACAGCAAATGGTATTGTCCCGACCTGTGTGTCATGCAAAATAAAAATAAAAGGAACAAAAAGAAGTAACAACCAACACAGCACCATAGATGTCAACAAGGGACGTTACCTAGTATTCCTCTCCAGCAGAAGAGAGACGTAACAGCGACTGTACACTACATGATTTTACAGGCCGTATGCTACAGGTGGTCTTCATAGGTCTAAGGAGCTGTGTTAAACCTGGTTAGAAATTCCGCCTCCTCTTTCACTATCGTAACTTCCAAAATCATTCCCCCCCCCCCATAAGAATGACGAAGGAAAGGCTGATATGCATTTCAAAGTGGCTGATGCTAATGCAGAATTGTTAAAAATATATAATAAAATAAAAGGAAAGGAAAACATTACTGTGAGTGGTAACAAAGGATATTGCCTTGTATTCTACTCCCTAGGTTTATTTTCCAACACCCCCCAGCCCCCACAACTATGTCCCATAATTCTTTTAAAAATAATTTCAAAACCACTGCTACTTTTTAAAAGCCTCTTCTTATTAAGAAAACAATAGGTTGAGAAACCTGTACAATTTACTGATGCGCTACGCAAACATGTAGAATCTTACTCAGGTTAGAAGGAAAACAAAGGTTAACGGTGCAATCCTATGCATGTCTACTCAGAAGTGAGCCTCATTGAGTCCAACGGCGCTCGTTTCCCAGGTGTGTATAGGATTGCAGCCTAAGATGGTCTGAGCTGCAAAAGGAGAAGAGCTGGGCTGCCCAACTACACAGTAGTTTCATTCTTCCAGGGCCCCGTTTTGATATTTCCTGTACTGTCTGAACTGTAGATCATGGCTTCGTGCAGGTTCCCCTTTAGAATCCCATTGTGGCTGGTTGTGCTAAATGGTAAAGACTGGGTCCGCGGGTGCATCTCGAAATGAGCTGCATGGTGCGCTGTCTCGCTCTCTGGCACCGCGGCACAACTGTAGATCACAGTACTTGCATCGCTGCTTTCCGGCTGACTGATGGTGGGATATGGGTCGCTTTTCGCACAACACGCCCGCCTGTGGCCCGTCTGGCCGTCATGCGCGCTTTGCGGACTGTCTGTGTGTGAGCTGTGGATGCTGCCGTCAACGCTGGAAGGAATGTGGTAAGCGTACTCTCTTTCCCCCGCAGACCGATGCCGGCTGAAGTAGCGTGGCTTAGTTCTGCTTTTCAAGCATCTGTGGATGTGCATGTTGGGCCTGAAAGTTCCCTCGCTGTGTACATGAATGTGAGCGTCGTCTTCCAGCAGCTGATCACAGTGCATTTTCGCACAGCACGGCGTGACGGGTGAAAGGCAGTTGACGTGGTTTTGAACAGCTTGTAGATTTGTAAGTTTGCAGTGGCTAGCAGCTGGGTGATTAAAAACAGCAGATTTAGCAGGGCAAGGCGATTCTTGGAGACACGGGACATGGACCTGGCTTTCCCCGTTGACGTTAACCTTTGGCCGGACATTAACTTGCACTGAATATGTGTTTCTCCGAGATGGGCAACAGGACCACCAGCAATGCCAGACATCATCTCGCTTTGCACAGTGATGGATAAGGATGAAGAGCCCCAAGGTAACACAAAATGCTCCATAGAGGCAGCTGAATATCATATCCAAGAAATGTCCTTGGGAAACAGCGAGTGCACCAAAGGTCCAAGTGGCGGTAAACAGGAACAAAGTGAAAGCCGCAGCTCGGAGCTGAGCCTTAAATGAGTGCTCATTTTCCAACAAGGAAGAAGACATCATTGAGCATGTCGGCTGGGAGACAGATCCAGAATCGGTGATGTGGCTGTGGCCAACCTCGGGACTTGCCAGCCTCTGCTGATCTTCCGTCCTTTCTTTCAACTCGTATTTGCGCTCCGGGTGACGCCTCAGTTGCACGTACGTGCAGAGGAAGTAAACACAAGTCACCAGGACAATGAAGGCAACTGGTCCATAAAACGCACCGAGACTTGGCTCCCATGACATCCAACAACTGTAAAAGGTGGGGGGAGGTGGGGGGGGAGAATAGATTTAAACAAAAAGAAATCAAATTAGTAGTTTTGATCACATTAGTAGTATTGAATGCGTTCTTCTGATTGTTCCATTATTGCAAGCATTTACGCTTGATTCCCTTCCCCACATCTGTTCTGGGGGTTCTCCTGACCGCCCCCCTAACAAAGCAGATTGGGTGGGTGGAGGAAGTTCCATTGAGCTAGCAGGAGCCCTTGCACTGGCTTTCAGTAGTACACTAGGTTAGTTGAATCCAGGTTTTATTTTCTGCAACATGAAAATAATACAATAGCCTTAGAATGGATGGGATGCATTATTGTATTGCACCTCTATTTATTGCCTTAACAGCCCACCTTTTTCTCCAAGGAGACCAAGGCAGTGTACATGGTTTCCCCCTTCCTCATTCAATCCCCACAACAACCCTGTGAGGTAGGTTAGGCTGAGAAGAAGTGATTCGCCATGAAGTTCATGGCTGAGTGGGTGATTTGAACCCTGGAAGTGAGGGAACTGCAGAAGACCCTCGGAGCTGGTCCTCAGTGTCAATGCTGAACGATGAGGGTGGAGAAGCTCCTTCAGGTCCACAAGGCCTCTCCTCTAGCATTACCGAGGATGCTGGTGTAACCCTCTTTCATCATGCAGCACAGCTAGTTGGGCTGACCAAATATCTTTGGTGGACTTGGAAAGAACACACCTTTGAATCTATGCTATGCTCTTGGGCACACAAAACTATCCAGGTATTTTCAAATGCTTATCAACAGTTTCATCCAAAAAACAACAACACAGGATCAATGTGTGCATCCCTTAAAAAAAAGGGGGGGGTGGGGAGAAATCAAGATCTATGCAATTTATGCCAAGGAATATTGGAGCAATCCCCAGTGGTAGGATGCTGCTATTTTCAAGAGGAGACACTTCAAAAATCAGTTCCATAAAGAGCACGCTAATGTCGGGGCATCTACGTTTTTTGTAGTAACGTTATTAAAAATGAATAAGGCACGCAACCCACTGTGCTGTTGCTTAATCTGTAGTGCACACACACTCTCTCTCTCTCCTAAGCAATTTTATCACCCCACCTGCTTCATGGTTTTCTGCTCACATTGTGATATCTGGTATTGATTGCCTGTGATTAAAGTGATTAAACTAAAGTAGTACAGCCTCTGCAACAGTGCCAAAGGGAAAGTCTCTCGCAAATTTATGAACATAAATAATGAGATCTTTTAATACCCTGTTGATTATAAGTGATTGTCTAATCACACGTGCTGAAATAAATAAGTTTTAATATGATAGAATTTGCAGAGTAGCAGCCCTCCCCAACGCCCTGGTTAGAGGAGTCTGCCGGAGCTCTTCACTCATCTAATGTCTTGTTTCTAAAAAAAGGAATTTACTAAAAGCATTTTCATAAAGTCAGAGTGTGGTTCGCTTTCATTTCCTTACATGTTAAAAATGTGTATAATGATTATATGTCAGACATTACAAGAGCACTCTACACCAATGCTTTAGCACAGCCGTGGCCAAGCTAGTGCCCTCCAGCTGTTTTGTACAAAAACATCTCGAGGGCACCAGGTTGGGGAAGGCTGCTTGAGCGTGAACTGAAATACATGACCTTCACAGCATCGTTAGCACTGAACAAAATGCTGATGAGAAGCCAGTGGTCCACTGACCGGGGACATGCACCCCGATGCAACTGAGCCTTGTACATGTTTGGAGCTCTGAATCATGTATATTTTTAGCAAATGAACTTTTAATTGGCATTCTCCTTACTCTCCTTCTCTCAAGAAGCCCAGGAGAAGCCATCTGCTGTTTGAAGGGTCGTTGAGCCCGTGTGCAAACAATTCTATAAAAGAAGAAAATTGATACTTGGGGGCTAAGAAAACAACGAGGGGTATAAAGTTTAAAAAGCAATTTAGCATACATCAGGCCACACAGCCTGGAGCTTGTGCTCTTTGTATGCGATTTCCAGATTCAGAAAAGCGCCGGTGTGATGCACTGTCTAGAGCAGTGTTTCCCAACCTTGGGCCTCCAGCTGTTTTCGAACTACAATTCCCATCATCCCTGACCACTGGTCTTGCTAGCTAGGGATGATGGGAGTTGTAGTCCAAAAACAGCTGGAGGCCCAAGGTTGGGAAACACTGGTCTAGAGTGTTGAGTTGAGCTGAAGGAAATCCAGTTTCATATCATTCCTGGGCTGTGAATCTCGCAGGGTGGCCCTCGCAGCCTCCCTTGGTTGTTGATAAAGCTACAAGGCTACTCTCAGCTACTTGAAGAGCAGCAGACAAAAGTAACATGTCGATATTTCCCCATTCTTTTAAAGAAAAAACCTTAATCAAAGGAGGTGGCCTTTAATCCAGTCAGCTCAGGCGGCACTTAATTAATATTAAGCTATCTATCACAGTTCATTAGAAATACAAATATATTGTGTATAAGCGGGGACTCCTCTAGAAAGGATTCTGCTCAGTGCTCCAGCCAGCTTGGAGCAGGAACCTTACAATGCTGTTCAGACACCATGAGGAAAGAGGGCAGTTTCAGGCCCATAGCTATACTAGTGGGAGACTGTTCTGGGCAAGGTAAAATGTTCGTTTATGTTCTACAGTATTACATAAATCTCCAAGGAGCGCAAGATGGCAAACATGGGAGGTTAGGCTAAGTTGTGACAGAGAGATGACCCAAGGGGAGCTTTGTGACTAATAAGGATTTGAACGTGGCTCTTCCAATCCCTAGGCTGAATTTTCAACCACTACACTTGCTCTCTTCCTTTCCCCTCCTCCTGAAACATCCTTGAACAACAACGACATGTGTGTGTGTTTGTTTTAACCTTATATCACAAACCTTCCTCCCTCTAACTTTAACCTTCTCCTCCAGAATATTCTCTATAAACTGTACAGGGCTGGAACAGGCCACTTCCACCCCAACATTGTCTTTGTTTCCCCCTCAGGTGAAGGTCTAACTCAGGCAAAGGCAAACTCGGCCCTCCAGATGTTTTGGGACTACAACTCCCATCATCCCTAGCTAACAGGACCAGTGGTCAGGGTTGATGGGAATTGTAGTCTCAAAACATCTGGAGGGCCGAGTTTGCCTTTGCCTGGTCTAACTCCACAATACATTAACTGCAGGCCTTGCAGCCGCATCAGGGAACTGGAGATGTTTACTTGTAGGTGCCAATGAGTGCATTTCTCTTACTGCCAAGGGCAGTGTGAGAGGTGGCAATTTACCTCAGGAATGTCACTGAGGAAAGATTAAAACCTACCTCCTTGCAACTATATACCCTCACCTTGCCTGCCCCTGAGGTTAGTATTTTTTTAAAATGTAATGTGTAGTTAGGGCCTGACCCCTAAAGATCTAGTGGCTCAGATGTTCTCTCTATAGTTTCTTGAGAAGTCCCCCCCCCCCGCCCCCATGTATAGAGGCTCAACAGCAATCAGTATTCTGGGACTCCACATGTACTTGTCAGGCTGTTTCCCCTCAGCCAGCCACCCCAGATTTTCTTTTACATCACAATTGAATATACTTCTGCATATCTAGGCAGTCCCCTAAGTATATTTTTGGGTGGCCCCATTTCACTTTCAAATGTATAACCACTCAACCGTCTAAGTTCTCTATTAGCAGGAATGATGATGGGATATGACAGCCTGAAAGCATACTGAAATACTTACAATTGCGCTTCTGCGTAGTTTTTTATCCCGTAATTATTTATGTTGATTGCCGCTGTAATTCCACATATAATAAAAGGAACTCCTCCACTAATCAGATAAAACCTGTTAACAGATAATATTTGACAGGTGAATTTTCAGTTGAATAGAATTCTTCACAAAAATGATTTTTCATGCTTGAAACGGTGAGAAAAGCCCAGGTAACTTAGGTCATTAACTTTAAATGCTCATTAAAATTAGAAATAAAAGAACATTAAAACATACAAAGTGTTTTAGGAAACAAGGTGATCATCTTTATAATACAACGTTGGGAGTATCTTTGTGATATGTCATTCAAAAACTGGAGTTCAACAAGCAAAATTATCACTTACATGTAAATTTAAAAAAAAACCCATATTAAATATGGAAGACATTTTAGAATATTAAGAAAGTATGAATGATAGCTATGGTTTTCCATTTTTATACAGAACACAAAATCATTTTATTCTGAATAGCTGTGGCCAAACTAAAACGTTGGAGCTAATCTCATTTTCTCAGGTAGCATTGCGACATTTACATAGGTAGTTATTTAACTCTAGGGAAGAAAGAGCATGAAGAAAAGAAACACAACTGAAAGGTCTATTAAACCAAAGAAATCTTCTTTTTTATAGCCATTAACTCGGCAGCATCTTTCCAAACACCTCTAGTTGTCAGGAATTCTTTCCTTGAGAACTAATGACCTTCAGCAGAGCTATGGAGAAGGAGCCAAGTGTTCCTACCAGCGGCCTAATCTAGGTGCAGAAAAATCACCAAGCACTTGACTTGAGACCCCAGACATTTACAGAACAGGGCTAGGGAACATCTCCCATTTCCCAGTTAAGCTGTTATTATGTTTAATACTGAATGAAAGCACAAGATCTAGGTTGCAGTCTTGCTTGGTTATGTCATTACACATGCTAGAACTTAGGATGGCGACAATGAAACCCTTCAGCTGCCAGTTGTTAAAAAGAGTCATTCCTCAAATGGGAGAGATAGGAAGCAGAGCCACCCCATCAGTTCTGCGGAGAAACCGGCTCCATGAGGCTCCAGCCCAACTTAGTCAAGATAAGAACTTTTGAGAATTGCTGCCCTTTTCCAATTCCCCATTCCCCATTATTTTTCTTCCTCTTTTGTGTTGTGTATTTTCGATTGTAAACCTGAGGGCAGGGACTCTTAGGTTTCTGGGAGCCTTTTTGATTGAAGCGCTGGGAAAAATGATCCAAATCAATCAATCAATCAATCAATCAATCAATCAATCCTTTGTGGGCATCAAGGTATGGCAAATATTTTTCAGAAACTTGCTTATATTAAGGTAAGGCTCTTTCTGGGACCATGTCCAAACATGTAATTCCATAACATACTTAATGAAATTAAATCAGGATCAGTTTGGACAGGTGTCTCAGCAATGTGCCCTCCGGTGGCACTCCTCTCCCCACTCTTTATGCTGATGGCTCCCAGTGGGTTTAGTGGGTTGCAATGATGGTGGCGGTGGCAGTGGCAGAGGCAGCAGTGCTGCTATCGACATACCATCTGGCTTGGTGCCACCATTTTGCTTTTCCTCTCACCATGTCCTGGAATGGCATTGTGAGATGGAAATTAGAGCAGTATTTCAAGCCACCTGGGACATCAGCTGGGCCACTGAGGTCCAAGCAGCAGCCTGGGCCGGGTCTCTGAATGTATGCCAATGTTATAATTTTGAGAGGAAGGGGACTAATTAATAGGTATCCATCTTTCAGGGCACTGCTCTCTAGCTCATAGCATTAAACCATTATTATTTTACAAGGACACGTTTGTCACTGAGCCTGTGCTCGTAAATGACAGATTCTCAGAAAAGCTGCTGTTGTGGCAGGAAGCATAAATGGAATCCAAGGATGAATTGTAAGATAAGGTTACCAGACGTCCCCATTTCCAGGGGACAGTCCCTGGATTTACAGATCAGTCCCATACAAAATCCATTATAGTTGAAAAGTGTCCCTGGATTCATTGAAAAAAATCTGGTAACCTTATTGTAAGAACCTGATTAATGGACTGCACAAGAATTACTGCCTGTATGTTGTTCTCCTCGTTTTGCATTGCCGCCCCTCTGCTCCACCTCCTAGTAATATTCTTTTGCAACTTGCATGCAATTAAATAGTGAAGGACATGATATCGCACACTTAACTAGTTAAATACCACTTGCTTAATTCTTCGAACCAAATTCATCCAAGTGCATGGAATGTATGTTAAATTGTTGCAATTAAGCAGCAAATAATTACCACGCTCTATCATTAAGCTAAATCAGTTTCCTAGGGAATGTCTCTTATAAAAAAGACCCATCCTAATGTAACTCCCCCAAATTCAGCTTAGTACAGCCGATGAGAATTCTACATCTGAGCAGAATTCTCCCCAAAGCACTTTCCACAGAAAAAGCTGTTGTGACAGTCTTTGATGCCATGACACCAAAATACCCAGGTTACACAATGCTGTTTTATAAGCTTCAGCTTGTAAAGGGGTTTTAGTACTTTCACTCACATCCAGACCCTAGTGGTGGTTCTCTATTTTTTTTAAAAAAAAACACCATGTATTTTTCAGTATTTCTATGCTACTTTTCAACTATACTAGTTCTCAAACCAGTTCACAATAATGAAATCAGTTTGATAGCCAGGTGATACTTCCCCCCATGCTAAGGGATCCAGATTCCTCCATTTAAAAAATATACAATATTGGGAGGGGGAATAAGGATCACAAGATAAGGGTTGTTGTGAGGATCTATGCCAGGGGTCAGCAAATTTTTTCAGCAGGGGGCCAGTCCACTGTCCCTCAGACCTTGTGGGGGGCTGGACTATATTTTGAAGGGGGAAAATGAACGAATTCCTATGCCCCACAAATAAGCCAGAGATGCATTTCAAATAAAAGGACACATTCTACTCATGTAAAAACACGCTGATTCCTGGACCGTCCGTGGGCTGGATTGAGAAGGTGATTGGGCCGGAACCGGCCCCCGGGCCTTAGTTTGCCTACCCATGGTCTATGCCATTTTGAGCTCCTAGGAGAGACAGTGGGATAGAAATAAAATTACTGCAGCTTAGATTGTTATGAAATTAGAACTGGCAATGGACACTACCTCTCCATATGCAAAAGTCTGAGAACACCACCCAGTCAAACACCTTTTCAAATACCACATTGCACTTCCAATTAGCTACTGTCTCTATAATCCAAAATAAACACGAGGAGTTCTAAGATGTAGACATTGAAAGACTTGATGTTTGTATGATTGACTTTATGTTTCCTTCCCTTCTAGGACTGCAAGGTCCAACAACTTAAGCCAGCAACAATATAGTAGCTTACAGGGAGTCCCAAATACCAAACAGCCACTCAAATGGCAGAGCTGGTCCATGAACAATGCACTAGGATCACCTGCATAGCTAAGCTATGTTTAATTCCAAATACATATTTGCATTTAAGGCACATTTTTTAAAATGAAGATTGCATCATCTGGGGATGGGTGGGTTATAATTAATGAGATCAGAGCAGGCATGGAGGAGCAGTTTAACCTTTTATGCCCCTGCTGCAGGCCTAAGGAAAATCCATAGTATATCTTTAGAGGCAAATCCTCCATTTGCACTCAAGGTCTGAGCCTGTGCAGAAGCCACTAAAACATTTGTCCAAAGTGAGCTGGAATGCATTCATATTACCAAATCTGTGGGAAGAGGTGAGGTGGGAATTCAACAAGCAACTAGCCCATTCAGATGTTAAAACATTTTCCTACTTTGCGCTCTGAACATGCTACATGAAATAATACCTTATTCTGAGCTTCATATTATGTGCCAAATATTGATACTGCTCAGATGTGTCAGAAAGCATGGAACAGCGAAATGTGCCATTCATTATAGCCATCTCCAGCCCTGTGGCTCTTCTGCCCCTTTGCTACACATGAGAAAAGACATCCTAGAGATGGTACAGAGTGAAGTTGAATGCATTCAATGTATCTGAGCTACACTGCATTGATATCCAGCCCAGCACGCTGCCCGCCCTGTCTCATTGCCAAAAGAAAATTAAAATACTGTCTGGAGATGACAGGCTGTACGAATGATTCCTCACTGTACTACCACAGCTCTTAAGGGATTGAGAAAGAAAAACAACAACAACTTTGAGATATACGGAAAAGAGAAATCCCAAATGATAGAAAAATAAAATACTCAAAAGCAGTAAAGGAAGAAACAAAAGACTGTGAAGGAAATAGCTTTCTTGCAGGAAAAAGATGAGAGATAAGATAAAGGCAAGTTCTAAAGCAAATAATCTAAACCCCACATCATTCCTGTTGTGCACAACTTACTTAAATTAACAGATTCACATCAGCAAATGTGAAATCGGACTAGGATGAACTTCAGTTTCAGTAGAAAATTTGTGTGAAGAGAGAGGGGGCGAAACAGATTTACATCCCAATCCTATGTATATAAGGCCCATTGTTACAAAGGATTGCAGTCCTAGACTGAAAAATTATGTGTGATGCGTGTGGAGAAAATTAAAATAAGATATTTAAATATGAGGGAAGCATGAAGGAGTAGAAAACTCTGAAGCAGGTGAGGTTATGGGTTGTTAACTGGATGAAAGAAGGTACTAGGATACAGTATGAAAAACCAAAAATGATTTGTATGCAGAATTGACTGTCCATTGCTCTTTGAGAGAAGCAAAACCAGTTGTTCTTAATAAAAGATTTCATAATCTATAAGGGAGTGTAAGGACAGACAAAAACCTACATTCAGGAATGTATTTAAGGTGCAATTTCACTGAAAATGCAATCTCATTTTGGACAGAAACTCTGCAACAGAATACCAGAGCTACTGCACAGCTCCCATTTGTTCCTTGGCAGATTGCACCCTAAATAAGTAGTGATTGGCTAAAATGATTCAAGATCTCCAGTAAGACCTATAAGAATAGCCAGTTCACCGGATGGATTTGACAGATGCTTGCACTAGAGAAAATCTGTTTGCATACCACCATGAACCACTGCATTCAATTGCAAACAATTAGGCTTTCCAAAAACGTTGATGCCTTGTGTAAGTATAAAACTAGTATAGATCGAATCTTTCCATCCAACCCTAGAGAGGTCTCTGCAACATCAGACAGCAGACCATTCCACTGTTTGTCCCTGTGTCAGTGCAAAAATAATAATAAAAATGTCACTGTCCCTTCATGTCACTGAATACCATCCTTCTTTAATCATTATGAGACAGGGGAATTCCAAATCACAGACCACTTTTCTTCTGCCATTCATGTTGATAAATAGGATGTGATTCAAGTTGTTCTCATTGCATTCCAGGCTGTTAAATAAAACCAAACATTTCAAAATGTTGAATATGTGACTCTGTGTCAGTTTTGGCTATTTACGCACAGTTGCTTCAGCCTGATATTTACTTGTTTATCTGTAAACTGCCTTTCAGGGCTATACAGCTTTCTCAAGGCATTTCACATCATAACACAAAGTAAAACAATAATATACACATTTTACAATAAGAGTAACAACTCGGTTTATTTCATCAACAGAAAAACAGAAAAGCAAAATTAAAACAGCAATAGGGATTAAAGTATGCTTAGTGGACCAGTCTCAATAAGTAAAAAAGAAAGCCTTCACAGTTCTTCACAGTTCATTCAGCAACAATCTGCAAGGGAGATCCACAGAAGGGAGTTTGATAATGATGGGGCCATCACTGAAAAGTCATTTTTTGTAACAGCCAACCAGCCTGCAAGTGGAGCTTCCGTAGGCAATCTTAAAGGTTGGGAAGGTTCAAATGGATGCAGCTGAGTTTTTAAACAAGCTAGTTCCAAGCTGGTCTGGGATTTAAAGGTACTTACCAGCACACTCAGTTGAGTCTGGAAGTGCAATGGAAACCATTGTGTCAGAACTGAAGTCATATACTTCAGTTGCTTGGTCACTGCAAGCAACTAGGTACTGTATTCTGCACCAGTGGAAGCTTCTGGACTCTCTCCAAAGGCAGTTCCTCACAGTGTGTGTTGCAGAGTAGAGTCTACTCTGGTGGTAATACGCACACTCAACATCAGATCAGTTTGCCAAATGTAAATGGTAGAGCAGGACCTTCTCAACCCTTCCCACAGCGCCTCTCCTCAAAGACAGAAGCAACATCCTCGCCAGAAAGCAGAACAAACAAGAACCCTGGGATGTCCTCAAATAATGTCACAGCATTTAATTCTCCTTGCGGGGGAAAGTGGTGCACAGGTCTGCCAACTGCTCCTCGGTAATTTGCACAGTCGTAACCAACTCTGCTCCTTTTCCTCATGTGATCACGGCTTTATTGAGGTAACACACTCCTGGCTGCAAGTAGTCAACAGTGAGCAGAGGCAGCTGTGGCAATAGAGACTCAACTGAAATTAAGAAGCCACAGCAATGTGGCAAGCAGGATTAAACAGGGTGGCAGTTGCTGGATAAACTCCTTCCCTAAGTGTGTTGGTGATGAGAAATAGCATAGGGGGTTAGGGGTGCTTATTGGCCATTCCAGCTCACTTGCCACGTGAGGCAAGGGTCTCAATCTACCTCATGAAAAGGGCTGGCCTTGCAGTCCCTAAATCCCTGATCCAGACTGTCATAACCACAGCTCTGCTGCACTCACCACCAACACCTTTCACAACATTTTTCATAGTTTATTCAGGTTTTCCCCTTGTTATCCTAAACAGTACAGTTCCTTATTTTTCCAACCACCCACCTTCTCCCAGTTTCTTCCCCACTACCCTCTTTAGGCATTATCATTGCTGTCATTAAGTTATTTAAAAAGCCTCCTCCTGAAGTCTACAAGCTTGTCTTTATTATGCATTTAAGAAAAGTAAGTTAGCCTGTTTCTCCCTTTCGATACATATCCCAGTGTGGTACTGAATTCTACAGGCCAATACATTTCTAAAACTACCAAAGAAATGAAAAACAAAATGACATCAATGATCATTCTACAAAACCAAACACTTTTATTCACATGTGACATTTTAGATGGATTGCCTCTGGGTTGCTTGGACTCTGTGATAATCCTTAGATTCTCAAACCGAAACCATGTGCTTCTTCCAAGCCTCAGGTGCTGCTTCATTGTTTTAAATGGAGACAGCAAGACATTTAACACAATGTCCCCTGTAGCACTCTGAGAGCTCACAAGGGTTTTGTTTGCCCTGTAGCAGATGGAAGCTAGAGGAAATCCAGCTGAAATGTCACATTCAAATATGAACACGGGTTCTTTCAAATATAAATAAAATAAAATAAAATTGCAGACATTATGGCATTGTTATAGTCACAAGCAACTATCTGAAGGATGATGAAGCGTATTACCAGAAACTGGAAGCCTACAGGCAAAGAAGTGGATGTTTAGATTAAATAGATATGTTGAAATCAGACTTCAACACTACTTCTCTGCTTCACCATTAGAGTGGCCAGGTCACAGGGCTGCCGTAGTGATGGGAGAAGGTGTGCTTCACAGAATTCTTTCTCTTATGCAAATCTTAGAGGTGCTCACAGTCACAAAACTTCCAAAGCTCCCTTCCCCATATGGGGATCAAACCTGCAACCTTGGCATTATCAACACTATGTTCTGACCCTTGCCACTGCAGTCCTTGTCCTCAACCACAACTAACCCTGCTGCCACAATGTTCTGGTACTGATTTTGGAGGCGTGCAGGGGGGTGGAAGAAAAAAGGTAAGTCCTATTGGAACAAGCTGAAGTCCAAAGTGAAAGAGGGATGCCATAACTGGATACCAGCTAGGTCTTACTGAGAATATATGGAAAAGAGCAGCAGTGAGTGCAAAGGGGGGGAAAGGTGTGTGGCAGACCATAGCAACTCACTCAGTGCTTCTTGTCTTGGAAAATCAAGCCTTTTTACAAATCAGCTTATTGAATCGCACAGCCCCTTGTGAATTCCACAATCCTTATCCTAGTCCTACATAAATATATATCATGAGTACACCTGAACTAATTCTGAACTGATGAATAGGCTTGACACATATTTATTCTTCCTCACCCTGAACATATAAAATGATGAAAAGAAAAGATAATACCATCCAGCTTTACAACAGCCCAGAATGTTAGATATTTCCATTCAATAGGTTTCCAAGGAAATATGCTTATGCTACAGAACAACAACAGCGACAAGCCTTTCTATCTACTGCCCCAGATTCTACCCATGGAAAATCTCTTGTAACTCATTATATCTACAGAAGATTGGAGGCACTGATATGATGGCTGGCCTCCTTGCCTTACCCAAAGGTTCTTTCTTTCTGTTGACGGTGCTCCGAGGGAAACAACAAGAATTAATCCTGACAACCTTAATACACTATCCACTTCTATGAATGTTTTAGAAGGTTTGCCAGAGAATGTCATATAGACGAAATTTCCCCCAGCCAAACAAATGGAGCCTGAACAGAAATGCTTATTCGGAAACTTTCCCTCTGGGTTCAGAACTACTGCTGCTCTTGTGTTCCATCAGATTTGCAGCTGTTTCAGCAGGTTTTCAATTACTTTGGCCCAATCAGCAAGAGCCAGTGGGTATATTCTGACCACATACGATGCACACTGAACATTATGGTGGGTAAAGGGTATATGATGACAGGCTTTGGCTGACTGAATGATAATGCAGTTTACACTGCTTTTTGTTTTTTAAAGCCCACTATGTTCCAAGGGACGCAGGTGGCGCTGTGGGTTAAACCACAGAGCCTAGGACTTGCCGATCAGAAGGTCGGCGGTTCGAATCCCTGTGATGGGGTGAGCTCCTGTTGCTCGGTCCCAGCTCCTGCCAACCTAGCAGTTTGAAAGCACCTCAAAGTGTAAGTAGATAAATAGGTACCACTCCGGCGGGAAGGTAAACAGTGTTTCCATGCGCTGCTCTGGTTCGCCAGAAGCGGCTTAGTCATGCTGGCCACATGACCAGCTCCCTCAGCCAGCTCCCTGTACACTGGCTCCCTCGGCCAATAAAGCGAGATGAGCGCTGCAACCCCAGAGTCGGTCACGATGGACCTAATGGTCAGGGGTCCCTTTACCTTTACATTCCAAGGGTAACATGTGATATATATATAAAATATATGTAGTTTTTACCTTGTTGCTAGTGGGGCGCAGGGCACAACTTCCTAACTATATGCATCATTCATAAATGTTCCACCTGCCCAGGAATTTTTGATTTTCAAAAGCTTTGCCTATCAAATAGAAAACTTAAATGGGACAAGAAAAACAACAGTGTGTGGAATTGCACATAAGATTAGTCCTGCCCAGAAAAACTGTGAAGTCTTGGAGGACTTGTAGAGACTCACCTATTAAAGAAGGCTTCAAGGGTGCAATATCCTGCCTTACAGCAAGGAGTTAGATTTGATGACCTACTTGGTTTGTTGCAGCTACAAGATTTTACAACTCAAATGTTCTGAGTTTACATTAATCTTCTTCTATTACCTTTTTATTGAAATTTCAATGCAGCACTGTGGCACTCAGCAAAGAATTCAAAGGCGCTGCCATTCCAACATAAAGCGATACAATGGTGATTGAACTGCAACTATGAAAAATATATAATTCCCCAGTACCTTTCCCAGCAAAAGCAAGTTCTAACCTGTTTCTATATCACATCTATTGTGATGAGGCAGCACCTTTGGCAACCTTAAGGAACTGCAACTTCCAGGCTTTTCCAGACTTAATTTTCAGAGCACACTGCTCAGTATTTCTGCTTTTAATGTTTGTTTAACATTTTATTGTTTGTTTTTTACTGCATTTTGATAATATGCGCTTACTTTTTGGATTGCGATTTTATTAGTGCAATTAGTGCAATTTGTACAAATTTGTTATATTAAGTGGCATCTAAGTTAAAAACACACACACAAATGCTAGAGAACTGCTATCCTAGCTGTCTTGTTTTGTCAGAGGTGAGAGTAGACCAAAAACTTAGGACAGAGCTTTCCAAACTTATAATGTTGGTGACACACTTTTTAGACATGCATCATTTTTTGACACGGTAATTCAGTTTTACTAGCAAACTGGAGGTTAAACTAACCCCTTTCCACCCCTGGCAGGAAGGCAAGGAGCGTTCGCATGACACACCGACACACTGCAGCCGTCACACTACAATGTCACAACACAGGGTTTGAAAAACTTTGCACCTCAGGAAGTCCAGCAGGAATCTGGTTGAAGTAAACAATGCCAGCTGGTGATGATGTCACAGGGAGATGCCAGGGAAGGAAAATATCAATTCAGTTAGGGTTATTAAAAGCAAATTTCTGAACAAAGGAGAACACCAAAGTAGTAAGTTAATAAATAAATAAATAAGTGTCGTGTGTGTGTGTGTGTGTGTGTGTGTGTGTGTGTGAGAGAGAGAGAGAGAGAGAGAGAGAGAGAGAGAGAGAAGAGAGAGAGATGACCCATTCATGTCCCTTCCTAGTTGTTTGTTCATGTAGGTTCGAAGTAGCCTTATACTGACCCACATCTTCAAGGTTAGTCTTCTGTTCCAGCACCAAAGCTGCATTTGCATTGTTCCTATTCTGGCAACTGATGAGTATGTGTCTTGCCTCTATATGCTTTGCCCTTTCTGTTCTGAATTCCTGTCTGCATGTTTAGTCGACAGAAAGAAAATGACTTTATTATTCTGGTTCATTCCCAAAACTTTCCAAGAACAACATGATCCATGCTGCTTTGCAATTTGTTTCCTTTGACGCCACGATTCTGATACATCACCTTTTATCTAACTGCAAGCTCATCCATGCACGGACAGATGAAGACTTTTAGCTGCTAAGAACAGTTATCATTGCCTCTGACCTCACTATTCATTTATAGTAATCTCAGGATTGCAACCAAACTCCCGGTAAGCATCTTAAATCCAGATACTCAGAAGGAGAAAAGGAGCAACCTGAATACAATGCTAGATTTATTATTTGGGACACTTCTCTGGTTCTTTTGCTCAGTTCTTTTTCAAGCCTAGATTTTACAGCCTGCCGGAAAGACAGCTGAGCCAGAGCTTTGCACGCTATTTCTCAGGTGAAATTATTTTTGGCTGCTTCACTTTTCGTTTAGTATGTGCAGGGTGACTTGGCATACACTTGCTGATTTATGGGATAGATTTATAAACATGGTAAGTTACAGGTTGATGGGAGAGAGAAGACTATGTGATGGAGGACTAAGCAAAGGTCAAGTGCCAGTTGAAAAAAGAGGCTGCTGCCGAGTTTGTAGGCTGATGAGATTAAAGCAAACCCCAGTAAAGGTGATATACAGCAAGCAACAGGAAGATTTAACACGCAACATGTCAACTAAATAAAATACTAAAATATCTGTGCAACAATTCACAATGTATCTTCAGCTAGGCTCTACCTTTTTATCAATAGCAGCTCATTGCTAGGAGCAATAGTAGATCATATTGCGAGACACAAACAAGATCCTTGGATGAGGAACTATTTTGCTATGCCTTCATTGCTACATGCACACAGGTTTCCCATAGCTTATTGTGAGGGAGACACCATAATATGTGTGTGTGGGGGAATGTGCATTGTTATGAGTTGGGGGGATCAGTCTTGATGGTCTCTGTGGATCCCTTCCAGGCCTTTGATCCTGTACACAGCAAGGGATAGAGTCCAGTAGCAGAGGCTGCTGAACCTGCCAAGCCAGTTCCTTTGTTAAAGTACTGGTTTGGTTGGCTACTTAAGTGTTCTCACCAGCACGCCAAAATATGAACTAGGTTACAAGAGTCACAACTAAATGATGGCGCACTCCAGGCTAATGGATGGTTTTTCCTCCACTCTCCTCAGCTAGGTGCTACACAGGAGAACAACAGCCAGAGTTGTGTATGAGTGAGTTGGAAGCAAGCTGGATGCTGGAGACAGAGGGACACATTTTGCTCTGTGCTGAGCATAATACGGACTTTGGGGGCTTCTCTCTAACCACCCCCCCCCCATAAGCTGCGAGTTGCCTTCATAAGGATTAAAGGCTCATTTATACAAATCTTGGCCAGCACTGAGAAGCCAGCTTGTGGGAAATTTATATATGCTCACTTGAATTAGGTTGCATAAAAAGTTGCAGATGCTACACATCTGTTAAGCTATAATATGGGAGAAATTAATCCAATAATAAATTAGTTCCTGAAAAAATAAGGTCCTTTTGGAGTAAGTCAAAACTGCTTAAAATATTTACTGTGCCGTTCCATTGCTCTTAATATTTACAAATTGGACAAACCTATAAGGAAAACTATATTATAGGGGGGAAATCACAGGTGAAAGACAGAGCAAAGTTGGCAGTTAAATATCAGAGAGCTTCTATGTGAGTTCAATGAGATTTCTTTCCTTGTGCATTCTGGACATGGCCAAGATGCTTAAGTTGAAGCTGCTCAAGATAGTTGGCAAACATAGTACAAACCATAATCAGCAGAGTGAGATTTCCTGTCTGTCAGGTTTTGCATGCATTTATTCATAAAGTCCATCCTTCTGCATCCTTCTGCTTTTTTAAAAAAAAAGCTGCATAAAAATGCATTTAGCACATTTATTCACAAAACATGAATTTTTGTAGTAGGTTCCCCTCCTCCAAAGCGCATGTGACCTGCATAGATGACTGGACTACGACAGCCATATATGTAAGATCATGTGCAGTTGTATTTTAGGGGACCTTCCATAGCTCTTAAGCTCTGGGCAGCAGATCAGGATTTTAAACAGATCAAGGACATGTTTGCTGTGATGCAGAGGGAAGCGAATAAGGTTAGCATAGGAACCGAAGGGTCACCAGAGATGGGAAGCAGACACAGGATTTGCAAAGAAAAGCCACTGCAGCAATGTTTGAGAAACAGATTTGGCGTTCTGTGGCACAGTTTATGGTTGTGCTCATCATTCCCTTTCCCTTCATCCTTCCCCCCTTTTACCGGAGGTATGGCACAAAGGTCCCTCCCGAGGCAAGGTAGGGATCCAGGCTTGTGGTGGGGGCATTGCACTGTGGAAATATTAAGGGCATGAGAAGAGTCCTGATGGATCAGGCCAAAGGCCCATCTAGTCCAACCTTCTGCTCTCATATATGCCCGTGGGATGCCAGGAGGAAGGACCTGAGGACAACAGTGCTCTCCTCACTTGCAGTTTCCAGCAATTGGTATTCAGAGGCATATTGCCTTGAGCAGTGGAGGCAAGTCCTTCAATTAGAGTGACTGATGGAACCCATAGCAGAATAATAGCAATAGTAGTAGTAGTAGTAGTAGTAGTAGTAGTAGTAGTAATACAGTGGTACCTCAGGTTACATAAGCTTCAGGTTACAGACTCCACTAACCCAGAAATAGTACCTCGGGTTAAGAACTTTGCTTCAGGATGAGAACAGAAATCATGCTCCGGTGGCGCGGTAGCAGCAGGAGGCCCCATTAGCTAAAGTGGTGCTTCAGATTAAGAACAGCTTCAGGTTAAGAACGGACCTCCGGAACGAATTAAGTACTTAACCCGAGGTACCACTGTAATAATTTATTGTTTATATACTGCCCATCTGACTGGGTTCCCCTAGCCAATCTGGGTGGCTTCCAACAAATGAAAACACAATAAAACATCAAACATTAAAAACTTCCCTATGCAGGGCTGCCTTCAGATGTCTTCTAAAAGTCACATAGTTGTTTACGTCCTTGACATCTGATGGGAGGGCATTCCACAGGGCGGGTGCCACCACTGAGAAGGCCCTCTGCCTGGTTCTCTGTAACCTCACTTTTCTCAGTGAGGGAACTGCCAGAAGGCCCTAGGAGCTAAATCTCCAGGCTAAATGATGGAGATGGAGCCGCTCCTTCAGGAATGCAGGGCCAAAGCCGTTTTATGGCTTTAAAGGTCAGCACCAACAGTTTGAATTGTGCTCAGAAACGTACTGGGAGCCAATGTAGATCATTTGAAAGCAGTGTTATATGGTTCCAGTGGGTGCTCCCTGCCACTAGTCTGGCAGCCACATTCTGGATTAATTGTGGTTTCCGAGTCACCTTCAAAAGAAGCCCCATATAGAGCGCATTGCTGTAGTTCAAGTGGGAGATAACAAGCACATGTATCACTCTGGTGAGACAGTGTGCAGGCAGGTATGGTCTCAGCTGGCATACCAAATGGAGCTGGTAGACAGTTGTCCTTGACACAGACATGACCTGCGCCTCCATGGACAGCTGTGAGTCCAAAATGACTCACAGGCTGCGAACCTAGTCTTTCAAGGGCACAGTTCAGGACCAGGGAGTCCCCCACACCTGCCTGCCCCTTCCCCCAGAAACAGTACTTTAGTCTTGCTGGGATTCAGTCTCAATCTGCTAGCCACCACCCACCTCCCAACTGCCTCCAGGCATTCACACAAAATCTCTGACATGCAAGCTGTATTACCTAAATAATAATAATAATATAATCTTTCTGCTTAACTGTCTCTTTCTGTTTCTTGGGAATCACAAGAACATTCCAGTTCTGTTCAAAATGTTAATTTCTAACAGTGGAATGGTTGAGATTCTTAATGTAGGCAATTGGTACTTTTTCTCCTAGAAATTTAGCTACAGCAATACAGAGTTATCTAAAATTCAATTGCAGCTCCAGCTCAGCAGCTGCTGCATCATCAGGCATTAGTACACCTTGAGAAAGTCAATAACCATCACAATGTCCTTCTGCTTTCAAGTGAGGAGAAAAGAACCATTAACCTATCTACCCCCATCAAGGCAAGAAATTCCTAAATTGCCTATTTAATACAATGGCATTTTCGAATGGAAAACAAAACATGCAAAAATAATGCTAATAATAGGTTTTGTGCCCTTAAACTCACATCCTTTAAGTCACAGCTTGCAATATATCGCTGTGTCAATCTTACGCAACCACTAAGAGAATGACTTTGTTATTAAATGGAATTCAATGGAGAGGGAAAAAAACCCCTCTATTAAAGACAAACATGCATTTAAAGTGGTTGTGACTCACATTTGCTGTACCCCAGTGGAGGCTGGTTACTTAGGACAACTGGGGCACTGCCCCATCACATGGAGTTTAAAGAGGAGGGGGAAGGAATCGAAAGTTTCCCTCAATAATAAAAAAACAAACCAACACTGTTTTCTGTTTCCTGCACACTCCCAAGTCTATCATTTGAACTGCTGCAGTCATTTCTGTCAACCTTCCATTATCTGGCCAATCAGTGTCTGGCCCAAGGTCTCACAGTGAGTTTCATGGGTGGTGATTTCAGCCCTGTTCTCCTAGACTCTAGTCCAACTTATTCCATATTCTGGAAAGTAGTCCTGGAAGTGAATAACCTGGAGGAGGGAAATAATCTTTCCCCACAGACCTGGATGTTTAGGGCAGCCATTGTTAACAGTTACGTGTGCTGCCTTTTAACTGCCCACTGGTCCCATCTAATAAGCATCCCAGGTCCAAGGTCCACCAACCACCACTACTACATCCTGAGGAACAAGCCATCCTGGGCTCCTGTGGGAGGAAGGGCGAGATACAAATTTAATTATAAGTAAATAAAATAGATATACATTTCTGCTCAGAGCTGAAAATGCATATTAAAAACCACTTCTGCCACACTTTAGAATATGTATCTGTCTTCACCCTAAGAACAAAATATGGGCGTATGGAACAACTGAAACACCAAAGTATAGAAATGAATCATTGAGATACTGGAGAAATTCAGACACAATGTTCCTGACTCAACAACTGAATTCTATTGAGGGAGGAATGAGCAACAAGGCCTTCTCCTTTCTCTTGTCCAGATGCAAAGGACACTTCCAGATTTGTCAAACCTCAATTTCCCCATGATGCCCGAACCAGGAAACTGTGGCTGAAGCACTCCCTACAAAACAGAACTGCAAACCACAGTTCGGTCCTGCTTTGGAATCTTGCAAAACCACAGCAAAGCCACCATTTCACTTTCCAGTGAAAAATTATGGCTGTGGTCTCTGGCCATCTGCTGACTTGAGTGTTTTGCCCTTCAATTTTATATTCATTTAACACCCGTGCTATAAGTAGTCAAGAGGTTTTCAGACTGTTAAAGTAAATGCCAGCAAGTGCTTTGTTGTATTTGAAAAAGGTTTTTGTTTGCTAGTTACCAAATAGCTGTAGAAAGTCACAGGAATTCAAAAAGCAGTTCTGGAGAGCGCTGTGTGTGTGCGCGCGCGCACACAGAACATGTGTATACACACATGCACACACATTCAAACCCCTTTGGATCCCACCTACTTTTTGTTCAACAATAAATTCATTCATTTATTGTTCCACTAGACTACTAGTACAGAAGTGCGATAATTGTAAGGATAAAAGCAACTTTTGCCTGAATATTTATTTTTTAAATTTCTATCCCACTTCATCCAAGGATCACACAGTGGTTTACAATTTAAAAACACAGAACTATGCAACACAGTAATAAACAACAACACCGCTCTACCCCGCCCAGTAAAAAGCCTCAGCGCCTAGGACTTGCCGATCGAAAGGTCGGCGGTTCGAATCCCCGCGGTGGGGTGCGCTCCCGTTGCTCGGTCCCAGCGCCTGCCAACCTAACAGTTCGAAAGCACCCCCGGGTGCAAGTAGATACATAGGGACCGCTTACTGGCGGGAAGGTAAACGGCGTTCTCTGTGTGGCTCTGGCTCGCCAGATGCAGCTTTGTCACGCTGACCACGTGACCCGGAAGTGTCTCCGGACAGCGCTGGCCCCCGGCCTCTTGAGTGAGATGGGCGCACAACCCTAGAGTCTGTCAAGACTGGCCCATACGGGCAGGGGTACCTTTACCTTTTTAAAGATGCATAATGAAAACACCAGGCAAGCCTCCCTGGGGAAAGCATTCCATAAGCAAGGAGCCACCACAGAGAAGGTGTTGCCAACCTCTGGGCCTCTTGTGGCCCACAAACAAAGAAGGCTATTAGATGGTGACTGCAGGGTCTGGGCTGGTTCATATGGGGAGAAGCAGTCCTTGAGGTATTGCGGTCCTGAGCCATTTAAAGCTTTATAGGTCTAAACCAGCACTTGAATTGGGCCCGTGAACAAATTGGCAGCCAGAGCAGATGGGTCAGTATTGTTGTTATATGCTCTAACGGTCTTACACCAGTGAGCAACCTAGCCACTAAATCCTGTACCAGCTGAAATTTCTGAATCTTCAGCAGCAGCCCCATGTCTAATTTAAAGGACAGATCTCTCAGGGGCTGGATGCCACCAGTGGACAGACTGAAGGTGAGTGAAGCCAGAGACAAATGTGTCCTGACGTAATCTAGAATTCTGCATAGAATTCCAAATCCTATGCAGGGCTACTCAGAAGAAAGCCCCACTGGAGTTTATGAGGTTACTCTGTATACAGAGCATTTTAATATAACACAGCAATATAAGTACTATTCTGAAAGCACATGAAAGTAATTCCTGTGCCAGAGAGAATGTGTGTATCGATTACATATATGAGAAAGAGAGTGCAAAAGCCTACCAATTTGTTCTCAGACAGCTGGGGGGACGGGGACTTATATGCAGCAAATCTTACAACCAGAAAGGACAGGAAGAACGGAACTCAGATTGGAAGAATGGAGCAGTTTCAGGAAGTGTTGGGAGGCTGTGAAAGAAGAGACTGAAGCCACATGCAGTTCCCTGGTTGCCCATCTGTGAATTCAACTCACCCTTTATATAATTTATATATTTATTTCTAATATTTTTTTTATTTTTCAAAGCAGTATGCTTTCATTTTAAGGTGTTTCTCATGGTAGCAATTAAAAATCTCATCAATTTAATTTATTTCTGAAGAGAACGGATGTGATAAAACCAAAAATAAATTTTTAAAATGATACCTAAAGTTGTTTTTCTACCATTCTTTTTTTTAGAAAGAGGAAAAAGAATGGTCATAAAGGTACAGCTCTCAACAAAAGAGATTGTTTGCAAAATCTCTACCCATCCTCTCTTCACATGCAAAATCCTTGCATAGTTACATAAAGTGTGATTGATACTGACATTAAAGTTACGTGCCTAGGAAATTTAATGTACCACCATGAAATTTGTCATTTGCATTATAAAAAATAGGTTATTATGCATGAAAGAAAATTATAGCTTAACACGTAACATATATATAATACTGGTTCATTTCTTTAAACGTACCAGCTGGCTCAATCAAAAATAGGAACTATAAGGGAAAGCAGCCTGTAATAAGGAGGTTCAAATTATACCTGCTCTGACCATAGGGTATAACACTACCGATCTCCTTGATTCTACACATGCACAATTCCCCCTATAATAGTCTTCACTATAATGTGAAACTTAAACTGAAAATTATATGTTTTGCAACTTTAAAAAATTGCACATGCTGCCTATAGAAACCACACAGGCTCTCTGTGTATGCCACAGAAATCTTCCTACTGTGGCTTAAACTATATGTTTTTCAGACTCTGGTGATTCTTTCATTTAGCATTTTTCAAAACTCAAGCAGGCTGGGCAGGCTGCAAATCTGAGTGAAGGAGGAGTGCCCAGAGCAGGGCTGCTTAACCCTTTTCCTGTCTCTCCCCCACAATTTCCCCTTATGGCATACCCTCCAATGAAAATAGGGACGTACTAAGGAAAAGTGGGACATTCCGGGATCAAATCAGAAACCAAGATGGATTCTGTAAATCTGGGTTTGTCCCTTAAAAATAGGGACACATGGAGGGTCTGCCATATGGGTAGAACACAAGACATGGGAGATGAATTTCTAACTGAAAGAAGAAAGGGTTAAGTACCCTCTCCCCCCCTTCCACCCCTTTCCCAGCCAGATAGATAGATAGATAGATAGATAGATGATAGATAGATATCTCCCCCCCTCTCTCTGTGTGTTTTAAAGCCAAATAAAGACTCATTGGACTCCATGTAGTAGTGTGAGCCTACGACTATTGTTTCTGAAATCACACACAAAAGTCACTAATGAACAAATTCTAAAAGCACATCATCAAAATGAAATTGAGTGTGAATCTGCAAGGATGTTGCTCCTCCCAGCAATTACTTTTAATCACAATTTTATCTACGTCCCAAGTACTCTATTTAGGTAAGTGGATTTCATTACCGCTATACCCACTCCAACTTACTGATGTTCAAAACCCTGCATCCCTTCGGATAATACATAAACAAGCAGTTTTGGTCAAAGCAAGTTTTTTTAGTTTTTTAAAGCACCTAACATGTTGTTGTTTTTAAAACTGCAGGATCAAAAATCAGAAGGCCCTTCCAAATGAATGAGAGATCCTTGCAAACAAAGGAGAATGACAGTTCAATAAAGAAGAACATTCCTAACTTCTAAGTAAGCTTTGTGCAAGCAAGTCAGGGATGCACCCGCACAATATATCTAGTGCACTTTAACATTTTGCATTCTGGGAACTGTAGTTTGTTAAGGGTGCTAAGAATTGTTTGGACACCTCTGTTCCCCTCGCAGAGTTATAGTTCCTTGGGAAGAGGGGTTGATTGTTAATCAGTGTGGGAACTGTTGTTCAGTTCCCAGGGTCATTTGGAGACACACTATCACTGTCAAAGTGGAATAGCAGTGCTTTTAATGTATGGGGTGGGGGTGGTCCAGGGTAGATGCTCAATAAACAGGATACATGGAGGATCCCAGGAACAGTTCAAGCTTGAAAGTCAGTGTCACTGGACAGAGACTGTGGGTTGGGTTGGGTTGAGGGAGAGGTTTCCAAACAAATTCCAGGCAATTTTCTGTAAGCAGAACAACCTGGACCAGTTGAATGGAGTGATATTCAGAGCTATGGATATTAAAGAAAAAGATTTACATGTCTTTTGCTATGAACATCAGTCTACAAAGTGCTCAAAACTGCAAGTAATTAAGGATCCTAAGGGGTGGGGGAAACCAAAGGAAACAAAAACAGGCAAAAATTATATGTGCATTTTGCAATTATGCATTTTACATGCACAGTTGGAAGTGCTTCAGATAAGCACTACATAACAGTGGAAGCCCAGATGGGGAAGTGGAATGTGTGAGAAAGTCAGAGGTACTGTCTGCAAAGCTCCTGAACTACAATGCATTAAATAACACCATCCTTTTACAGCACCCTTATGGATAGCGAAGTCGGAAGGCCCAAATGCCTCCTTCTACAAGCTCCCATAAACCACTACTAACCACAGCTATTTCCTAGACACCCGGAAGATGATGAGGGCAGGAAGCATTGCAAGAGAGAAGAAGCAAACTCAAAACCAAGAACCAGAAAAGAGTAGTGTAATGAAGGAGCGTGTGAAGGAAATAAGTAAGAGATAGCGTGGAAGAATGGACACCATTCGTTCATGTCACTTTCAGTATATTTTCACGAGGTACCAGGATGATCCCTTGTACACCAAAGGCAATTTTGGGAAATGACGCTTACAACGGGTTTTGCATTTTCCTTCTCTTTCAGGTGAGCAGCCAACATTTGCTAGAATGCATCTTCCTGGTAAACTGGCTTGTCTTCTTGCAAATCGGCAGAATATTCAGAAGTGCTGAAACTGGAAAGCCTGCCTGCTACCATTTCATGAAAATGTAGGAAAGGAAGCTGCAGTGTTGGGAAGGTTCAAGCCTTGTCTATGAGATATTCCCATTAATTCCACTGGCGTGTGAACAAACAAAAAGTGTGGGGAAATTACACAGAATTGCTGCCACAATGCTGTTGGGATAAGGCTTGGGTTCGCAGGCTGATGGGGGTAGAGAAGGAAACAGAGGAGGTGAGTCTCCCTTTTCCACTCCAACTGCAGTCAGTTTGGAACGGAGAGCAAGGATGCCACCTTTCCCTCCAACCATCCTGAGGAGCCCTAGCGGAGGCTGAGGAACATGGATCAGCCATGGAGGGAGGCTGAACAGGAGGCGACAGAGACTCAACAGGGGCCTTTGCAGATGGGAGCAGACTCATAAGCATGTGTGCAGTGCATGCTTGCAACTGCATATTTCCATAAGGCTTGCGAATGAGCATGCCATGCCTTATATTTAAAAGCTTGGTGGGAGCGGCAGGGAAACTTGTTGAAATATCTTCACTGCTTCCATCCAGTTCTGAACATCTTAACCCTGCTCCAGAACTCCTGAATTGTATCTCCTGCTGACAAGCCTGTTCTGTCATTTGCCTGAATAAAGATCTACTTCTTACTTCCAAAAGCCTCTGTTTGCGTGTTTTGGGCAAGAGCCGGGAGAAAAGGCCAGTCCCTCAGGTAGTGTGTGTGTGTGTGTGTGTGTGTGTGTGTGTGTGTGTGTATGGCTACAATAGCTTCAAAATCTCAATTTGACACTATTAGTCAGGCTGATGAGCACATACTGTGACTCATAAGAAGCATTACTCATTTCTTTCGGACCCTATGCAGCCAGAAATAGCCCAAGCTTCGCATGAATCCGAACTACAGACGTCCATTGTTCTTCAATAGAAGCTAAAGCATGCTGGGAGGAACATTTGCAAAGCAGCATCTCTTTAACAGCCATCAAGAAAAATAAGCTCCAAATGGCTTTGGCTGAATGAAGTCATTGCTCCCCCTTTTGGTAGTGCAGTCCAACAACAGGAAATGTATCATTCTGATAGCCAAGACAGTATCCAGCAGGTGAATATTCAAAAGCAGGCAAAATCTTTCAAAAGTGATAAGCAGGGTGGGGATGCTCTGGGAAGAGGACTCCAGCTTGTTCCTTAGCCCTACACCACCTTCCCCATTTCCTCCATTCATCATTCTCAAATTAATGGATGGGAGGCGCCAATGATGGATGGACGAGGCAAAGAAGTGGGAGACCCTTGACCTGCCACCTCTTTTTCCTCCTGTTCACTGCTGAACATTCCCAAAGGAACAGGAGGAGGCAGCCCTATTTTTGCAGGTCCATTCATGCCTTATAATCACTGAAGCAATAACTGCAGTGCTATTAGAAACTCAGGTAAGGAATTCTTTTACCTGCCTACTATACCAAGCACATAGCCTTGCAAGTTCCCCTTTAATTCTTCCCCAGGGAGGGTTCTGACCACCCCCTTCCTTTGCCTTTTATAGGAAGCTCTCAAAGCTCATATCTTGCCTCTCTTGTCAGACAGGCCTTTCGTCATAAGGGGGCTATTATTTTGTGAGAGTCCTCTCTTAAGAGAAGAGGAAGAAAGCAGAAAGCAGAGGATTGTGTCGAGAGGGGAGCAAGGAACACAGGATGTATGTTGGTGATGCTCCCCTCTGCTCATTTCCCCCTCTCCTTCTTCTTCCCCATCTTATACCCCCTTATAGGAAGCTCCTGCAGCCAATCAGTAGCTGTGGAAGCCCTGTCAGATGTTTGGGTTCCAAAAGAACATTTGCAGACTGGAATAATCACTTCCAGGTTTGCGGTGTTCGGGAGCCAAAACGTCCGAGTTCCAGGGTGTTATGTACTGAAGTTCTCACCCTGGGCCAGCAGGGGGATACTGTAGATAGTTCAGGTCCACATATGCAAATAAGGGATCGAAAGTGATGTTCAGTGATTCGATAGTTAAAGAAATTGGTTACTGTTGCGTTCTAGTGGAGCTCTATATAAGCAGGCTGGCTTAACCCTTCAGTTCAGTTCTGTTTTGGCCTGTGAATAAACAAGAGCTGTTTGAAGAATCGCTGTGTGGTCTGATATGTTCACCCACAACTTAACACAGGGCATTCGGGATCCAAGACATAAGCAGGAAGAGAGTTAATTTCCCTCCCTGCCCTCCAAGTGTAATTATGCTCCTCTAAGAACATTGTGTCTCTAGAAAGCAAAGTTAATAATGGTAATAAAAGGGGGAGGATAAGAAGTGTTTCCTTCCTAACACATATTCCAGTCATTATGAAACACTGGAGCCTTTTTTTTTTTAACCACTGAATAACTGCATTAAGTTAATGTATCAAATCCGCAAAACCCAAAATTAACAGGTGAGAGTTCTAACGGTAGCAATGAACCACTTGGGCATTCCTCCCCCATATTTCTATAGTGCATAAAGTAGAACTTGTGGCTCTCACACCAACTGAAAGCTGTGCTCAAATCCTCTATAACATATGAATTAGCTCTCAGCAGCTTTCAAAGACACTTGGGTTTTGAAAGGGAAAAGGCCTAATTTCTACTCTAAATGAGAAATTGCTACTATCATTTGACAAAATGTGCAGCTCTAAGCATGCTGCTTCCTACAAATTAAATGGGATTTTTCTTTAGTGAACACATCTACTATTGCCATTCCAGAGAAGAAATGACAGAAAAGCCAGAACATTGGACTCAGCCAGTAGTGCTGTGGCGAATGATTATCTGATTTTGTGGACTACTGGTTATTTAAATTGTTTTAAGTTGTGCTTTTGGGATTTCAAAAGGAAGTTGAAAGGGTTATTTATATATCTGTAGTGAACCATCTCTAGCATCTTGGTTGCTGCTGCTGCTGCTGCTTTTTTGTCCATATAGAGCTTCTGAATTCAAATAAATAATATGTGCATGAAGGAACTGCATGTGTATTTCTAGCTCCACATCAGTGCAACACCTGAATCTAAATACCTGGAGGACTAGATGCCAGTTTTCACTAGACTCAAAATGTCTCCAAAAGACTGCAGGCAGATTTGGCACACTTTAGATTTGTCAGAAGCTGGTTACGTAATAAAGCACATCACAGAGGAAAGGAGGGACAGGAAGGCTACAATGAAGCAAGAATTTGAACGTGAAAACATTGTGCATATTTTTTTTCTAATGCATTTCAAGTCAGCCAAGTACTTTATTTCATCCAAAATCATAATAACTGCTTTAGGGAGATTATTGTTTCGAAAAGCAAAGCTTAAAGAGACTGACTTGCCAAAAGACAAGTACAACCCATTTAAGATAGATATTATTTTAGCAATTCAGGAGCAATAACAGTTAAAGGCATAAATAGGATTTCCAGAAGTCAACCTGAGAACAAGTGCAAGTAGGCAAGTATTTTTCCATGCCCTCACAGCTCAAATTATATTTGCAAATGTCCTCTGAAATAGTCAACAAAGCAGTTGAAACATCAAATAATTTCATCCATAAGAAAACTTCTTGGTAAACATTTTGATTAAAAAATATAAAATCTCAGGTGACCATGGAGGCTACCTTTTGCTAAAGCAGACTTGTGGCAATTCACACATCCATTTGGGGTGGCATAGTTTAATTCAATTAAATTTAATGCAACTATTTTAGAGCAACTCAAAAATCCACAGGCGCCCATAAGTCTTCAATGAGCTGGAAGATTGCTATATCTCAGCATTCTGTGTCAAGTCAGGTCAGATACTACAGTATAAGGCAGAAGTGGTGCATAACTAAGAAGTATGGAGAAAATACAATGCTGGAGTAGCAGTGGCAGCTATCCCTTGGAGGGAGCCAAATGAGGCTTTGTTTTTTGGCCCCTCCTGACAGACCATGGTTAGAAACCCGAATCAGTCTGTAGAACAAAATGGCGGAAATGTCCTAGAAGCCATGTAAAAGCCTTCTTGGTAGTCAATATAACTGTGGGACTAATTGGTGTGAGCTGTAACAGGAGATCATATAAGCTTATCTGCTTGCTTTGAAGGCTGAGGTTTGGTTCAGTTCATTGGGAAAAGGGAGGTTTCTCATGCTGCCAGTCAACTAATTCCTTTATCCAAGAGATGGATGAGAAGGGGCCTTGAAGCCAGGGATGAGTTAACTGGACTATTGCTGCCAGCATAAGTAGCACTTTAAAAAGTGCTATGAAGTTCCACTCACAGGACAGGACTTTCAGGTCCTCTTCTTCTTGCAGCACCCCTAATGTTTGCTCCGGAACATTGGGGGAACCTCCAGAAGAGATTGAGGAGGGAGAGCGTGAGGGGCTTCAAGGGGCAGTAGATAAAGGGCAGGCAGAACCATGCTCACATGAAGCTGGATTTAAACCTAAAATAACACTGAATATTTGATGAACATTCGACATCAAAATCACAGAGGATTTTGAAGAGAATCTGTAGGAGCATTTTGTTTCAGCCCTTGTTTTAGTATTTCAATCTGATAGTGTAAGAATGCAGTTTGAGAGGAGCATATTTGGGGTCATCTTGATATTTCTATGTTTATGTGCAGTAACAGTTGAAATGAAGTGCTATGTTAAACGATTGGTTACATAGAATCCATGAACTTGAATTCAGAGTTCAACAATATCACCTTTCCTTCCTATGCAATCTTCAGCTAAAGGATCTCTCCCAGCAAGAATGGCAAAGACCCCTGCATGAAAACACCGAGAGCTATCTTCCAGTCAGAATAGGCAGTTCTGGATATGTCTCGGTGTTATTAATGTTCAGAAGTCCACATAATGTTTTCTGGTCAGTTCTAGCACACGGGAATTTGCTTTCATTTTGGATTCAAGCTATCTCTTTCTACATGAGCTAGCTCTGGTGCACTTTCTTAGCCTCTGAATAATCTTACAGACTATTTGTTCTTTGGGGTTAGTGAGGAGAGAGCTTAACCACAAGCCGAGGTTTGAACGACATAATAAGCCAAACCTTGGTTTAGCTCATTGTGGTATGGCACTAAAAACATTTGTGGAGGAACAAAGTGTTTGCATGTTCCTCTTTGGGAGCCTGAACATTCATGCAACCCTGTAAGATATAGTTTGGTTTACCATGCTGTTCAAATGAGGTCACTATAAGGCAGCTGTTTATATCATTGTAACCAGATTGCAAATACCTTTAAACCAAACTACTGAAAGTTTAGTTCCATCGTATAAAGTGTCAGAAAATACAATTTATTATACTGTATTTAATCTTTTCCCAGAACTGACACTTTTTGTTTAATATACTGATTTGTGATGCCAAGAACACAGAAAAAAGAGCATTCAAACAGCTATTTGTGGAATGCTATAATTTTTAATTGATTGTCCTCTGGTTCAAGCTTTGTAGCAAATATTCAAAAGGCCACATGATTCTTCAGCTCCAATTCCTTGGCAAGTATTTTATATTTCAATCCAAATGTTAGAAGGGTTGCTCAAAGTCGGAGAATTATGTCTAGAAGCAGCTATTATAAACTGTGTCCTTATAATGACTTCTGCTATTCGAGAACATGCAAGCCTGCAAATGTATAAGAATTACTAAAATGTCTATTGTTCATTAATGAATTACACTAATTGCAGCACAATTCAAAATGGTCTAAAAATACACATCACAATTACTGTCACAAGCGAGGAGCTTATTTAAAGTGTTCATTGGTTATGATGAGAAGCATCTGAATTAACATCATAGACATAAGTTATATTTCCTGTTTTGCTTTTGTATTGATGATAGAGCATTAATTATCCAACCATAGATATTTGCTCTGCACTATGAGGCTTCAATTATTCACCACTCTAAGAGGGAAGATATTCTTGAAGCTAAGGATTTTTTCCTGGAAACCTATGTAACCTGGAACATTGGAGTTATTTTTTCCTTATAACCTCTCACTTGAGGAGAACACAGTAGGCTTTGGAAAATAAACAGTTGATTGAACTACTGAACTACATTGAACAAACCACAATGGTGGAAGCCATGAATGTTGTTGCCTGGCCCAAATTTGCAACTGGCGGCTGTGAATGTCTTTATCACGTATCAGTTAAGGCTCAATATTATTGAATCCTGAAGTTGGTTCTCTAAATACATAGCAATAATTCCTAGAACAACCTCAACTCTAGACAATGGGTGCTTTTAGACTGTTGCTATACTGGGGTTATAACAAGGCCAAATAACAAATAACAAGGCCAGTGGAAGTGATGGTATTCCAGCTTGAACTATTTAAAATTTTAAAAGATGATGCTGTTAAGGTGCTACACTCAATATGCCAGCAAGTTTGGAAAACTCAGCAGTGGCCAGAGGATTGGAGAAGATCAGTTTACATCCCAATCCCAAAGAAGGGCAGTGGCAAAGAATGCTCCAACTACCGCACAATTGCACTCATTTCACACGCTAGCAAGGTTATGCTTAAAATTCTACAAGGAAGGCTCAAGCAGTATATGGACCAAGAACTCCCAGAAGTGCAAGCTCAATTTAGAAGAGGCAGAGGAACCAGAGACCAAATTGCAAACATGCGCTGGATTATGGAGAAAGCTAGAGAGTTCCAGAAAGACATCTACTTCTGCTTCATTGACTATGCAAAAGCCTTTGACTGTGTCGACCACAGCAAACTATGGCAAGTTCTTAAAGAAATGGGAGTGCCTGATCACCTCATCTGTCTCCTGAGAAATCTCTATGTGGGACAAGAAGCTACAGTTAGAACTGGATATGGAACAACTGATTGGTTCAAAATTGGGAAAGGAGTATGACAAGGCTGTATATTGTCTCCCTGCTTATTTAACTTATATGCAGAATTCATCATGCAAAAGGCTGGGCTGGATGAATCCCTAGCCAGAATTAAGATTGCTGGAAGAAATATCAACAACCTCAGATACGCAGATGACACAACCTTGATGGCAGAAAGTGAGGAGGAATTAAAGAACCTTTTATTGAGGGTGAAAGAGGAGAACGCAAAATATGGTCTGAAGCTCAACATCAAAAAAACGAAGATCATGGCCACTGGTCCCATCACCTCCTGGCAAATAGAAGGGGAAGAAATGGAGGCAGTGAGAGATTTTACATTCTTGGGCTCCATGATCACTGCAGATGGTGACAGCAGCCACGAAATTAAAAGACGCCTGTTCTTGAGAGAAAAGCAATGACAAACCTAGACAGCATCTTAAAAAGTAGAGACATCACCTTGCCAACAAAGGTCCGTATAGTAAAAGCTATGGTTTTCCTAGTAGTGATGTATGGAAGTGAGAGCTGTACCATAAAGAAGGCTGATCGCCGAAGAATGGATGCTTTTGAATTATGGTGCTGGAGGAGACTCTTGAGAGTCCCATGGACTGCAAGAAGAACAAACCTATCCATTCTTAAGGAAATCAGCCCTGAGTACTCACTGGAAGGACAGATCCTGAAGCTGAGGCTCCAATACTTTGGCCACCTCATGAGAAGAGAAGACTCCCTGGAAAAGACCCTGATGTTGGGAAAGATGGAGGGCACAAGGAGAAGGGGACGACAGAGGATGACATGGTTGGATAGTGTTCTCGAAGCTACCAGCATGAGTTTGACCAAACTGCGGGAGGCAGTGGAAGACAGAAGTGCCTGGCGTGCTCTGGTCCATGGGGTCACGAAGAGTCGGACACGACTAAACGACTAAACAACAACAACATATTGGGGTGGGATTCAATCACATACCAACAATTTCAAGTTGTGCAGTTACATTTGATTGGAAAGTCACAAATTCAGTGCCCTCAAACAATTTTTTTGAGATAACAAAATGGCTGAAATACATTGGAAAGTGTATTTGCTTTGACGTCATCTAACCTCTCTGCAAACAAATCAGGATGGATGCTCAATAAACAGGTCATCCAGAAGTGCTCAACACCAACCAAATTCCATTAATTTCAAATCAATTACAAATGGATTTTTTCTCATCTCCTCATGTTCTACCACAAAATTGTAAGTAATTTAGTAAAATACTCTTTGGTTTATAAGTTGATACAGACAAACAGATGCTTCTCTGAAGGTACTTTGGTCCTCTGAATGGTTTCTAAGTGCCAATAGATTCTTGGCAATTCCTTTGCAAAGACATGCTGAGTATTCCTAAGCATATTTTCAGAAATCAAGGCACAGTTTTGACTTCTTGCAGCTCATTGCCCATCAACCAACTTCAAGTTATCTCTTCTTATGGTGAGACTACCTTTTAGGCAACTCAGACTGCATGGAAGGACACAGTTTTCTGATCATTCAGTTAGTGTAAGTACACCCTCTCCACTCTGTTCAGGGGGTTCTACCTACCCCCCAGAAAGGATTGGGGTGTGTGTATAGGGGGAAGAGAGTGGAGAAACCACACCATGCTAGCTGGAGTCCTTGCAGTGGTTTCCACTAATATGCTGGGTTAGTTGAATCCACCATAAATCACATTATGTATTTGGAAAACTATTGTTATTTAAGCATCCAATGAAACTCATGAGGGGGAAAAAGCTAGCCAGTCAAGAAGTACTGGCTAATTTCATCAAAGGGCAAATGAAAACACATCTTAAAGTACAAATTGGGCAAAAATTAAATCTATGTTATTTAATTTCATATTATAAAGCACTGCACTATAAAGCAGACACCTTTATTACGATCACAATTTAACAAGGAACAGATTAAGTCAGATGTTACAGGGCCCATATAATAATAAGCTAGTGAAAGCAATAAAATTATACTGCAGAGACCAGCTTAGAAATGACAAATATAGAGCAACACTGGCTAGTATTATAAGATGGAGGACAACCAACCCTGGCCAATCTATTCATATTTTCTGACACAGCTTTCTAAGAATATTTTCTCCGCATGGATCTATATTTTTTAATTATAACTCAGAGGCTTCTAAAGTAATCTACCTCTGATTCCTTGAAATATTATGGTTGTTGTATGTAGAAACCTAATAAATATAAATACAAGCACAGAAACAGAAATCTTAAACCCTGCTGTTCATTCAACTATATGTAGCAATTGCTCACACATTTGTAGAAGCGCTTTCTACAGAGACACCTCCTCACCTACATTTGAAACTGACAACAGCACATTTCTATATTCCTGCAATTCTCCTGATTCAATGTTTCTTTGTAAAAAAAATGTAGCTTTTAAAATTATCTTAAAAGGAAAGTTGATTGCTTAATTGCCTGCAACAATATTATTTACGGAATCACAAAAAATCCATATGTCCCTTATAGCAATATCATGCTATAAAAACATCCACCTGGAAGCTGGAAAACCATTCAATTCTACATATAATCTGAAAGAGAAGTCATGGTTGTAGTAGTAGTAGTAGTAGTAGTAGTAGTAGTAGTTAATATTGTTGTTGTGTTGTCATAGTTGTTGTATTGTACCACACCCATCTGACTGGGTTGCCCAGCTACTTCTGGGCAGCTTCCAACAACCAAAGGAAGACACCCAAACATCAGATGTTAAAAGCAACAGGGCTGCCTTCAGATGTCTGCAAAAAGCCATATGATTGTTTATCTCTTTGACATTTGACAGGAGGGCATTCCACAGGGTGGGTGCAACTACCAAGAAGGCCCTCTGCCTGGTTTCCTGCAACAACACTTCTCAAAATGTGGGAACTGCCAGAAGGCCCTCAGAGCTGGACCTCAGTGTCCTGGCTGAACAATGGGGGGGCGGCGGTACTGAATCAAAACAGGTATTTTTAACTAACCAACTGCTTTAGTCCAACACACGCAAATATGTCCACCAAGTCATTTATGTAAATATGATGATATAGAAACAGGGACACAGAGATTCTTGGAGGGCAGAAAGGATTGAGAACCTATAGGAAGTACATTATTATTATTTTGGTGTACACTAATATGCAGTAACTGAGCCCCAAATTTTAAATGCATGAAGTGACCATAATTAGAGGTATTTAAAATAAAATACTAAAATATAAAATAAAATATAAAATAAACTAAAAATTAACCATCTTCAGTAGATTTAATTGGAATAATATGTATTTTAATGCTGAATACTTTGGTCTCTGACAGTGTCAAAAAACTAGAAAAACCAACGTCATCCTTCAAAAAGTTGGGAGGGAAAGGACTAATTAGAAATGTAAGACATTCTAGTGCTTTAAGGATATTTAAATTTTCCACATTATATGCCCATTTTCTGTGTGAAATGAAAAAGATTATTTGGTATTGTTTGGCTTAGTTAGCAGTAATAGTTAGCATTATTGAATTATATTAGATACTTCTGGGGTTGTGCCTCTGATGCTAATTATGTCCATAGTTAGAAAAAATCCCAGAATAATTTTAGACAGGTATTAAATCATTACTTTCAAGTTGTGGTACTTCAAAAATAGTGCTGCATTGTTACCATGCTGATTTATTGTTGTGGCCCAAACTTACAAAATGATAGTTACAAAGAAATCTAATTGGAGCTATCTTTTCAATAAAACTATATTTTCAACTCTAACAGGAACTGAATTTGGTGAACACAGTTTGCTGGGTCTTTGCAACCTGAAATAATCTGCTACTTTAATAACCTTACTGTGGCATGTGAAACTGGCAATTATTCATTTTACCATGAACTACTGAGTGGGGAACATTATAATGAATCGCAAATTGAGTAACTCTGGTTCTCAGGAAAAACATTGCTTCTCATTTCAGATGGAGCACTCAGGGCTTCTACTGAATGTTACTTTTTTCTTCTTCCATTAGACTGATTTTAAAGGCCTTGTAATGAACTTAGAAAGTATTTTAAGCAGCAGATAACCAATGATGTGACTAAATACAGATTGCTTCATGTGCATCTCTGAATAGAGAATTTTTATATAAATATTATATGGTCATAGAGCAGATTGCACGTCCTCAAGGTAGAATGTCAGTTGGGATCATTTTTTTTGCAGAGGTGGGCATGCTGTATTGAATCTGCCTACGTTTATAGTTATTGGGAAATTGCCAAATCGTGCAGACAGCGCTAGGCTCTCTGTCCAAATTCTGGTTATGCTGAAAGCTCTCCCCAAATCCTGATACAATAGCTGCAATAATCAAGTCCATTACCTTGAAATAGACCTGTTGGCATTAACTTGTTCCAGTAGCCATTCAATGGAGCTCTTAACTAGCCAGAGAAAGTACTCTATAAGCAAATGAAAACCTCAAGTTGTACCACTCCTTCCCACCTCTATTCTCAGCATGCTGCAGTTGATTCAGTCAACCTTTGTTTCCAGTTATGTCTGGACCAGGAAACTATGGTTGCGGTCTTGGAACAAGCTGGATTTTAAACCAATTCAAAAAATGGCTTAGGATCTTGCCTTGTTCTGAACCAGAGTTTTCCAGTTTGGACATAAGGGAGAACTATTGCTAACCGAAGACTCTGTGGGTTCCTTTGGGAGTAAAGGCAGGATGACGATGACAATAATAATGGCAGCAATGCATTGAAAAGGGAGGAGGCAGTGGGTGGTGTGAAGATGAAACAGGTGAGCACAAGGCCTGACATTCCAGCTAGACATAGACTTCCTTACTAATTGCCACCACCCAAACAAGTGGTTACTTGGGGCTTATCCACACTTACGTTTCCTCTGCTCATTCCAGGCATAGTCTGCATTTTCAGGCTCCATGCCTGAGTGTCTTGATGCTCTGGAGCTTTCTCCAGCTCAATCTCTTTACAGCTCTTTACAGCTGAATTGGAGCAAACAGCAATCCATGCAAAAACCAAAATAGCCATTTGCTCCGATTCAACTTTAAAGAGTGAGGTTTTGCAGGGAAAGATTTGGCGCAAAAACAGGTATTGCTTGGACACGGAGCTTTAAAATGCAGGCTTGTAACTGTGAAGGGTGGGACAAAAGGTAAGTGTGGACAAGCCATCAATTACATTCTGTCTCCCAGACGGCAAGAAGTTTCTGTTACTGCACCAAAGTCTACGACGTGTGTGTGTGTGTGTGTGTGTGTGTGTGTGCCCCTTGCTCCTCCACGCTCATACAGATATATGCCTGAACCACACATTTCTGCTTATTTCAAACAATATGATATAAGACACATTGCTTTTCACATTTTCAAACAATATGATATAAGACACATTGCTTTTATGCAGCGAGAATAATGTGGCTGTAGGTATGACAGATACATGCCTGAAGTCATCTCATGACCCGATGAACTACACAGAAAGAGGATATATTCTACATATTTGGTGCAAGTTTTGAAAAAATAACAACAACATATCAAGGTTTGGAAATATTTCCACAATTTCTGGAGATACAGGAATGTTTACATTACATGTTTAGGTTTGATCTGAAGGATTCAAAGCTTAAAGCTGTGGAGTGTATCGTACAGCACTTATAATGATCCATACCTGAGCAATGGTTGCTTTGGATAAGAAGGTTGGTCACTGTTTTGGGCGGTCTGAGGCTTTTTCGTGACTTGCTTATAAATATTCCTTGCAGTCACTCCAATCCACAGCATTGTAGAGAGTGTAGAATAATGCAATACTATGCCAACCTACAATGAAACAGTGTCAGTTAAGAAGAATCAACAAATGGATGCAAAACTAAGACATCATTCTGTTGCACATATATATATACAAGCATGCTGGAACATTTGCAAAGCGAAATGATTTTGTGGTAGCTTTAATAACTTATTGGCTTTCCCCTGATTCATAATTGCCCACACCTGAGAAAATAAGTAAGGTTTTTTTTTTATCAAACAGAACACACAAAATGAGCAAAGTTTCATTAGGCGTTTTCTTATGGAGAAGGGCAAGTACAAGCTCAGCTTGGGTCACTTTTTAAAAATTATATAATTATTACTTTATTGGAGGTTTCCCAGCTTAACAGTCAGATAAAGTTTCAGAGGTCACATGCAACCCATGCTGATGGCTCGTAATACTCTTCTCGTAAATGACATGTCTTTCTGCATATGCAACCCGCACGGGCCCTTTTCTTGCTGTGTTCTATCGCAGAGAAAATGAAAGGTTGGGTGGACACAGGAGATAACGCTCCCCCAGGACCCTGTGGATATACCCACGAGAGGGCTATCCCCTTTTGTGGAGGATAATAGATTTTACAACCACTTAGAAACATGACTGTGAAAACTACTCCCTTCATGGGCACAGTTCATGTTTGAATTTAAGCCTCTTGAATTAAACTTGAATTGATTCGCTAAGCTTTGCTGGCAAGTGGATAATGGACCTGCTACTGTTTTGCTAATTATGCTGCATGTAATGCAAATTAAATGTATAGGGTCAATGAAAAAGCAAGCTCCTTCTGTAGTTTTATACTATTAACATTCAATTTAGCCTGCTGGAAAGATTGGAGTGGCACATCCTCAATCTTTCCCAGGCCTATACAGCAACAAATTACCAACCAGAACTGTTGGTCTGGTACATGGCCTTTGTTGCCCAGTTCATTGACTCTTCTCCACTTCCACCAGGGTGGGAAAAAAATCAATGATATATATTTTTAGTTCTTAAAAACTAGATGTTGTTATTTAAATCATATTTTGAAATATTTCAGCCCCATAAAATGCCTTTAAAATAATATTTTTTATAATTTATTTATTGATACTTATTCAGAGATATACAAAAATACATTCCCCTTGCAAAGTATCTTTTTATAATATACTAGTGTAAAAAAAAGGCAGAAAGGAGAAAAGACAAGCTTAAAGAAACAGAAAGTGAGAGAAGAGAAAGAGTGAAAAAAGATTAGAGAAAGATAAAGCAGAATAAAAGGACTTCTAGCTCTCTGTCACACAGCTAAATATAGTAGTCACACCTTAAGATCCAACCATTCTATCTTCTATAAACCAGTATTTTTTCAGTCTTCAAATCCAGATTTTACAAGTTCATTTTCTCTTTTACGCAGAAAGTCCACAGGAAATTTCCAATCCTTAATAAATGCCAGTAATGATTGTTCTCTAATTAAGCACTTTAACTTTGCAATCTCACCAAAAATAATCTGAGTTAATATATCTGAATGATGAAAGAGTAACACGCAAGAGTCTACAACACTCATGACTTTATCAAACATACTGAGTTAAAGTCTGGTTTTCTATGTAAAAAAATGAATAGGAGGCAGGGGGACATGACTTTTGAATGTGAAACCGGCACAAAAATAAGGCTGGTCCAAAATGGTTCCCTCTCAAATTTTGCCACCGCTTCTGCAGAGTCACTTTGGGGATTTTCAGACATGTGTGGTAGAGTCAGAGGAAACTTGCCAGCCACTGAAAACCACATTTCTTCCTTTTTTTTCACCCAGAGGACTCATTTACCATGATGCTACATCATCATGTAATATCATGGCAAGTTACCATTTGGGTTTAAAAAAAAGTTAATAAAAATAGTGGTTGGTAGCAACTGCCAGGCAAAGCAATTTCAGGAGCAGGACCACTGCTGTGAAAATAAGGTGAGATGGGAAACATTTCGGCGGATTAATTAATTAATAATAATTGTGGAAATTTCTGTAGCAAGTATGTTGAAGACTGTAGGTGACTCAAAAAATGCAACATAGTAAATATGGTTATAAAGCCACACACACAGTTACAGATGAACCTGCTGGTTGCAGGTTAGTGGCTCATCTGTGGCCACCGGGACCACATAACACCGGTCCTGAGAGATCTGCATTGGCTCCCAGTACATTTCCGAGCACAATTCAAAGTGTTGGTGCTGACCTTGAAAGCCCTAAACGGCCTCGGTCCTGTATACTTGAAGGAGCGTCTCCACCCCCATCATTCAGCCCGGACACTGAGATCCAGCGCCGAGGGGCTTCTGGCGGTTCCCTCATTGTGAGAAGTGAGGTTACAGGGAACCAGACAGAGGGCCTTCTCGGTAGTGGCTCCTGCCCTGTGGAACACCCTTCCTTCAGAAGTGAAGGAAATAAGCAGCTATCCTATCTTTAAAAGACATCTGAAGGCAGCCCTGTTCAGGGAAGTTTTTAATATTTAATGCTGTACTGTTTTTGACACTTGATTGGGAGCCGCCCAGAGTAGTGGCTGGGGAAACTCAGCCAGATGGGCGGGGTATTAATAATAATAATAATAATAATAATAATAATAATAATAATAATAATTTATTATTATTATTATTATTATTATTATTATTATTATTATTATTATCATCATCATCATCATCATCATCATCATCATCATCATCATCTTAGGCCAGCATCTTGTTCTCAGAGTGCCCAACCAGATGGAAAGCATGCAAGCCCTGAGCACAGCAGCATTCTCATCTCCTGTGGCTTCCAGCAACTGGCATTCAGAAGCATACTTTCTCCAGTGGTATCCCACCTGGAGAACTGTGTCCAATTCTGGGCACCACAGTCTAGGAATCTGTGCAGATGAGGGCAACCAAGATGATAAAGGGTCTGGAAACCAAGCCTTATGAGGCATGGTTGAGAGATATGGGTATGTTTATCCTGGATTTTTTTTTTTTTAAAAAAGACTGAAATATGATAGTGACATGATATCCATCTTCAAATATCTCAAGCTTGTTTTCTGCTGCTCCAAAGGGTAGGACCCAAACCAATGGATTCAAATTACAAGAAAGGAGATTCCCACTAAACATCAGGAAGAACTTTTTGGTAGAGCTGTTTGACAGGGGAATGGACTCCATTAGAAGGTGGTGGACCCTCCTTCATGGAGGTTTTCAAACAGAGGTTGGACGCCACCTCTCAGGGAGTCTTTAGCTGTGACTCTGGCATTGCAGGGGGTTGGACTAGATGTCCCCTGGAGTCCCTACCGAGTATACAGTTCTATTAGTCTAACAATGGAGGTAGCACATCAGTAACCAATCCCTCTATTATACAAATCTATAGATTAAAAAAAGCTTCCCCATCCAAAATAGCAAACAGCATTAAATATTGTCAGTAGGAGGAACTTCAGAACCCTAAAAGCTGCCAGTGTTAAAAATAATAAAACAGCTAAAATCCACCAGAAAAACATTGGGGGGAGGGGGAGGAATGTCTTCACCTGATGAATCCCCCCCCTTAAATTTCAACAGATGTGAATTCGGGGGGGGGGGGGGGTTCCTTAACTTGACAATTGCTCCTGTAAGCAGATATAAATTATATTGTACAAAAGGCAATGTAAGCAGCACGATCAGATATTTTGGAATATGCTGCTGGGTAGTAAAAAGGGTCTATGTATCTGGCAAATGGATACACTTTAATTGCAAATGTACGAATTATAAAGCCAGAAACTTGATTTGAGCCACTGATTTAAACTGGCACATTTCCTCGGTGAATTAAATTGCCTTGTTTTAAATCCTACTATCTCTGACTCCCACTTGTTCAGAGTCTGGTGAAGGAGGGGAAAGCACGAGATAAGCCAGTAAGGTTTTATGAAGAAATGGCAGGCAGAGCACTGATCAGAAGAGAAAGCTTCCAACAAGTAACAAAGACAAAAAGAGAGCAGCTGAGCAGCAGGGGAGCTGTCCAGGAGGCAGCTAAAACTAGGAAGAAGCCTAGTTGTAACAGTCACTTCCAGGAAGCAGCTGCAGGATTAATGCACACACAACCTAGCTGGCCTACCTTGATGTCCTAAATTCTGATTTTTAGAGTGATATGGTTCAAAAACATATGTATTGAGGAAGAGCTCAAGAACACAAATCTATAATATGGGCTTGCTAGTGTTCTGTTTTCTCCTTTTTTGGGGGGAGGGGTGCGAGGCAGATATTTTGTTAGAGATCAGCACAAAGTTCATACACTGGGTCAGCTTATTCATAATAGCCCCGTTCCCTCCCCATGGCAAAACACAGGGAATTCCCATGGTGGGAAAAGAAACGGAAACAAATGAAAGAGAATAATACAGTACTGTCAGCTGGTATATGTTCCTAACTTGTGGCTAATGCTGCCTAGAGTTATTTGATGTACAGCTTGCAGCAAGAACAGAATCACGAGTGGCAGTGAAAGCTCTATGATGGGTCTAGTCAGTGATGCTCTTTTGAAAGAGGGAAGTTGACGTTGGTTAGGACAAATACTTCATTCCCTGCCATAGGGTGTCCATTGGAATAAGGTAGGAAGAACCTGGCCCTCCACATCTCCCATCATCCCCGATCATTCGGTGATGCTGACTGGGTCTGGTGAAAGTTCTGGAGGCCCAGAGGCCCCCCAGCCCTCCATAAGACCATTCATGGATCCTATAAAGGTGCCATAACAAAACAAATGTTTGTTACTGCCTATATTGGATAGGCCTTCCATTAAGAATACAGTCTTCAGGAAAAGACCCTTAATCCTGAATGCCTACAAGGAAGACTAGACATTTAGAATTACTGGTGATGGCCACTAGCCTATAAAGCTTTTTAAAAAAGAAATAGAATAAACACAGAAATTAAATTGCTATGATAGCTAAACAGGGCTTCCAGGGTCAGAGACAGATTGCTGGGGACAAACAACGAGCAAGAGTTATTATTGCTTTTCTGCCTTATGGCTTCCAAAAAGTATATACCTTCTGTGAAAAGCAGAACTCTAGACAAGATAGGTGGACAGATCCAGCAATGCTGCTATGTTCATTCTACCTACTAAAGCATGCAAACGTATGGCTATTGTCTGCTTTCATGTTTAACAAACAAATGAACAAGTTTCTCCTACCCAACCTCTCATCTCCAAGGATACCTCAAGACTGCTCACAGATATGATCCAAATTCAATTTGAAACTTACAATACATACCATTGAAACAGCATTACTGAAACCTAACCCATAAAATATGACTTTAATCACACATGTCTCCAAAGGCCAATATAGTATCAATTCTAACTTCTTCTTTTAAGGACAAGCTATTTGCTGATGTCTAGCACTGCAACACATCAAGCTCTTTTGAAATAAGAAAAAAAGCCTATGGGGTAGACAGTGTGTCTAGCTGTCAGAGTTGGGTTGAAATTAGTTTAACCAGGAGATTGCCTACAGTGCCTGTACTGTACTACTTGCAAAAACAAGCCAAAGCTTATAGATATGGAGCTTGATGCTTGAGTTAACCTCACCATTCAGCTATCATGGATAGCGAGTGTATATGCTAAGTTTGCCTCTGTGCTTCTTCCTGCCTCTCCCGCTGTTGCCTTTTCCCAATCTGTATGGCATGTAAGGAAACCGTGTACCACCAGGTACTTTCAGTTTTTTACTTGCTGCAATATGAAGTGGTGGTCGGATATTTTGCTTGTTCTGCATTAGTGCACAGTTCTGCTGTTAGTTTTATGCAATTGCACAATTCTCATGGGACTTTAATCATACGAAACAATCTGTAGAGAAGAATTTTCCACAAGGGTGGCAGATAAACTACTGCAAGAACAAAAAACAAAACAAAACAAAACAAATCTGCCAGTGGCCTGTTCAGAATGAGGTGATTCATTGCTACAGTTCTGTTCTGTTTGGGAGCGAAACAGAAGATGGTTAAGCCCCAGTGCAGAGCAAACCATTGCAAATCAAAACCGCGATCCAGCAGAGATAAAAGTGTCAGGCAGACAAGCCCTATGGCATGTGCTGCCTCAGACCATTGGCCTGTCTACCTTGGTATTGTCTTCAGTGACTGGCAGCTGCTTTCTGGAGTTTCAAATATTCCTAGCCATACCTGGAGATACTTGGGATCAAACCTAGGAATGTGTGAATACAAAGCAGAGGCTGTACCACTGTGCTATAGCCCTTCCCAATATATTTCCCTATGTGAAGTCTAGTTGCTTAATAAATCATCACAGAAAGCTAGTGGATGTAATATGAGTAATCAAGTGGTAGAGCTTTTCCAGTAGCATACCGCTTTGGGCTATAGGTGAAGGGATTCCACAACATGGTCCTCCACGAAAAATAAGCTCCTTACATGTAGGAAACCTACATGTGATTACAAGGATCCAGTCTGCTTTCCTCCTTAACAGTTTGTTTTTGAAGAGTGATGATGGGAGTGTAAGGCTCAATTTGATCCAGGACTCAGGGCTTATCCACACTTAGCTTTCCCCCCACTCTTTTCAGGCACAGGTCCATGCTTAAAAACCCCGTGTCCAGGCATGTCCAAAACCTGCTCTTTAGTGCTCAGTGGGAGCAAATGTCAATTGAGGTTTTCCATGGATTAACACAGACATGAAGCCTTAAAGCGTGGACTCTGCCTGGAAAGAGTGGAGGGAAGTTAAGTGTGGATAAAAGCGCTCAGTCCTGACAGGAGACTGGCGCTTCCAAATTCAGTAGCAGTAGTAAGTCCGAAAGGACTTAACCATGAATGGAAACTGTAGTTTTCAATCCAGTAATAGCACCAGCTCCAGAAAACATAAAGGGTTAAGGTGGACAGGCATACCTATGAGTATCTGAGGAATACAGGACTTATTTCAGTTCGGTCAGATTTTATACCTCCAAATCTATTCGCGATTCCAGAGAACATCTTTTATTTACTTATTTATTAACTTACTAGTAACTTCTCACACTAAAGTGAAGGGAAGAGAAGAGGGGAAAATAATGTATCTGATAATTCATCAATCTAACATAACACTTATGGAAAAACAAAAAACACACCTGCCCTATATCGTTAAAGGTAAAGGTAAAGGTACCCCTGCCCATACGGGCCAGTCTTGACAGACTCTAGGGTTGTGCGCTCATCTCATTCTAGAGGCCGGGAGCCAGCGCTGTCTGGAGACACTTCCGGGTCACGTGGCCAGCGTGACAAAGCTGCTCTGGTGAGCCAGAGCCGCACACGGAAACGCCGTTTACCTTCCCGCCAGTAAGCGGTCCCTATTTATCTACTTGCACATGGGGGTGCTTTCGAACTGCTAGGTTGGCAGGCGCTGGGAGCGAACGACGGGAGCGCACCCCGCCGCGGGGATTTGAACCGCCAACCTTTCGATCGGCAAGTCCTAGGCGCTGAGGCTTTAACCCACAGCGCCACCCGCGTCGCCGCCCTATATCGTTAACTATACTTAAATAATAAACAAAGAATGCATGCACACACTAATTAGCAGATAAAATTATTTTCCCCCTTTAGCCTCCCCACCCCAGCCAAAAGTCAGCTGTTTCAAATCCATGCTGGGTGGGTCTTGCATCCGTCTCCAGGGATGTTCAGGCATCTTTCTTCTCCCTTCAACACTGAGCAGTAGCAAGGCAAAGCAGGAAAATGATAGCCAAAGTTTTGCCTGCTTTGCAGTTGGTCTTGCTACTGCTGCCCTCCTGCTGGTGGAGGTGGAGTTGCAGCACAGAAGGATTCCTGCCTGGGAATTTATCTTTCCACCTTGTGTCAAGGCCAGCAGAGGCTTCAATGTTTCTGAGCACGTGTAGGTTGCCTTTCCTTGAGTACAGTGGTACCTCGGTTTACGAACAGCCCTGTTAACGAACTATTTGGTTTACGAATTCCACAAAACCCGGAAGTAGTGTCCCGGTTTGCGAACTTCACCTCGGTCTACGAACGGAAGCCAAACGGTGGAAAGGCACCGGTGGCGGGAGGCCTCATTAGGGAAAGTGTGCCTCGGTTTAAGAATGGATTTGGTTTAAGAACAGACTTCTGGAACGGATTAAGTTTGTAAACCAAGGTACCACTCTACTGAATGGGTTCAAGTAAGAATAGCTATCTGAACTTTACGAACAGGGGGGGGAAAGATTTATAATCCAGGTTTAAAGTGCATGGCTGCTTTAACACTGATGTGATACTTGCAGGAAGTCTCAGTGGGTTGAGCTGTTGTACAAATAATGTGTGAGAGAATAAAAGTAAGTTCCCTTTTAATAGGTCATGGCAGGCATATCTGTGTGGGCCTGGAGTGCTGAAGTGTCTGAAATCTGAACATAGCACATGTACCAACATGTGATAAGCGAGCACAATACACACCCTAGTAAAGTCAACAGCAAATCTCCCATTGGTTCTAACACCATGTGTTTTAAAAGAAAGTTATGAGAAGCAGCATTATTTGTGCATGCCTTTAAAATCTGTTCGCCATCTTCAGAGACAGCTTAAGGACTATGTGATGTGGCAGTTGCTATGGTAATGACTGGTTTCATTATTGATTACCCAAATAAAAACTTGTGTAAACCTACATAACATGCTGGCATGTAATGCTCCCTTGGGGAACCTTAAGTTGTACTTCTTTTCCTTAGCCAATTTTTTTCCTCCCTCTCTCTTTCCCTTTCCCTCTCTGCATTTCTATTTCAGGGTTTTCTTTGGCTATGAAAAATCTGTGTGAACACAATGGTAGTGAAGTATCCACATTTTCTTCTGCAGATCAACACATACATTTCACGAGGACCTTTCATCTTTCCCCCAGCTATTTCTCTACTTCCTGGGGTTTTTTATTTTCTCAATACTAAGTTGCTATTGCAAGGTAGATGAAGTTTCACCTACAGCAAGCACTTCCATTCCAGTTGCAGGTGCTGTATGGCTGCATGAACGTCACAGGCAGCTATTGGCCAGTGACCATATTATTTCTACTGTTCCGTGACACACTCTCTCTGTCCATGCCTGTATCACTTTCTTAAAGTTTCTTAAAAACTTATTTTTATATACCTAGAATATGAAGAGTATATGCCCAGGATATGAAGAGAGCTTCCCAAAGTACTACTTGAGAAGGAGTATTTATCTTGCCTTTTAAAATTGAATACAAGACAAAAATGATGAACACCACCAAATGTAGCCTCTGTTGTAAAACTCTGCCCTGCTATTTTGCCAGCTTAAAAATATATAATTTTGTGCCATGTGTTCTTCTGGCTATTTTTTTTTAAGTGGGTATATGAAGCTATGTTAGTCATGTGACTGCACATTCAAAACTCAAGGATCAGATTTTGGCATTTAGTTGCAACTGCCTGAAAATCTGTGTTTGTTGTGACTGGGTTCAAAAATCTCATCTGTGCTCAGTTCAGCATGAACAGTCAGAGCAGTCACATAAGCAGCTTAGCCTGTGGCAGAGCCGTTTAAAGTCAGCATAGGCTTTTGAAAAAAAGGAAAGGAAAGGAAAAGTGACTGCCACAGAACCTTATGTTTGTCAAGGAGCAAAACCTGGCCATGATTCTTTTTGAATCTGGTTCCTTGACAACCCCCCCCCCCCCAATTTGGGGGAAAAAAATCAATTTTTCATTAGCATATTAATGCAGTTACTTGCAATCTGTAAGGTAACCCACCAGACTCTGATTTGAAAGGCTTTTGTGCCCTTGTAACTGCCTAGTTGTAGCTGCCTAAAAACTACCCTGCTATCCCTCCTTGCAAAACCACAGATAAAGAGAACGACGATTAGATTTGCCCCTAATTAACAGCCACCAGTGTATGTATTAATAGATATATATCTCTGAATAGTGAAAAGAAATATGTCAGATAATAACATTCAACGTTTCGCCAATATCAATGCTTTGCATTTTCTACAATAGTAGATAAGCCTGTGATATTTTAGCACACTATCTTACAAAGACAGGAGACTTGCCATATATGTCTCAGTTTAAGGTCACAGCAAGCAAATGCCAATGGTTAAGGGAACTGTAGAACACTAATTTGCATGTTTATAAGTGGGAAGAGAGATGAAAGTAACCTGTATTGACTATGGCTCATCATAGGCTAATGTACCAGATTATTTATCTTGGGTTGTATTAAACTAAATTCTACTCAAAGTAGGCCCAGTGAAATTAATGAACTTAAGGCAGTCATGCTATTTGATTTCAATGGGTCTATTCTGACTAAGGCTAGCACTGGCTACAACCCCTATTATTTATTTGTTCAATTTATTAGTTGTCTTTTATCGGTCATTATCCAAGGGCGGCATACAAGACTTAAAACAACACACTTAAACATTAAATCAGCACATAAAAAACCTAATCTTATACAGCTGAACCACAGCAATACATCTGATCGTGAACCACATCAAAGGTGGCCATCATGATTGTAACAACTGCTGTGGAATCTCCCTGCTGAGTACTGTGAGGAAAGCCTTTGACCATGTAGTTCTCAACAGATTACTCACTGACAGGGTCTATCCTGAGTCCCAACATGGTTTCAGAGCTCAGAGGTCAACAGTCAACATGATTTTCTCACTGCACCAGCCACAGGAGAAATGCAGGCAGCAGAGACACCCCTTGTACATTGCCTTCATAGACCTGATGAAGGCCTTTGACCCTGTCAGCAGAAAATGACTCCTTATACTGCTCAACAAGAAAGGATGCCCATCTAAGCTCAACAAGATGATTGTGTCCTTCCATGAGAACATGCATGGCACTGTCCAGTATGATGATTCATCCTCAGAAGCTTTCCCTATAAAGAGCAGTGTGAAACAGGGCTGTGTTCTTGCTCCAACTCTTCTTCTCCCTGTTGGTCTCCTACGCCTTCAGCTCAACAGAAGCCAGTGTGTACTTCCATTCAAGGCGTGACGGGGGGGGGGGTCTGTTCAACCTGACACATCTCTACACCAAGACAAAGGTGTGGCAGGTTCTTATCCAAGATATGTTGTCTGCAGATGATGCAGCCCTTGACAGCACACTCTGAGGAAGCTCTACAGAGACTCATCAGCTGTCTTGTCCAAGACTGCAAGAAGTGCAGCCTGATGAAGCTCAACATCCTGGTTCATCATGTCACCAGCAATCCACACATCAGCATTGGTGACCACATGCTTGAGGTGGTAGAGCATTTTGACTACCTGGGCTCCATCATAACCAGCAACCTTTCCATCAACATTGAGTTGGACAAGCATCTTGGCAAGGCAGCTATGGCAATGGCTCACTTTCCCAAAAGGAGAGTGGGATGCTAATGACCAATATCAAGATGAAGGTCCACCAGGCTTGTGTGTTGAGTATGCTGCTTTATGGAAGTGAGTCATGGACGATTTACACCTGCCAGTAGCAACGCCTCAACGCCTTCCAAATGTATAATCAGGATCTTTTGGGGCATCACATGGCAGGACAGAGTCTCAAACAAAGATGTGCTCTTGCAAGCCCACATTCCCAGCACGCTAACACTTCTGTCTTAACGACGCCCACACTGACCCAGTCATGTCCACAGAATGGAAGATGGCAAGATCCCCAAGGACGAGGTATTGGAAGCTGCCGTCAAGCAGCAGGCCTGTTGACAGACCAACTCTGCATTACCTAGATGTCTGCAAACATGACATGAAGGCTGGCAACATTAACCCCAAGGTATGGGAATCCCTTGCAGACGACTGCAGTGCCTGGAGACAGACAGGCAGGTCATGTATCCCCAGCAGTAACCAAGAGAGGAATGACTGCTGGGAGGAGTGCAGAAAGAATAAATGCCATGGTGCATTTGCAGCAGCAAAACTAGAAATCTTCATCTGTTTCACCCACAATAAAAGATGTCTCTCCCTTCTTGGTCTCTACAGCCACAGCAGGCACTGAAACTCTCCAATGGTTTGACTTTACCACTGCTCCATTGTCTCCTAAGACAGGAGGATGCCAGCAACCACTTTCTTCACTTCCCTACTGCACACAGATATATCTCAGCACATACATGCACTGAAAAACACATTTATATAACACACCATATATTCTACAATAACATTTAAATTGGGGTGGGAAATCTGTATCAGTCCAAAGCCTGCATTCTTTTTTAAGCTTAAAAAAGTTGTCTTCAGAATTAATGTATGCATAACATTGTGTGTTAGCATTATAGTTATATAGACTTGTAAGGTAAAGGTAAAGGTACCCCTGCCCGTACGGGCCAGTCTTGCCAGACTCTGGGGTTGTGCGCCCATCTCACTCAAGAGGCCGGGGGCCAGCGCTGTCCGAAGACACTTTCCGGGTCACGTGGCCAGCGTGACATCGCTGCTCTGGCGAGCCAGAGCAGCACACGGAAACGCCGTTTACCTTCCCGCTTGTAAGCGGTCCCTATTTATCTACTTGCACCCGGGGGTGCTTTCGAACTGCTAGGTTGGCAGGCGCTGGGACCGAACGACGGGAGCGCACCCCGCCGCGGGAATTCGAACCGCCGACCTTTCGATCGGCAAGCCCTAGGCGCTGAGGCTTTTACCCACAGCGCCACCCGCGTCCCTATATAGACTTGTATCATAGATAAATGAGAGTTCATTCACACTCACACTATCAGTGGTCTAGATCTGAAGACAACTGCCTATTTGACAAAAGGACACACATTTCAGAAATTAGAGGGGGCAATCCTGAAACCGTTATATAGTACTGGGATATGGCATTATTAAATATTTCTACTGAAGGACATTCTGCAGCAAAACAAGCAATGTTTGCTGGAGAAGATTCCAGATAAACAATCACATTACTATGCGGTCATGGCAACCACCCTAGACATGCCCTGGTTGATAAAGGATGACGTTCAGGCCCAATTCAAGACCCATCTCTGTTGCCAGCATCTGATATGCACAAGGCAAGACTGAGCGATATGTACCTTTCCAAACTCCTCAGAAAGTCCCTTATCACACCTCTGATCATCTTAGTGAGGCTGTCATCCGAAACGTAAACTATAGTATATAGACATCCAAGTTACAAATAAAAAACCCTCATACAGCCCTGCCCATATCTTCAACCACATTATTTTCAATGTAAACAGCCCTGCTGGATTAGACCAGAGGTCCATTTAGTTCACAATCCTGTTTCTCATGGTTGACAGCCAGATGCTTCCAAAAATCCCACAGTCAGGGTGTGGTGGCAATGACACTCTCTCAGCAAGTGGTATTTAGAGGGGGACACAGAACCATAATGGCTATTAGCTGTTGACAAGACCAAACTTTTATGAATTTGTAATCCCTCTTTAAAGCCATCTAAGCTACTGTCCACCACCTCTTGCGGCAGTGCATTCCATCCATTTCATTATACACCAGCTGAACAAACTACGAAGCACTCCTAACTTCCCCACCCCTGCCCACACCAGTCCTTACTAGCTCCACCGCACAAGGTACCAATTGCTGCACCAGCCTGGAGCTGGCTGCCACACTGCTCTAGCCACACAGCATCACCTGAGGCTCAGTTGCAGAAGGAGTCTGCATTACTCTGTTGGCTTCTTTTGCCTGTACTGAATCTACTTTTCATTTTCACCAAGAGAGGGATAAAACTTGCCTCTATCTTCTTTTGCTGCATCATGCATGACTTTATAAATCAGTTATTGTGTCCTGTTCCCTTGGTGTGGGTGGGTGGGTGCATATACACGCACACCCACCCCTTAAATTCCCACCAAAGCTTTAGTCTTTCCTCACAGGGAGATGCTTCAGCCCCCTGATCTGCACCTGAAGCTGGGCAGTCAGAATTGTACAATGTACTTCAAATGTCCCCAGACCATATCTAGTACATTACTAAGCCATCTCTTCCTAGGGCTCCCTAGCCAGGGCTTTGCCTTTTCCACAGCTGTTGGAGAGATGCTCCCTCAGGGTTCATGACGCAATGTGTGTCCCAGCTTTCTTTTCTAATTGCTTCCTGCTTCTTCCACAGCCATAGTCCTCCCACAGATAGCCACAAAGCACTTGCAATTTTTGCATAGTACATTTCTTTACCACCACACTCTTGCCTGGCAGGAGCAAAATGAATCAGTGAGTAGGGAACACTGAATTCAGTGTGATTTAGGCCGGGTACACACCACATACATTTAAAGCACACACACACCGGTCATAGAAACTACAGTTTGTCAAGTGCTGGGAATTATAGCTTTGTGAGGGGTAAACCATTTCTGTGTGTGTGTGCTTTAAATGTATAATGTGTACACAGCCTTGCTCTTGGGATTTTAACATTCTCCTAGGGCTTAGGGTTGCAGTTTAAGAGACTGAGCTGCAATACAGGAAGCCTCCAAGGTTAACTCTCATCTCTTCCAGGAAGCCACTAGGTAGCTTTACAAGTTACACACTCTTGCATCCAACCTAAAAAACCACCTGCAATATGGACCTGATAATATTGACCTTATGTAAAGGGTTACTGAGAACTTTATTGACAAGTCTCTAGCAATGCAATCCTATGCATGCCCCACCCTCCATTGGGGCCTACTCCCTAGTAAATGCATTTAGGATTTATCTATTTTATTAATATTAATCGTATACTGATTTTTAAGGGGGGGGAGAGAGAATCTTCTCCAAGTGGTTTGCAAGCCACATATCGAACAAGCAATGAAATACAACCATAAAAATAACAAAAAATCCAAACAATATTTCCAAAAATTCCAAATAAACCATTAAAAGCCAAGAGGATAAAGGCTAATTCCACACAAGATAACATCAGGTCAAGTTAGTTGCTAAAGGCAGTGGTAAAGAGGGAGGTCTTTGAGGTCTGCTGAAAGCCTGCAAGGGATGGGCTTGTCCAATGTCCCATGAAACTGCATTAAACAATTGTAGTGCCACCACTGAGGAGACCCTGTTCTCAGGCCGTACAAGCCAGTGGAGTAGCGTGGGGGGTGCAGGGGGGGCCGGCCGCACCAGGCGCAACATCTGGGGTTAGGGCAAATCCACAGGTTAGGGGGCGCAAATCCACAGGTTAGGGGGCGCAAATCCACGGGTTAGGGGGCGCAAATTACTTGCCTTGCCCCGGGTGCTGACAACCCACGCTACGCCACTGGTACAAGCTGAAAGATATTCCTAACAATATGACCAGACCATATTGAGTGCCTTAGTTCCATCGCTCTCTGACTCTGTATCAAAGTTGGTGCAGCAGTGACCTCATCTGCAAAATGCATAGCTCAAGTGAGCCACTGAGGGTTCTAGGCAGTAGAGGCTGGTGTCCATTGGGACTAGCAGGGTAGAAAGCAAGGAGACTAACAGTAGGTGAAGGCAGAGATTGTAATAGCCACAGCTACCCCATGACTGGTTGTAAGTAAGAAGGCAGGTGGGTTGTGGGATACTTCCCAATTCTCCATAATGGAGCAGTCTCCAATAGCTCTAGGGTCTCTTTCTGTGGGTCAATACCTAGGAGACCTTTAAGAATCCATGGATGGCTTAGGAGACCCTTTCTATCCTAAAGCTCTATATAATTGATTGGAGAGTGGGGGAGGTAAGAAGAGACAGAATGAAACTCACTCTGAAACCCAGAAGCAAACTCCAGCTTCTGCACTTTCACTTAATTCAAGGCACAGTCTATTTTTAAAACAAGATGCCCCAAAGTGTATTTAATAATAAACACACATTCGAGTGCTGATGACATAATTTAAAAGGCTTAGAAATACTCAACAAAGAAAGCCGCTCTTAAAACTTGATCTCAAAGAGATCTACAAATAATAAACAACTCTCAGTATATTTCTAAAGCGAAAGCGGGGGGGGGGGGAGGAGAATCACTTGTAAATAAAAACAACACAGAAATAATAGACTTGAGAGAGAGAATCCTAAACATTTTTGTAAGTCCTACTGAAAACAGTATGATTTACTTTCAAGTAAACATGGTTAGGAATGAGCTGTTCAACAGTTCCCCATGTCTAGAAAGACAGATAAGATCTTCTGGCTGCACTGTGGCCCTTTAGTACTAAGAAAAATCTTTACATTTTCCAAACAAACAGCAATTGAAGATCAATGCATCCATCCATACACATGAAGAACACTTAAGGTCATCAATATGTGCAATTCAGTTTTTGTTCCATTATAAAATAAATGCTAATTATAATGCATGCACTCACCGCTTGACAGATAATTGGGTATTTTACACGATTTATTCCACCAGCAAAAACAGCAAAAGTGAGAGCAGAATGGAAACAGAAGTTGAGAAGCATGTGCCAGCCTTTCCTGCTGATTCGAATTGTGCTGTTTGAAGTTAACAAAAACAAAGTCATATAACTGTTGTGAAAAGCATCACATAAATCATAACAACACATTGAATGTACAGCCCTGAATTCCAACCCAGGAGTCCTTCGGGTGACCAGAGGAGCTTGGGGTTGTTTCAGAAACTGTTGAGCCAGAATTGTTATTTTGCACCAACAAGCTTTGCTTTCATAGAGGAAGCATTACAGAATTGCAGTGTTTGAACCTCTTTCTTGGGTCACTTTCTCTGTGTTATTTCTCTGAATTCTTAACACCACTGCCCTTTCAATACATGTCAGCAGCCATGCTATTACCTAACTCCATGATCCAGTTATCCTGCAATGACTCAGATGCAAGTGAAATCGTTTGTTTAACCAGGGGCTACAGGGGCAGGCGGGCAGGCTCTCTCTATCTCTTTGTTTTCTTATTTTAGCGTTCAATTAGCCCTTTGAATGTGTAAACAAAACAGAGCCCAAAGCAACTTTGAACGAGGTTGTTATGCAAAGAAGCTTTCAGAAAGATGTACTACCTACAGAACAAGGATTGTGGCTTTTGCATTAGGCTTAATTAACAACAAAGTCAACATTTATTTGGCTGTTGCCTTTCTGTCCCACTTTCCCTCCAAGGAGCTCTGGGCAGTGGGGTTCTCAGGCAATCTGTTACCAAAGCTGGCTCTTGTGGCCGTTCAGCTTCAGAACTGGAACAGGCAATGCATCTCTATGGCATTCTCTGAACTAAGCCATGTGCTATGGGAAACAAATGGGCTCTCAAGCCAAGTACTCATGTCTACTCCAGCGGCATGCAATTCCTTCTCACGTAACCCTTAGAATCTGGAATGACCCAATGAAGCAGAATGTTGGGAGGTTCAGGACAGACAAAAGGAAGTGCTTTTTCATGCAGCACATGATTGAATTAGGGAATTCAACTCTGATGGCTTTAAAAGATGGTTAGATGAATTAATGAAGAATAAGGCTCCCAAGGGCAACCAGCCATGATGCTAGTGTACTACTTCTTGATTGTGGGCTTCACATAGGGACTTGGTTGGGCATTATGACAAGAGGATGCTAGACTAGATGATTTGGATTGATCTCTCAGAGTTCTTCTAATGTTCTTAAGGGAGAAGCAGCACAACTCATTCTTCATTGGCTACAGAGGCCCTGACCGCACAGGAAGGAGACCTACTACTCTGCTTGCATACCACAAAGGTTGCATAAGTACTGGGTCTTATTCTAGAGCATAGACAATGGAGGAAGTAGCTTGATAAACAGACATATTGATTGAGATTTTCAGTGCATATTGCACACTCCTGTATGCTAGAGGAGTACGAAACACCCAATTAATCAAGCATAGACAAAACCAAGCAAGCAATACATCAGTTATTGCTGATTTATTTTTATAGAGTACAATAAAACAGCATTTCTATGCCAATTACTTATAGCCAATCACATAAAATGACACCCATACACAAGTAGCAAAATGCCTATCGTGATGATGAGTGGTGTGTGTGTGTGTGTGTGTGTGTGTGTGTGTGTAACCTGTATATTGAGAGAATCCCTGGAGACTACTATAACATAAGACACACAAGGGACCTCACCATAAAAGTGTCCTCGTGTGCATTGCAAGAAAACTAAATTATTCACACCAATGGGAAAATTTAAATGCTTTCATTCCAAGCTAACATCCAGGTGGGAACTTCCAGTATCTGGTGTCCCTACCACTGAATCAAGGCTGCTCCTGTCTGGATAGTCCTATCGCAAATAATATTTATTGATCCCCACTAGCATAGGAACGGGCCATCCAGATGTTGCTAAGCCACAACTTCCACCATCCCTGACCATTGACCAAGTTTGCTTGGGACTGCTGTGAGTTGTAATTGATGTCTACAGGACCACAGACTCCCCATCCCTACACTCGAGTGTGACAGGATGTTGTCAAGCAGCTTGTACAGATAAGATGACAACTCAACAAAATTTGAAGAATGCATGGGCCGCTACACAAGTTACAGCAGAAAACAGGTACATTTAAAGAAGACGGAAGAAGCCCACTGCTATCCCATCACACTTGTGGGGGCTATATGGCCTTTTTCTCATTCTGTGTGCTATGGAGGGACACATTTGTGAAAGCATTGCCAGTGAAGCTTACCAAGGCATACTGTATGCACAAGGGTGGAAAAGATGTGCATCCATGAAACATGCTATGGAACAGAAGTCTGTACGCTCAACACTGTTAATGCAAACTGACACTAAAGGAGACCTTAGTGCTCTTCAATATGTGACAGCGCACCACTCATTTAATGATTAGGACTGCAATCTCATCAGCAGCTACTAAAGGATTTATTTGGGGTGACACCACTATGTTGTGTCTCTGCATGTGGCCCAGAGTAAAGCACTTCTGTTGGAGCTTGTTAACGTATTACAGGAACATCTCACAGAAATGTAACACTACGGTAATGTGCATGCAATAATTCCTTCGGGAAAGGCAATAGTGGTGGTAGGTGCTATGAGCCAATCACTGCCATTCACCACTTTGGAGTAGATGCACTGATAATACTTATCAAATCTGGATAGGAGCGGTGCCTCTCCACCAGCCTCCTGCATCTCCCCCTTCCCCTGCTTAAAATTTTATTAGTTGCAACGGGCCGGTGCAGCAGTGGCAGGTAGCGAGAAGGGCGTCTGCCTTGTCCCTCTATCCCCTACTCCCTCTAAGTTCCAATGAATGCTGTATAGCAGTGCACCAGGATAAAATGCCTGGTGATGTATGAGAGAACTGCATCTCCTTTCACTTGTCCTGATGCCTGAGCATCTTGCCCTGTGTGTCACTGCTGCTGCTCCTGCCAGACACCAAGTCTTTTTAAGAGAAAGTGAGGCATGGGGAATTAAGTGCTTTGGGATTCAGGAAGGGCTGGAGCAGAGGGAGGAGTGCAATGATTTCTTAAACGCCAGATTGCTTGGGAAACAAGCAAAATTCTTTCTGATAGTGAGGATGAAATAGCTCATTGCTGAGCCAATGCAACGTGAACCAGGGGAAGCTCTTCCATCTCTATTTTGCATGTTTTCTTGAAACCACACAAGCAAGATACAAATGATTCAAAATAAATAAATACATAAGCCCACCTATCCTGCCAGCCTGGAAAATGAGTCCTGGATATTCTAAGTAAATTAAAAGGAGTGTAAGTATATCCAAGCTCTGTTGCTGGGCGGCTGAGATTTCCCCTACAAATGTCATGACAGAGGGATGTCCCACCCCTCACTCGTTGCAAGCAACCCATCAAGCTGTGGAAAGCTGGACGGGATCTACAGCAAGGATACACTGCTTCAAGGGATCTAAGCAGGTAAAGGTGGCTGGGGTAGGGGCAAAACCACCTGGTCAAGTCCTCGGCTTGCTTTTGGCCCCTTTTTGGCAGTTCACAGCTCCCCCCGCCCCCACTGCTGAGTCTAAGTGCCGTGGGGGGAGGGATGCAGGGCACCTGAGATGATAACATTTACTAAATCATGCATGCCAGAATTCCTGCTGCCTCCAAACATCTGAAAATTGGATGGGGTGGGGGAAATGTGAGTTTTGAGCACTTTTTTTTTACTGCAGAAAACGGAATGGAAACAGAGGCTGGCTCAAATGAACTGTCATATTCCTTCTTACCTGTGATGCACAATATAGGTGATAATTGAAGCAAACAGGCACAACAGCATGACAGCAGTACATGCATAGACCACAGGGTGCAGGAACTCCCCAGGGTACTGGGGGAGGGTCAACACTGTCTTCAGATCCTGCCAAGTAAGGAAGACAAAACAGATTAATCTTCTAAAAGTATACATGAAAAAGACTGCAACCCAGTGCAGCGCTATACTGGACTTTTTCCAAAGGTTTTATTATTATTATTATTATTATTATTATTATTATTATTATTATTATTGGTTGTTGTTGTCAGTCAGAAACCTTGATCTATAGGAACATGCCTGAATTTTAAGATCGGCACCTGAGACTCTGCTCTCTGGTTCACCAGTGAGTACTTGGAACTGAGCCTTTTCAGGGTGCCTCTCATCTTGGAAGACTATTCCCAGGAATCTGTTTGGTCCCTTCTTTGTTGAACTTTAGGAGAGCCTTAAAGACTTTCCAAAAATTTCTGCTCCCCATGTGGGTAACTTTATGATGCTGTGTAATAGATGTTTTTAACAAATGCTTCTATCTTTTAATGTCATTTTAATAACCTGGAATTCTGACATATGGGCATTTGTTATATGTTTGTGATTTTTGATGCTGCTAATTGCCTTGCAAGGGTAGATACCCTAAAAAATAGGTTTAAAAAAATCTATTTCAAAAACAAAAATATACAAATCCATGGTTTAGACTAATTATAGGTACCGTATGCATGGAAAGAAGTCAGCTAGCTTTATATACTATAGACCAGTGTTTCCCAACCTTGGGCCTCCAGCTGTTTTTGAACTACAATTCCCATCATCCCTGACCACTGGTCTTGCTAGCTAGGGATGATGGGAGTTGTAGTCCAAAAACAGCTGGAGGCCCAAGGTTGGGAAACACTGCTATAGACAACAACCCTGCTCTTGTTTACATAATCAGTTATACCTGCATGAGAGAGCAATTAGTCAGAGTCTGCAATTTCACCAGGGATCCTTGTCCTGTCTTTCAACTGACTTTGGCCTCTCATTAGCTCCTTGAACCTTTGTGGAAATAAGCCCACATTCCTGCACACCATTTACTGCTTCCTTCATAAGCAAATATGACATTCTTCCACACAATAAATGCTTGCCATTCTTTGACAGAGCTCAGAATCAAAACTGAGTCATATCTTTCCCCCAGTTTGTGGGGTGGCATCCATGCCATACATTTAAAGCACTCTTCAGTCATGACTTCACCTGAAGAATCCCAGGAACTGTAAGGGTGCTGGGATTTTAGCTCTTTGATGGGTTCCCCAGCAACTCTCTGAACCCTTAACAAATTACAGTTCCTGGGATTCCTTGGAAGAAAGCCATGACTGGTGTATGCTTTAAATGTATGGTGTAAATATGACCTAGGTTCGATTTTTGCCGATGAAGTAAGCCAACCCACTTGACTAGTTCAATGAATTAGCAAACTGGTATCTTGCAACGGAGAAAGTGATGCAGATAGACCTATTTTATTTATCCAAGGACATAAAGCAGAAGACCTAAATAAATGGAGCTAATTATGAAGGCAGTGCCAGGGGCTTATGGATTCTAATTCAGAGAGCAGAAAGTCTGAGAATTTCACCACCTTTGACCTACAGAATCTGTACGTCAAGTGGGTACGAAGGGTAGCATTATGATCATTTCTATTCTTAGTATGAATAGTACACCCACTCTGTGATCGCTAGAACTCCAATTCCAGCCAGTGCCTGAGCAATCAAAATATAAATTTTAAATTTTTATCTCAGCCGAAAGTAAAGAAATTCAGCAGAATTCCAGCAGTGTTCCCTCCTCTCCAAACCAAGGTTTCTGAAGCCACTTACAAACAGAAAGACAGCTCCATATACCGTACAATCATAAAATAGACAGTGATACTGCGCTTTCAACAGATTTAAAGCAATCATTTCAAATACCCATCAATCAAATATAAAAACTGAAAGCACTGAAGTTGTAACAAAGTCAGCTACAAATCAACACCAGCCTGCCACTCCCTTTACCCAGCCCAGCAAATCTTCCTTCTCATTAGTAACACCTTGGATTTTTTCTAAAGACCAAGAGCGAACTGGTCCAGTAATCCATCCACAGACCTGAATGTAGCCAGTTACGCACTGTATGCATGAAATTTGCATCCAGTGATTTATATACTGTTGCATGTCACCCCAACCTCTGAGCAGTGCAAGATTCCAGGGGGTCCAGGTTTGTGTCTCCTTTGGAATGAGGCACAGTGGAGACTGTGGTGTCTTTATGATATGTGATTTTTTTAAAAAACACATATATACAACCTGACCCTGTGATGGAGAGATTTCACAGAAGTAACACCCAAAAGGGTCTTGTTTCTCCATAGCCACAGCCTTGGATTCAAGCAGAAATCAACAGTCTCTCTGACTCTCTCTCCAGCTTTCTGCTTTTCCCTGCAACTCTCTGATCTCAACTCTGGCTTTGTCTTTCTAACTACTGCAAGTTGAGGGATGGGCCTCACTGGCTCCCACCAATTTGCCATCTCACATTGAGCCCCTTTCCTTTGTTCCCCTTAACGGCCCATTACCCAGGTGATCACTTCATTAGGTGTCCTATACTTTAACACTTGCTGAATCCAGGGATTAGAAGGATCTCAGCATACACTCCAAACTCATAAGAACACACAGGCACAAATTTAGAAACCATTATTATAATTTAAATAGAAACATAATATATATCACCCTAGAAAGACACCAATCCTGTTCTGCCTGATAATCAGGGGCAGCTAACTGCTGACGGGCAACTTCAAAGCTCCAGCTCTACATTCCTATGGTTTCTCATCCTTAAATCAAACTTGGACAGGACACCTCTCAATTAGAGAAGACCTTTAAATCAAGGAATGTCAGCAGATCGCTCTTCAAAATACAGTGGTACCTCGGGTTAAGTACTTAATTCGTTCTGGAGGTCCGTTCTTAACCTGAAACTGTTCTTAACCTGAAGCACCACTTTAGCTACTGGGGCCTCCTGCTGCCGCCATGCCACCAGAGCACGATTTCTGTTCTCATCCTGAAGCAAAGTTCTTACCCCGAGGTACTATTTCTGGGTTAGTGGAGTCTGTAACCTGAAGTGTATGTAACCCAAGGTACCACCGTAGACTATTGTCTTCTGTAAGGTAGGACATACAACCACTCTAGTCCCAAAGGAAGAATCCAATTTCCTCTTGCACAGGGAGACATGGTTGATATCCATGTCTGGGAAATATCTGCATGGGGTTCTTCCATATTCATTGTACTTTTTCCATGAGATAATTTCTCCTAGTACTAAAATGTTCTAATGTACCTCCTCATGACAACCCAAGTCAGCTGCTTCTTACCTGCTTGTTTTGCTTCTGTCAAATTGTTCAACTCTCACTTGCATAGTGGGTACTGACATGGGCTGCTTTATGAAGACCCAGGAGGCATTTAAGTAAGGCCTCGTTTGCTCTTTGCTACTGTACAGCCTTTTCATAGATATTTCCAGCTGTTCTGCTGTCTGCAGATGACATAAGAAATACCTTTTGCTCACTTTGTGAGCTTTCAAATGAAAGGAAAGCTCTCTGTTTATATTATAACATACATATTCCACTGAGGATAGATTTCCCTGTATTATTTTAAATTAAACAGGACAAAAACAGGTCTGAAGTTGAGGAATGAATCCTAGATGTGATAAAGCAGGGGTTCTCAAGCTTTCAGCTCCCATGGGTGCCAATAGTGTCTGGGGGTGTCTGGGGGAACTTGTGTGTCCATAAGTGCCACACTGACAGCCCCTGTTATCCATTTAACACAGTATTTCCCATGCCTATAAACTGACCTGTTCTTCAATTTTGGGCTGTGTGTTCGTTGCTTTAGAAATTGCTTAGCCATTTCCTCAGCACAAGATGGGAGCTTGCTTGTGCTATGGGTATTTCTTGTAATAAGAAATGGAAATTCTGCAGTAAACACTGTGCAAGAAGGCCTTCTGCTTGCTTGCATGTATGTGGCTGGCGCATGCCAAGGCCAATCAGCCTTGGCCTTTGTGCATTAAGCCTTGATTTCTAAGGCCACACAGAGAAAGGGTTATGTTATGTCTAATGTAAAGAACATCTGAATTAGCTGTGGCCAAGGTATCTGTAAACCCTTGGATGGCATTATGCATAAGTTTAATTGTAAGCAGTGCATTTGATTGTGATGACACTTGGGATTGTTGAATATTTATGCTGTGATTCTGCACCTATTTATACCTCCAGAAACGTAAGCGTGTGCAGCTCAGTGCAGAACTGCCGCCTTAATGTTCAACAGGAGTGCTTCTGCCTGCCACTGTTGATTGCTCGGCAAGAAAAAGAGCAGCAACAGCAGTGGCTTCCAGCTCTCACTAATGTAATCACTGTTATGGGCTATGGAGTCTGGTTAGAATTCTGTTTACAGGCCATTTTCACTTCAGAAATTTATCTAACTGTATAGTGCCAATGTCATGATTCTAGGAAGTAACAAGGTAAGTACTTCCTTTTATGTTGCTATACAACAAAACACCAACAACACAATTTTCTTTTGGGGTGGGGGATAATACAACTGGAAGTTCTAATGCTACAATGGCAGCATTAAATATATGAGTGGAAAAATACATACAAAATAACAATAGGGAGTTGCTTAGAAGGGTTTCATTTAGATAGCCCAATTCAACACATGCAAGAGCCTTTATCTGTGTGTATGTATGTAATCACAGGATTCATCTCATCATATTACGCTCAAGTGCCTCTATGAAAGCTAATGCCATATGTCTTGTTCAGTAGAGCCATTTTGCCTACAGAAGAGTCATGAACAATTGAGCCTTTAAAGGCCATTTTCATTTAAAACTAGTCATAATTTCATCTTTAGCTCACTTCTGATCTGACACAGTAAACCTGTCAAGCGATGAAACTTTAAGCTAAAATACCACAACGTATTAACGGCATTGTAAAATACCCTTTATTCTGTTCTGTACACAGAAAACTGATTTCATTACAGATACATGATAAATTAATCTTGTCTGCCTTTTAATGATAATTAAATCTTATTGATCTGTCAGCCTCCCCTGAGTGATCCCCCGAGAGAAAAAGCAAGTGAAAGATAAAGATAATTTTTTCCACACAGTATGCAAAGTAGTGTAATTGTACATCACATCTGAACAAGGCAGTTTTCTGATTTTATGTCCTAGAGGAGAATATAGAGGACATAAATATTGGTAACTGGCAACGGATATCTGAATTTTTAGAAGAGGGGACACTGAAAAATAAATATCTAAGCATGGCTGAAAATGCAGAAGGACGTCGAGGATAAAGCCTACGTAGATAAAGAAGCAGAAAACAGTAATTGCATCATCCTTTCCATGGGAATTATTCTATTCCAGTAGTTATGAAATAGCTTCAAATAATAGAGGACTTTTATTTCCCTTCCATGGGGAAAAGTTGTCTCAAACAGAAAAATCTATAATACAGAGAAACTGTATATAAATCTTTATGTCATGGAGGAGAAGACAGCTTGAAGGGTACCTAGAAGCAAACATCTGAGTAATGGGAATATGGTACTTGAGTCTAGAAATGTAGCGACAGTGTGGGGAGAGGTGGAGAGGAATAAATCACTATGGACATTTGCAACTGAGGTCAGATCCTGTGTCTGATGAGGTAAGAGGCTAGCCCATAAAAATCCATGCAACAATAAATTAGTCAATTTTCACGTGTGGCAGCGCTCAGTTCTTCTTTTTTTCCCTACTACATCCTAACATGGCTACTCCTCTGGAATACACACCTGTTCAACTCTTTGATGGAGTAAATTTTTTAAAAAGATTGTACAATGTATTGAAGTAACCGTAGGGGGATAGATGTTAAAGACAATACTAATAAAACAACACATCTTGTTTTAAAGGACTTTTCTGCTACTACTTGATAAAATCATATAATTACGAATGGAAATAACATTTGAGCATGGCAAACATCTAATAAAACATAAAGCAGTCCAATAGATTTCAGGTTGGGTCCAATGGTGGTGAAAGCACGGTACCTGATTTCCACTGACTGCTCCTGCTAGCTGCAGGCCTCTGTGCCATACCCCACACTTTTCCAGAGGGCCCCACAGGCCATAGGACCACCAGATCTCCAGGAGAATGGAAACTTAAGTGTTAGGGGAAACTGGCAAAAGACTTGTGCTCCACCTTTTGCCAGCACAGCCACATCAGATATCATCCTCGGTCATTACAGAAACATCTTTCCATTTTTAGTATACTGATTTACTTGGGGAAATCCCATGGGCTCTCTGTCCCCCACTGGAAGGGAGGCAACACTCAGTGAATAAACACAGATCATCCCAAAAACATTTCCCATCTATCAAACTTCATAAAATGGGATGGAGTGAGGAGGCCTGGGGTGAGGTATTTAGTTGGGGTAACATGCTTGGTGCTGACTCCTCTGTAGTTTAATGAATCTTTCCAAGTACTTATGGATGCAGTCGTTCCTATCACAAAAGAGCACAAGGCTGTTGTACCTAGCTCAGCAAGGAATGCTTTTTCTATATCCTACGGTGGGTGGAATGGTGGTCCATCGCCACAAAAGAAATGGAAGTTGGGGGCAGGGAAAACATGTTACTGTTTCATGGGGAAGAAATGTATGTGTGATTATCATAAATTTATTTTATTGACTTGGGGGGAAGGTAAGGGGGACAAAGCTTGGGGTCAGTGATTGAGAAACTGTAATAAGGACTGAAACCTCTGAACGACTTGCTGGAAAAGTACTTTAAAAAGGGTCTTACATACATCCTTTACATCCTTTCCTCAGTGGGACTTACTGAGGAGACATGCACAGGACTGTACTCTTAATTAAATTTCTGGAAGCATGCTAAAGTCAGCTGGTTTGTGGGCTACCGCCACAGCCTAAACCAATAAATCATGGCAGCGATTTCAAAACAATGGCTCAAAAGTTTCTGTGGAAATAAGGCAGCGATTTTGTTTTACTAGCAGAGAGAAAGTTTTGCCAACATTTTATGTCGATTTACAAGTTCTGGATTTTCAAGGCTTCAAATCCAGAACAGACTGGCATGATTCTAAAGGAGAAATGTCAAAAAGACAAATGGTTGATCACTGTTTTAAACAATGGGTATCTGAAATCAGGCTTCTCGTGTAACAGTGGGCAGATTCAGTCTAAAGAAATGTCAAACATTCAGTTTCAACCACAGATAAGACTTTTCTATAGAAACTTCACTTCTCTCACTAAGCCGAAAATGCATGCTTAGTCTAAGGTATCGCCATAATCACCCCAATGAGGTCAACTTTGTCTAAAAAGAGAGTAGATCAATCTCTAGAAGCATACTTGATCTATCTAGACACAAGATTTACAAGCCTATAGCTCCTAATCTACATAGTAATGATTTTTTGCATGAGGTTAATGTAATCTGGCACAAGGGATCCATAACATTACCTAATGAATTGGCATTCGATGTCCGTGGCTTGACTTATATGGACACAGAAGTATAAGGGATGCAGCTCATCTACACTTCTATACTGTACAGAGCACCATTTCAGATTTTGGGATAGGAACAGGAATCTTAGAGAAGTTTAAAGACACATTTTCAGACAGAATCAAGATTTAATTGCAAAAAGCAGTGTGTAGTCTAAGGTCATCTGTGGTGGTTACATTTTTTAATGCCTCATAATAACTAGAAGCATGTTAGCAATACAGGTCAAACAGTTACACTTGTAAAAACTTTTTTTAAAAGGGAAAAATACCTGCTATTTGGCATACCCAGTACATGGGCTCATTTAATTGTTAATATATAGTGTGTCCAGATATCAGGGGTGGCTAACTCCCTCTTTGGGGGCCTGATGTGACTCTCCAGGCAATTTATTTCTGGCCCCCAAGCTCTCGTCAAAATTAAGGAGTGGCAGCATTTATTTATTTTAAAGCAGACCTAGTGCTGGAATGGGAAGAGAAATACTAACTTGTCCCCTTATTCTTATTCTTATTTTACTACTACTCCCTGTATCTTCTCATTTTCTTACATATTCATTTTTTCCTTCAATTTATTTTATGCCCTCCCCAGAATAGTAATTAATACACATTTGCATATCTGAAAAGTGTTTATATTTGTAATCCCACTTTGTAAGTTGCCTTCAAATTTCTTTAGTGCATGTCTTCATACTTTCTGTTTCCTTGTGTGACTGTCATCAGGCATGCATACTGGGAAGCCCTGCCCCCTCCTGTGCATCACTTCCCATTCTTTACAGTCGTCCATCAACAGTCCTCTGACGTTCTGGAGTAAGGAACCTCCTGTGTTTATGGAGGTTCCCTTTGGGGATGAGAAAGGGGTGCACCAGAGGGGGGAATGGCTTGCCAGTGCACAATTGCACAAACTAAGGGCTTAGCCACACTTCCTGTTGTCCCACTCCTTTTCTCTGGGGAAAACTGCTCTTTAGAGCCCAATCAGAGCCAATGGCAATTCAAGTTTTCCCATTTGTTCTGATCTATCAGTAAAGAACGTGTTTTCCCTTAGAAAGGAGTCTGCTCAAACCCAGACTTAGAAAGTGTGGGTCAAGCAGAAAACCATTCGGACCCATGCTTCCAAGGCATGTGGATGAGCCCTAGTAGAATGAATGAAGGTTTTTGTATGGCTCTGATTCTAAACATATATTTCTGGGCAGAAATCTATTGCTTCTTTTTATTATTCTAAACTTATTATAAAATCTTGATTTTTCTAGATCTGGGAATTACATTAAATATTCTACGATCCTGTTGCTCCCAAACAACTTAGGGAGCACAATTAATAGGATTTAATTCTTATCATTGCCTTTCCAGTTGGTTCCACTCCTAAAGACAATCACCTCTTATTCTGCAATGCTCTTAACATCTGCCACAAGGACCCTGGCAGCCTACCAACAGGGAACAATTTCCTACAATCACATGTGATTCACTGTGCCAAATCCATCCCTGCCAAGCACTTCTTCCTCTTGAAATGTGTGTCGGGCACTCAGGCCCAAGGGCAGATGAGACAAGCAATTTGAGGCAGGGGCCCGTAGTGTCTGCCGGTGTAGAGTAAGGACCAAGAACCCTACCACAGTCAGAAACATCTCTAACTGTCGGAAGTCAGCAGATGTCCGATAGCTTTATAACAGTCAGTGGCAGCAGAATGATCCTCTGGTGCCACCTAATTTCCTAGACTAGGAGGATTATGGGCTGTGATACAAATCTCTTGGATGGAATTGCCTTCAGTTTCCTCCCTTAATCAGCAGCCAAGTTGTACTGGGAACTAATGCTGGATCTACTGAATTTCTGGCTTGACCCCATCACACTTGACAATATTTCTGTAATCTTTCCGCCCTCTTCCACCTGAGACCATATTTTTTTTTTAATTTAAAGTTACATTTTCCAGAAAGTATGCAAACCTTTAGATACAACTGTTAATAAAAAGCATGAACATATTGGGAAATATTGAATGAAACGCAAAAAATGGATATATTACTCTGATATATTCCTTTCTATCTTGGCTGCACCAACACTTTAAACAACTGAGCAACATCAAAACCTTTCCACTTGCTTGAACAGAGAAGGGGCCAGCCTATAGAGACACCTGGATATTTGCTTCACAACAAACAACTCTAACACAAAACCAAACTGTAATAATTAATCTGACCATAGTGTCATTGCTCTAACAGTTTAACAAAGAGATGGGCTAATTTAGGCCTACGCTTTATGCTGTTACACAGCAGGATTTACATTATCCTTGCAGCTATGCAAACAACGTTCACAATCGCTATTGCCTTACTAACACACTTTGTCTTACTGCAGCTAAGCCTCAACACAATAATACTCCATTAAGGTTTGGTGTGTGGGGGGGGTTATGTTTCCATGTAATTTAGAACTCCACAATGGTTTTTCTTTTTTAAAAAAGGAACACCAAAATTAATCTATATATCCCAGGGAACAACAAACCATAGGGACTGCTCACATCATTTCAATGGAGTTTGCAGTAGGTAGCTTTCCTGGTGGATTATTTCTTCAACACATTCACATACTATGTATTTGCAGAATTATCTCACTTAAGGGTGCTTCCAGATGGGTGTTAACTGACGGATTGGTGCTTCTCATGCATGCAAGATTTTGCAACATCCACATGACATCACTGGCATCAAAACGCCAACCTGAATTTCCTCCACCTCCGCCATTAATCCAGATTTACTTTTTCCTGGGAAAATCCAGTAAGGGAAAAAAACTTAAAACCCCCAAAGTCTGTTGCCAAAGACCCATTTTTGATACCTCTGTGGCCTGTTTGCAAAGTACACTCCTGTCCGGAAACAACCTAAACTATTCAACAACACTGTGAGGTAGATTAGGCCAAAAGAGAATGACAGGCTGAGGGCCACGCAATGAATAGTATTAAAACCAAGATATATCTAGATCAATTCCAATATTCCACCCACAACAGGAGTTCATATTTATTTGGCATGTCTATATTACTTACTTGCTGGTATTAGAGAACATGTAACTGTTACTTGGGCTAAAGAAAAACCATCAATTATCACAATAAGAGATGCCACTGATAACAGACATCCTTCACTGAGTATCTAGGTATTCTTCACCCATATTCATGTCAAATCTCTAACTTTAATAACCCAAGATGTCCTATTGCAGATGAACGATTTCAAATGACATGGTGGTTGTTAGAGATTTTCACTGATAATTTTAGAAGCTCCAAGAAATCATTCTCAATATGACGATGAAAATTGGCTTGTTTTCAGAGGTATGGAGGAGGCATATTGCTTCTACATACATTGCTTCTACATACACATACTTCAAGAGCAGGACTGGGTGAACAAAATTATATGCTGTTTTTGACATACTAAGAGTTTTAAGTAAAAACATGGTATATAATGAAATTCCAATCTTGTAACCAATCTCAGTCGTTATGTTAAGACCCACTAAAGGCAAAAGATTGCATAATACTGCACACATCAGATTACATGAACTTAGAGTTAAAACGTATGAAGTCATCTAAAAATAGATCCATGGTATTTGTAAAGACCAGAAAAACCAGAGTTTCTCCCATTCCCATTCAAAGTTTTTAAGTTCACCACTTAGAACTGACTCAGTTCTAGGTAAGCCCAAATGGGTGTGGTACCTGCAGCAACAACAGGTGCTTTTGGGGAAAAGAATCTTGGGAACCAGGGCAGAATTATCGAATGAACAGCTAAGTGTTTGAATATAACTTTATTTGCCAAAAATAAAATAAAAAAGTGCTATGTTAATTGACAGCATTTGATCTTCAGATGGATTCTGAAGTATTCTGCAGTGGCTGAAAAGAAACGGATCACATAACATTGAAGGCATTCCGTTTAATAAAATAGACAATAACATTTGAATTTAAGGACTCCTTGTCACAGCCTTGAGCCATGATTGGTTGACATCTGCGCTTCATCTGACAGCAGCAGATTGGTATTCTCTACACACGTCCTCCCAATTCCTGTCGTCTGTGTTTGCTGCCCTTTACACATTACACACACAGTGCATTATTTACTCAACTATAAACCTTTCAGTAACGTTCACAGGCAGCACCTTCTCTATGCAAGTATGCACCAAAATTAAGGCTAGATTCAATAGCATGGTGTGCAGACACGAGGACTGCCTCTTACAAAATGTCAAGTGCGTCTGAATAACCCTTCTGAACGCTGTAGGAAATATTCCCTAATGTGGTTTTCTCCAGCTGCATCTGTCACTGTTTCATGTTTATTTCTTTGTTTGATGCGATATTTTATTTAGTGTGCCTTCCGTATCAGTCATGGTAACTTTCGGGTTAAGGTAATTCTTAAATAACTGCATTGTGAACTCAAGTGTGACTGAGGACAACCCTCGGCAGCCTTGTGTGCTAGCACTGCACAGAAATATTTTTT